>NC_068443.1:23936570-24269070 GCF_023373465.1 Oncorhynchus keta | reverse complement strand
ATGATGAACAGAGAGTAGCAGTAGCGTAAAGAGGGGTTGGTGGGACACAATGCAGATAGCCCGGTTAGCCAATGTGCGGGAGCACTGGTTGGTCGGGCCAATTGAGGTAGTATGTACATGAATGTATAGTTAAAGTGACTATGCATATAACATAAACAGAGAGTAGCAGCAGCGTAAACGAGGGTTTGGGGGGGGGGGCACACAATACAAATGGTCCGGGTAACCATTTGTTTACCTGTTCAGGAGTATTATGGCTTGGGGGTAAAAACTGTTGAGAAGCCTTTTTGTCCTAGACTTGCAGCCAAATACATATTTGGCTACAAGAGGAGCCATTGCTCTTTCGCCCATGAGTATTTTTAGTTTTTCCTCTGGGTTTAATAAGTTAACATTTTGAATAAATGTAGTAATTTCTGTGAATAATTCATATCTTGGCGAGGAGAATTTCTCACCTTAAAGGATAAAGTGCATCTCTGTTTCTACCTCTCCTGTTGTGTGGTGACCACTTACACACTCATCTTTGGGTAGCCATGTCTTTTTATGTCTACCGGTTTCTATTGCCAATTGGTGGTCACTCAGCCTGTACTTGGTAAGGATCTGTCTCTGCTTTGTATCTCTGACAGAGTATAGATAATCAGCCAATTCATATTCTCTGTTTAGGGCCAGATGGCAATTTAGTCGGCTTCGGGATTTTGTTTAGTTTTTCCAATTTTGTAAATATGAGTCCTTTGATTGGTTCATTTTGTTTATTGGAATTATTTCTTTTGAAGCAGTGCTGGTGTCAGCTTGGTTGGTTAGGTCCAACACCAGCTGACTGAGAGGGCTCGTTTCTGGGCTCAGCTCTTGGGTTTGAAGTGCTTTAAATTGCAGATTGGAATTTGGACATAAATTTAGATGTAGGCAACATTTTTATGATCTTTTCTGTATTTTTATTATCACTGGAAAGCGGCCCCATTCTGCCCTATGTGCATTAGTTGGTGTATTTCTCTGGACTTTTCCGACAGAATTCTGCATGTAGGGCTTCAATTGGATGTTTGTCCCACATATTAAAGTCCAGGTTATTGAGTGGTCCCCAAACCTCACTTCTGTAAAGAGCTATTGGTAGGATTACACTGTCAAATATTTTGGTCCAAATTCTAATTGGGATGTTGATATTGAAAATGTTCATTTTTATTGTATATAATGCTCTGCAGGCTTTTTCTTTGAGCGCATTCACTGCCATATGAAAGTTTCCCCATGCAGATATGGTCAGACCAAGGTATGTGTAATTTTTAGTGTGTTCAATTATGGTGTTGTTCAGGGTGAATTTAGATTTGTGTTTCTAACATCTATTTTTTTCGGGGGGAAAATCATGATTTTATTTTATTTTTTTAATTTACTGCCAGGGCCCAATTATGGCAATATTGCTCTAGAATATTAAGGTTCTGTTAAAGACCTTCTTTGGTTGGTGATATAAGTACCAAGTCATCAGCATATAGCAGGTATGGTTTACCTCTGTGCCAGATAGTGTGAGTCCAAGGGCTGGAGAGTGGTCCAATGTGTGCTAATTCATTGATATAAATGTTGAAAAGATTTGGCCTCAAACTGCAGCCTTGTCTCACACCATGACGTTGTGAACGGAATTGAACAATTTAAAGTGTGCTGTTGAACAACTCAGGTGTGCTGTTTTTCAGCATTTAATTTCTGATGTTATCTAGACCACAAGCCTTCTTTGATTTTATAGATTTGAGCTTTTCATTTTGTTCTTGTTGGGTTACTGGGTAATTTTAATGGATTTTGGTTGTTTTTAATGAATTTCTAATTGGTTTTGTTGTAAGTCTTTTTGTGGGATGTTTTTGTATAGATTATCAAAATAAGTTTTCCAAATTCCTTCATATTGTATGGCTAATTCTTGTGGCTTTGTCATGCTCGTTCCACATGTCCCAGAACTGATTTTGGTCAATTGCGTTTTCAATTTCATCAAGTGGTATAATTCAATTTCTTGCATTTCAATGTTTGTTTATACTGTTTCAGAGTTTCAAAGTATTCATAGTGTAGTTCTGGGTTGTTTTGCTGCTTACGTTTTTCATTTGACATTTGTCTTAGGTGTTTTAATTGTTTTACATTCGTTATCAAACCATTTTTCAGAAACTTTTATTGTGCTGTTTTGACCCCACCTGTATGGTTGGTTTATGTTGTAGAGTTTATTGTGCTGTTTTGACCCCACCTGTACGGTTGGTTTATGTTGTAGAGTTTATTGTGCTGTTTTGACCCCACCTGTACGGTTGGTTTATGTTGGAGAGTTTATTGTGCTGTTTTGTTTAATGAATATTGCCGGTTAATTTCTTCAGAAACATGTTGATCTGGCTGTGATCTGACAATGGTGTCTGTGGTCTGACAGTGAATGCACTAATGGAGGAGGGGTCAATGTCGGTGATGGCATAATCGACTACACTTGTCCCAAGAGCTGAGCAGTAAGTAAACCGACCTAAAGAGTCCCCTCTGATTCTACCATTAAGCATGTACAGGCCTAAAGCTTGACAGAGATGCACTAACTCCTTCCCATTTTTGTTCAGTATTTAGTCAGGACTGTTTCTATTATTTATAATAGGGCTGCTGTACAAGGAGGGGCGTCCAAATATGTGGTGGTTACCTCCCACATCAGTGTCGTCACGCTCAGAACCTTTTCTTGCATTGAATTCTCCACAAGGAAGCACTTTACCCTACCCTGTAATGATTTCTGTATGGAAAAAAAACTGATCATCATAATATAATGAATCTGAAGGGGGATCATAAGCTGCACATATGTATACATCATTTCATTCGGTGCTAAGTCCTGCTTATGCCAAATGATGATTCCACTTGAGTCCCGGCCCCGTTTAACATTTTTATGTTTTATTGATGGTAGTACAATTTCTCTATAGCCTGAGGGACACTGAGTATTTGTCTCCATGACACCATGTTTCCAGTAGGATTATGATGTCCTGGCCCTTGATGTTTTTATTCAATTCAGGACTTGTTTTATAACCAAAATGTGAAGAGTATAGGCCCTGGATATTCCAAGAGCTGATAGTTAATGATCTCATAAGTGATATTCACTGGTTTGAGTAAAGTACATTGAAAAAAATATATATATCTATATACACACACACACACACACACACACACACACACATACACCATTACATATAATTATTATTATAATACCAGTGCCAATAAAATAAAGAATTGTTGTAAACAAATTCGTAAGAATGGAATAAGATTGCACCAAAAATAAGTACAACGCAATGCAGAGTTGCAAAGAAAAAGCCATATCTCAGACTGGCCAATAAAAATAAAAGATTAAGATTGGCAAAAAAACACAGACACTGAACAGAGGAACTCTGCCTAGAAGGCCAGCATCCCGGAGTCGCCTCTTCACTGTTGACGTTGAGACTGGTGTTTTGTGGGTACCATTTAATGAAGCTGCCAGTTGAGGACTTGAGGGGTCTGTCTCTCAAACTAGACACTCTAATGTACTTGTCCTCTTGCTCAGTTGTGCACCGGGGCTTCCCACTCCTCTTTCTATTTTGGCTAGAGCCAGTTTGCGCTGTTCTGTGAAGGGAGTAGTAGCGTAGCATTGTAGCGTTGTACCAGATCTTCAGTTTCTTGTCAATTTCTCACATGGAATAGCCTTCATTTCTCAGAACAAGAATAGACGGACGAGTTTCTAGACATTTTTTCTAGCCTTTAATCGAACACCCACAAATGCTGATGCTCCAGATATTCAACTAGTTTCTAAGCCAGTTTTATTGCTTCTTTAACCTGTTGCGACGAGCCATCCCGGATCCGGGATTGTGAATACAGCCTCAAGCTCATTACCATAACGCAACGTTAACTATTCATGAAAATCGCAAATGAAATGAAATCAATATGCTAGCTCTCAAGCTTAGATTTTTGTTAACAATACTGTCATCTCAGATTTTCAAAATATGCTTCTCAACCATTGCAAAACAAGCATTTGTGTAACAGTATTGATAGCTAGCGTAGCATTTAGCGTAGCATTTAGCATTAGCATTCAGCAGGCAACATTTTCACAAAAAACAGAAAAACATTAAAATAAAATCATTTACCTTTGAAGATCAGATGTTTTCAATGAGGAGACTCTCAGTTAGATAGCAAATGTTCAGTTTTTACAAAAATACTATTTGTTTAGGACAAATCGCTCCGTTTTCTGCGTCACGTTTAGCTACGAAAGAAACCTGTATCCAGGATTGTGTAAATCTATCCGCAAGCTCATTAGCATAATGCAACGTTAACTATTCATGAAAATCGCAAATGAAATGAAATAAATCTATTTGCTCTCAAGCTTAGCCTTTTGTTAACAACACTGTCATCTCAGATTTAAAAAATATGCTTCTCAACCATTGCAAAACAGGCATTTGTGTAACACTATTGATAGCCTAGCATAGTATTATGCCTGACATGCCTGACATTCAGCAAGCAACATTTTCACAAAAAACAGAAAAACATTCAAATAAAAATAATTTACCTTTGAAGAACTTTGAAGAACTTCAGATGTTTTCAATGAGGAGACTCTCAGTTAGATTGCAAATGTTCAGTTTTTACAAAAATATTATTTGTGTTGACAAATCGCTCCGTTTTCTCCATCACGTTTGGGTGAGAAAAAAAACGAAAATTAAGTCATTAAAACGCAAACTTTTTTCCAAATTAACTCCATAATATCGACAGAAACATGGCAAACCGATGTTTAGAATCAATCCTCAAGGTGTTTTTCACATATCTATCGACGATAAATCCATCGTGGCAGTTGACTTTCTCTTCTGAAGAAATGGAACGCACATGGACCTAGAGATTACGCAATAATTTCGACACAGGACACCGGGCGGACCCCTGGTAAATGTAGTCTCTTATGGTCAATCTTCCAATGATATGCCTACAAATACGTCACAACGCTACAGACATCTTGGACGAACGGCAGAGAGCATAAGCTCGTTCATGGCACATTCACAGCCATATAAGGAGACGATAGAAAAACAGAGCTTCAAAAATTCTGCTCATTTCCTGTTTGAGTTTCCTCTTGGTTTCGCCTGAAGCATGAGTTCCGTGGCACTCACAGATAATATCTTTGCAGTTTTGAAAACATCAGAGTGTTTTCTTTCCAAAGCTGCCAATTATATGCATAGTCGAGCATCTTTTCGTGACAAAATATTGTGCTTAAAACGGGCACGTTTTTTATCCAATAATGACATAGCGCCCCCATAGGTTGAAGAGGTTAATCAGAACAACAGTTTTCAGCTGTGCTAACATAATTACGAAAGGGTTTTCTAATGATCAATTAGCCTTCTAAAATGATAAACTTGGATTAGCTAACACAACGTGCCATTGGAAAACAGGAGTGATGGTTGCTGATAATGGGCCTCTGTACGCCTATGTAGATTTTCCATTAAAAATCTGCCGTTTCTAGCTACAATTGTCATTTACAACATCAACAATGTCTACACTGTATTTCTGATCAATGTTATGTTATTTTAATGTACAAGAAATGTGATTTTCTTTCAAAAACAAGGACATTTCTAAGTGACTCCAAACTTTTGAACGGTAGTGTACGTATGTCCCCATTGCCAGTAAAACATAATCAAGCCTATTTCTTTCACTTACTTGCTGTGCTGTTTCGTTGTTCATTTGTTCAGTCGTTTCATTCTCAACCAGGATTTCTATGGAACGCCGTTTGGGTCTTTGCTATGGAACGCCGTTTGGGTCTTTGCTATGGAACGCCGTTTGGGTCTTTGCTATGGAACGCCGTTTGGGTCTTTGCTATGGAACGCCGTTTGGGTCTTTGCTATAGAACGCCGTTTGGGTCTTTGCTATAGAACGCCGTTTGAGTCTCTGCGTGTCAAAAAATATACTATTTAACACTTTTTGACGTGTCAAATAAGCTTGTTGACCAATCAGGACCTGAATACAACATACATTTTTTACGTAATTATTACTAGAGGTCGACCGATTATTATTTTTCAACGCCGATACCGATGATTGGAGGACCAAAAAAGCCGATACCGATTAATCGGCCGTTAAAAAAAAAATGAATTTAGCCTCAAATAAATAATGAAACATGTTCAATTTTGTTTAAATAATACAAAAAAAATAAAAAAAGCTAACGTTTGAGTTCCTTGCTCAGAACATGAGAACATATGAAAGTTGGTGGTTCCTTTTAACATGAGTCTTCAATATTCCAAGGTAAGAGGTTTTAGGTTGTAGTTAATATAGTATTTATAGGACTATTTCTCTCTATACCATTTGTATTTCATATACCTTTGACTATTGGATGTTCTTATAGGCACTATAGTATTGCCAGTGTAACAGTATAGCTTCCATCCCTCTCCTCACCCCTACCTTGGGCTTGAACCAGGAACACATCGACAACAGCCACCCTCGAAACAGTGTTGCCCATCGCTCCACAAAGCGGCCCTTGCAGAGCAAGGGGAATAACTACTCCAAGTCTCAGAGCGAGTGACGTTTGAAACGCTATTAGCGCACACCCAGCTAACTAGCTGGCCATTTCACATCGGTTATACCAGCCATTAGGCTGATAGGCTTGAAGTCATAAACAGCCCTGTGCTTGCGAAGAGCTGCTGGCAAAACGCACAAAAGTGCTGTTTGAATGAATGTTTAAGAGCCTGCTGCTGCCTACCATCGCTCAGTCAGACTGCTCTATCAAATCATAGACTTAATTATAATAAACACAGAAATACGAGCCTTTGGTCATTAATATGGTTGAATCTGGAAACGATCATTTCGAAAACAAAATGTTTGTTATTTCAGTGAAATACGGAACCGTTCGTTATTTTATCTAACGGGTGGCATCCATAAGTCTAAATATTCCTGCACAACCTTTGCATTGCACAACCTTCAATGTTATGTCATAATTACGTAAAATTCTGGCAAATTAGTTCGCAATGAGCCAGGCTGCCCAAACTGTTGCATATACCCTTACTCTGCGTGCAAAGAACGCAAGAGAAATGACACAATTTTACCTGGTTAATATTGCCTACTAACCTGGATTACTTTTAGCTAAATATGCAGGTTTAAAATAACATCACTGCTCTAGAGGAGATCTGCATGGAGGAATGGGCGATAATACCAGCAACAGTGTGTGAAAACCCTGTGAAGATTTACAGAAAACGTTTGACCTCTGTCATTGCCAACAAAGGGTATATAACAAAGTATTGAGATAAACTTTTGTTATTGACCAAATACTTATTTACCACCATAATTTGCAAATAAAATTATAAAAATCCTACAGTGTGATTTTCTGGATTTTTTTCTCATTTTGTCTGTCATAGTTGAAGTGTACCTATGATGAAAATTACAGGCCTCTCTCATCTTTTTAAGTGGGAGAACTTGCACAATTGGTGGCTGACTAAATACTTTTTTGCCCCACTGTACTTCTAATTATTGATTTTAATAAAGGTATTAGTGTTTATGGTTAGGTACAGTCACTCGTCCAACGATTGTGCTTTTTTCGCAAATGCGCTTTTGTTAAATCATCCCCCAGCGTTGCATCGATTATATGCAAAGCAGGACACGCTAGATAAACGAGTAATATCATCAACCATGTTTAGTTATAACTAGTGATTATGATTGATTGATTGTTTTCTATAAGGTAAGTTTAATGCTAGCTATCAACTTACCTTGGCTTCTACTGCATACGCGTAACAGGCAGGCTCCTCTTGGAGTGCAATGAGAGGCAGGTGGTTAGAGCGTTGGACTAGTTAACTGTAAGGTTTCAAGATTGGAAACCCCTGAGCCGTCAAGGTGAAAATCTGTCGTTCTGCCCTGAACGAGGCACTTAACACACTGTTCCTAGGCCGTCATTGAAAACAAGAATGTGTTCTTAACTGACTTGCCTAGTTAAATAAAGGTATAAAAAAAATGGCGCCCAAAAATACAGATTTCCAGTTGTTATGAAAACTTGAAATCGGCCCTAATTAATCGACCATTCCGATTAATCGGCCAATCTCTAGTTATTACACATTGATCACACTATAATTCGTATTTTATGTCACAACGGTTCACCGATACGTCTGCTATGATGCTGGTAAAGTTGTCTCGTGCCACTACAATGCTGGTCATAAAAAAATCAAGCTAGCTAGCTCATGGAGGCAAACGATGTTCTTCCCCAAAGACATAGCAAAATGACAATCTGTTTCAGTGACTATAGTTAGTCAGCTAACTATATAGCTAAGTGTCATCTAAAATAACCCTAATTTATAAGACGGTTCTTATTTGATTAATGGTGGTTGGACCCATCTATGTGAAGCTTGCCACAATAAGGATTAGCCACAATAGTGGACTTTGCGGTTAGCCTTCAAAATACAAGTATGGCATAATTCTACTATTTGCATTACTGTTAAAAACAAACTTTTATTTTGAAGGCAAACCTCAAATTCCGCTATAGTGCCTGATCCTTATTGTGTCTAGCTTCACAACACATAACTCGGTGCAGTTGAACCTCACTAGCCAGATGAAGCTAGCTGGCTGCTTATAACGTTAGCTTTGGGCAACCGGGTTAAGTAACTGGCTAGCTTTTTATTTTCATGAACTGAAGTTCAATTTCAATAGGCGACCAACAAGTGGCAACCTAGCTAATACTTACTCACAAGGATTCCTAAATCATTGCTAAGAATAATGAAAATGACTGCAGGTTCTACTGGTCATTGTTTTCAGGCTGGTTGTATTGGTGCTAGCTTGGTACCAAGCTAAAACTAGCTAACCCAGAAGTGGGGATCGAACCAATTATGCTTTATTATTGTACACACATTGTTTGTGGCCGGTGTTTGCTTGTTTCATTCAGATCTAGGATGTGTTATTTTAGTGTTCCCTTTATTTTTTTGAGCAGTGTAGATTTTGGGGGGATTTGTATCATGTGATATACACTATATGCCTAGCATTTTGAAGATGCAAAATATTTTTTATTGTGAACAAACAAGAAATCAGACAAAAAAAAACAGAACTTGAGCGTGCATAACTATTCACTCCCCCAAAGTCAATACTCTGTAGAGCCACCTTTTGCAGCAATTACAGCTGCAAGTCTCTTGAGGTATGTCATTAAGCTTGGCATATCTAGCCACTGGGATTTTTGCCCATTCTTCAAGGCAAAACTGCTCCAGCTCCTTCAAGTTGGATGGGTTCCACTGGTGTACAGCAATCTTTAACTTCTTACGGGCAAGTGGGATGGTAGCGTCCCACCTGGCCAACATCCGGTGAGATTGCAGAGCGCGAAATTCAAAATACTAAATTCAAATATTTAACATTCTTGAAAATATATATGTTATACATATTCCCTGTATTTAGCGCCATCCTTCAATTCTGACCAGTTTCCCAGTCCCTGTTGATGAAAAACATCCCCACAGCATGATGCTGCTGCCACCATGCTTCACATTGGGGATGATGTTCTCGGGATGATGAGAGGTGTTGGGTTTGCGCCAGACATAGTGTTATCCTTGATGGCCAAAAATCTCAATTTTAGTCTCAGTCTCATACTCCATATGTTTGGGGAGTCCCCTACATGCCTTTTTGCCAACACCAAACACCTTTGTTATTTTTTTTCTTTAAGCAATGGATTTCTGCTGGCCCCTTTTCAGTAAATCCCAGCTCTGTGGAGTGTATGGCTTAAAGTTGTCCTATGGACAGATACCCCAATTGCCGCTGTGGAGCTTTGCAGCGCCTTCAGGGTTATCTTTGGTCTCTTTGTTGCCTCTTAATGCCCTCCTTGCCTGGCATGTTTGTTGTGGTGCCATTTTCTTTCCATTTTTTATTAATGGATTTAATGGTGGTCCGTGGGATATTCAAAGTTTCAGATATTTTTTTATAACCCAACCCGGATCTTTTCTTCTCCACAACTTTGTCCCTGACCTGTTTGGAGAGATCCTTGGTCTACATGGTGCAGCTTGCTTGGTGGTGCCCTTGCTTAGTGGTGTTGCAGACTCTGGGGTCTTTCAGAACAGGTGTGCATATATATACTGAGATCATGTGACAGACCATGTGACACTTAGATTGCACATAGGTGGACTTTTTAAAAACTAATTATGTCACTTCTGAAGGTATTTGGGTGTACCAGATCTTATTTATGAGCTTCATTGCAAAGGGGGTGAATATATATATATATGCGATTTTTATTTTTTGAATAATTTTTTAAAACAAGTTATTATTATATTTTAATTTCACTTCACCAATTTGGACTATTTAGATTAGATTCCATTAGATGAAATCCAAATAAAAATCTATTTAAATTACAGGTTGTAATGCAACAAAATAGGGAAAACGGCAAGGGGGATGAATACTTTTCCAAGGCACTGTAATATCGGCCGATTCCGATATGTTCACCGATATATCGTGCATCCCTAATCCTCACCATTACATCAGTACTACAACTACCATCATCATTACTATTACTAGCACCATCACAAAACTGCTATCATTACCATCACCATACTACCCGTACCACTACTATTTGGAATATTAATCACAACAAAAGTAATACCAATAATAGTTACAACAATAATACTAATAATAAGTAAGTTACTGTTTACTATACAGATGTTATTATTCATTCTCCCTCAAGCTATGGCAGACATACATATTTGGCTACAAGAGGAGCCATTGCTCCTTCGCCCATGAGTATTTTTTGTTTTACCTCTGGGTTTAATAAGTTAACATTTTGAATAAATATAGTAATTTCTGTGAATAATTCATATCTTGGCGAGGAGAATTTCTCACATTAAAGGATAAAGTACATCTCTGTTTCTACCTCTCCTGTTGTGTGGTGACCACGTACACACTCCTCTTTGGGTAGCCATGTCTTTTTATGTCTACCGGTTTCTATTGCCAATTGGTGGTCAATCAGCCTGTACTTGGTAGGGATCTGTCTCTGCTTTGTATCTCTGACAGAGTAGAGATAATCAGCCAATTCATATTCTCTGTTTAGGGCCAGATGGCAATTTAGTCGGCTTTGGGATTTTGTTTAGTTTTTCCAATGTTGTAAATATGAGTCCTTTGATTGGTTCATGATTGTGTTTATTTGAATTGGTCTGATATGATCAGACCAAAGTATGAGTCATTTTTTTGTGTGTTCAATCATGGTGTTGTTCAAGGTGAATTTATATTTGTGTTTCTGACATCTGGGTTTTGGTCTGGAAACTCCTGATTACATTTTTCTGGGCAACATTGATCTTGAATATTAAGGTTCTGTTGAAAACCTTATTTGGTCGGTGATAGAAGAACCAAATCATCAGCATATAGCAGGTATGGTTTACCTTTGTGTCAGATAGTGTGAGTCTTGGGGCTGGAGAGTGGTCCAACATGTCTGCTAATTCATTGATATAAATGTTGAAAAGGTTTAGACTCAAACTGCAGCCTTGTCTCACAACTCAACGTTGCAAAAATAATTGTTCTTTAGTTTTTGATTTTTATTGCACACCTGTTTTCTGTGTACATTAATTTTATAAAGTCATACACCTTACCACCAAGCCCACTGTGGAGAATTTTGAAGAATAGATCTTTGTGCCAAATAGAATCAAATGCTTTTTAAAAGTCAATAAAGCAAGCAGAGATTTTGCCCTCTTTTTTTGGTGAGGTGTTTATTCATTAGTGTGTCTAAGGTGTGTATATATGGTCAGTAGTGTAATGGTTATGGAGAAAGCCTATTTGACCTTTACTTGTAAGACAAATTCTTGAAGGAAGGTTTTGATTCTTGAATTGAAAACGCTACAGAAAACCTTTCCAAAGTTGCTGTTTATGTAAATTTATGTAAATCTGATTTGAGGAGATGGGGGAGATGAGCCCCTGGTTCCAGACATCAGGAAAGCAGCCAGAAGTTACACTGAACAAAAATGTAAACACAACATGTAAAGTGTTGGTATCATGTTCTGTGAGCTGAAATAAAATATCCTAGAAATGTTTAATATGCACAAAAAGCTTATTTCTCTAAAATTTTCTGCACAAATTTGTTTACATCCCTGTTAGTGAGCATTTCTCCTTCACCAAGATAATCCATCTCCTGACAGGTGTGGCATATCAAGAAGATGATTAAACAGGTTCACCTTTATTTATTTAACCCTTATTTTACCAGGTAAGTTGACTGAGAACACATTCTCATTTAGAGCAATGACCTGGGGAATAGTTGCAGGGGAGAGGAGGGGGGATGAATGAGCCAATTGGAAGACAATAAAAGGCCACTCTAAAATGTGCAATTTTGTCACACAACACAATGCCACACGTCTCGTGTTTTGAGAGAGCGTGCAATTGACATGCTGACTGCAGGAATGTCCACCAGAGCTTTTGCTAGATAAATTATTAATTTCTCTACCATAAGCCGCCTCCAACGTCATTTTAGAGAATTTAGAATTTAGAGAATCTAGCAACTTCGCACAGCCATTAAAGAGGAGTAGGACAACATTCCACAGGCCACAATCAACAGTCTGATCAACTCTACGTGAAGGAGATGTGTCACGCTGTTTGAGGCAAATGGTGGTCACACCAGATACTGACTGGTTTTCTGATCCACGCGCATGCATACCTTTATCTTTGACCAACAGATGTATATCCTTATTTCCAGTCATGTGAAATCCATAGATTAGGACCTAATTAATTTATTTAAATTGACTGATTTCCTTATATGAACTGTAACTCAGTATAATCTTTTGAAATTGTTGCATGCTGCATTTTAGATGCTCATTCAGTGTAGTACCATGTTGAACAATTTAAGCACAGCATTTTGCAACTCAGTTGTGTTGTTTTTCAGCATTTCATATCTCATTTTATTTAGACCACACGCTTTCTTTGGTTTTATAGATTTTAACTTTTCATTTTGTTGTTGTTGGGTTATTGGGTAATCTAATAGATGTTGGTTGTTTTTAATGAGTGATTCAAGGATATTCAATATTTCTTGAATTTGTAATTGGTTATGCTGGAAGTCTTTTTGTGGGATGTTTTTGTATAGATTATATTAATTTGTCTTCCAAATTCCTCCATGGCTAATTCTTCTGACTTTGTCATGCTTAAATTGTTCCACATGTCCCAGAACATATTTTTATCAATTAGGTTTTAAATTTCGTCAAGTGTCTTAACGGTATAATTCAATTTCTTGCATTTTAATGTAAAGTCGTGGCCAAAAGTTTTGAGAAATATTAATTTTCACAAAGTCTGCTGCCTCAGTTTGTATGATGGCAATTTGCATATACTCCAGATTGAAGAGTGATCAGATGAATTGCAATTAATTTCAAAGGCCCTCTTTGCCATGCAAATGAACTGAATCCCCCAAAAACATTTCCACTCCATTTCAGCCCTGCCACAAAAGGACCAGCTGACGTCATGTCAGTGATTCTCTCGTTAACACAGGTGTGAGTGTTGTGACGAGGACAAGGCTGGAGATCACTGTATCATGCTGATTGAGTTCGAATAACAGACTGGAAGCGTCAAAAACAGGGTGGTGCTTGGAATCACTGTTCTTCCTGTCAACCATGGTTACCTGCAAGGAAATACGTGCCGTCATCATTGCTTTGCACAAAAAGGGCTTCACAGTTAAGGATATTTCTGCCAGTAAGATTGCACCTAAATCAACCATTTATCGGATCATCAAGAACTTCAAGGAGAGCAGTTCAATTGTTGTGAAGAAGGCTTCAGGGCTCCCAAGAAAGTCCAGCAAGCGCCAGGACCATCTCCTAAAGTTGATTCAGCTGCAGGATCGGGGCACCACCAGTACAGAGCTTGCTCAGAAATGGCAGCAGGCATCTGCACGCACAGTGAGGTGAACACTTTTGGAGGATGGCCCGGTGTCAAGAAGGGCAGCAAAGAAGCCACTTCTCTCCAGGAAAAACATCAGGGACAGACTGATATTCTGCAAAAGGTACAGGGATTGGACTGCTGAGGACTGGGGTAAAGTCATTTTCTCTGATGAATCCCCTTTCCGATTGTTTGGGGCATCCGGAAAAAAACTTGTCCGGAGAAGACAAGGTGAGCGCTACCATTAGTTCTGTGTCATGCCAACAGTAAAGCATCCTGAGACCATTCATGTGTGGGGTTGCTTCTCAGCCAAGGGAGTGGGCTCACACAATTTTGCCTAAAAACACAGCCATGAATAAAGAATGGTACCAACACATCCTCCGAGACCAACTTCTTCCAACCATCCAGGAACAGTTTGGTGACAAACAATGCCTTTTCCAGCATGATGGAGCACCTTGACATAAGGCAAAAGTGATAACTAAGTGGCTCGGGGAACAAAACATCGATATTTTGGGTCCATGGCCAGGAAACTCCCCAGACCTTAATCCCATTGAGAACTTGTGGTCAATCCTCAAGAGGCGGGTGGCCAAACAAAACACCACAAATTCTGACAAGCTCCAAGCATTGATTATGCAAAAATGGGCTGCCATCAGTCAGGATGTGGCCCAGAAGTTAATTGACAGCATCCCAGGGCGGATTGCAGAGGTCTTGAAAAAGAAGGGATCAACACTGCAAATATTGACTCTTTGCATCAACTTCATGTACTTGTCAATAAAATCCTTTGAGACTTATGAAATGCTTGTAATTATACTTCAGTATTCCATGGTAACATCTGACAAAAATATCTAAAGACACTGACGCAGCCAACTTTGGAAATTAATATTTGTGTCATTCTCAAAACTTTTGACCACGACTGTATGTTTATACTGTTTCAGAGTTTCAAAATAGTCATAGCGTAGCTCTGGGTTGTTTTGCTGCTTATGTTTTCCATTTTCCATTTGTCTTAGATGGTTTCTAATTGTTTTACATTCGTTATCAAAAAAACAAACATTTCAGCAACGTTTAGATTTTTCTTTCTGATGTTGTATTTCTTTGCTTTTCTCAGATTTGCTTTTGATCCTCTTTTTTAAAATATTCAATGGATTTTTCTAGGAGTTGAATTGACATCTTATTTATTGGTGAGTTATTGAAGACCTGTATAGAGCTAATTTCATTTGAGTTTGTTTCATTTAATTTCTCTGCACTGTTTGAAGCCTATCTGTACGATTTGTACATTTTGTTGGGCTGTTTTTTTGAGTGAGTATTGCTGGTAATTTTTTTTCTGAAACACTTTGATCTGACAATGGTGTCTGTCGTCTGACAGTGACACTAATGGAGGAGGGGTCCATGTCAGTGATGTCATGCCTCCCTCTCTCTCTCTCTCTCTCTCTCTCTCTCTCTGCCTCTCTCTCTGCATCCCTCCTGCGCTCTCTCGCTGCCTCCCTCCTGCGCTCTCTCGCTGCCTCTCCCTCGCTGCCTCTCCCTCGCTCTCTCTATAGTTGGAGGGATTCTGTTCATTTTGCCAATGGCTTTTTGTTCTCAGCTGTGTGTGTGTGCGTTCGTGCTGGGGGTGAGAGTTGTTATTTTACCTTGCTTTAACAATGGGTATGGATTTTTTTGTTCGAAGTTCCCAATTCTGAATAACAAGTTACACAATCACTCTATTCTGTTATTGCATTTAATGACTGGCCTCTAAAGTTCCATTTTGGCTGTTCTTGCAAGCTGACTCTGCAGTAGCATACTTTCTGCTTTCTCACCAGGTAGTTGGATCAAAATGGAACTTCCCTCACAATGTGTCTTTAAAATAGTCTTGGCCCTTCATGCGGTGTGTACAACTGAGGTCAAGAACATACAACCTATGAATAAAAGGGTCTACACCGAGGTCATGACATAACATTAGTACCAATCCTTCCTGTGTCTGTTTCACTCTCCTTTCTTGTAACGTTACCATTTCTTTCAAGCCAATCGCCATAGCAATTGGTTATTCATACATTGCTGACCATCAAACCTGAACACGGAACTCTACACTACCTGTCCAAAGTTTTAGAACACCTACTCATTCAAGGGTTTTTCATTATTTGTAGAATAATAGTGAATACATCAAAGCGATGAAATAACACACATGGAATCATGTAGTAAACAAAAAATTCTTAAACAAATATATTTTATATTTGAGATTCTTCAATAGCCACCCTTTGCTTTGATGACAGCTTTGACACTCTTGGCTTTCTCTCATCTAGCTTCACCTGGAATGCTTTTCCAACAGGAGTTCCCACATATGCTAAGCACTTGTTGGCTGCTTTTCCTTCACTCTGCGGCCCGACTCATCCCAAACCATCTCAATTTGGTTGAGGTCAGGTGATTGTGGAGGCCAGGTCATCTGATGCAGCACTCCATCACTCTCCTTGGTAAAATAGCCATTGCACAGTCTGGAGGTGTGTTGGGTCATTGTCCTGTTGAAAAACAAATGATAGTTCCTCTAAGCCCAAACCAGATGGGATGGCATATCGCTGCAGAATGTTGTGGTAGCCATGCTGGTTAAGTGTGCCTTGAATTCTAAATAAATCACCAACAGTGTCACCAGCAAAGCACCCCCACATCATAACACCACCACCTCCATGCTTTATGGTGGGAACAACACGTGGAGATCATCCGATCACCGACACCGTTGTCTCACAAAAACACGAGCGGTTGCTCCAGACCAAAGGACAGATTTCCTCCTGTCTAATGTCAATTGCTTGTGTTTCTTGGCCCAAGCAAGTCTCTTCTTCTTATTGGTGTCCTTTAGTAGTGGTTTCTTTGCAGCAATTTGACCATGTAGACCTGATTCACACAGTCTCCTCTGAACAGTTGATGTTGTGATGTGTCTGTTACTTGAACTCTGTGAAGCATTTATTTGGGCTGCAATTTCTGAGGCTGGTAACTCTATTGAACTTATCCTCTGCAGCAGAGGTAACTCTGGGTCTTCCTTTCCTGTGGCGGTCCTCGTGAGAGCCAGTTTCATCATTGCGCTTGATGGTTTTTGCGACTGCACTTGAAGAGACTTTCTAAGTGGTTGGCCTGCTTTGGATGTACCAAAGCAGGCCAACCACAGATCACAAACCCAAACCACTCCGAGGTTACTGGTCAGACATCCAATTATAGGCCAATGTTCAAAGTCTCTGTGTAAAATGCTATTCCAGAGGCCAATAGCCACGACAGTGTTTTCAGGTTTATAGTAACACTCTGCTCTGTTTGTCTGATGTGTGTCATTGGTGGTTCTGTCGACGTTGTTGTTGTCATATATGACAGGCAGCCTGCCTCTGGGCTCCCCTTGGGTTTACAGCAATCAGTGCTCTAGCATATGGTCTCCAAATTCCCACCATCCATCTCTTTCTCTAACAAAGTGGGTGTTTATGTTTCTAACCTGGAGTAAACTGCATGGTTTGAAATGTCATGTTAACCATTGACACAAATATACATTACTGGTAGGATTATATAGAAACATACTTGTGAGATTCTATGCGTAGATATTCATGTTTCTCTACACCTAAACCCTTTCCCCTGTGTCTCCATCCACCATCAGATACACCAGCCAAGCAGCCTGTGGAGAGTGTGGAGGTGGGTGCCACTGAAGGACCAGGGGAGGGGGAAGAGAAGCCCTCTTCTCCCCAGGTCCAGAGCCCTCAGACTTGTGAAGCAGCTGAGATTTCTGGTCCTATCACCAACAGAGGAGTTAAAAGCAGGTCAGTCTGAGAGTTCCATCACAGCAAGTCATGGCTATGAGGGGTGGATCTGTGTTTATGTACGGTGTATATTGATTAATGTGATACTTTTGGTCGTGTAGTGTATGTGGAGACCTGCTTGTCGAACATCTCATTCCAAAATCATGGGCAATTAGTGCATTCGGAAAGTATTCAGACCCCTTCACTTTTTCCACATTTTGTTACATTCCAGCCTTATTCTTAAATTTATAAAATATGTTTTTCCCCTCATCAATCTACACACAAACCCTTAATGGCAAAGCGAAAACAGGTTTTTAGAAATTTTTTCAAGTTTTATTACAAATAAAAACAGAAATACCGTATTTACATAAGTATTCTGACCCTTTGCTATGAGACTCGGAATTGAGCTCAAGTGTGTCCTGTTTCCATTAATCATCCTTGAGATGTTTCTACAACTTGTTTGGAGTCCACCTGTGGTAAATTCAACTGACTGGACACGATTTGGAAAGGCACACACCTGTCTATATAAGGTCCCACAGTTGACAGTGCATGTCAGAGCAAAAACCAAGCCATGAGGTTGAAGGAATTGTCCGCAGAGCTCCGAGATGAGAGGATTGTGTCGAGGCACAGAACTGGGGAAGGGTGGCAAAACAATTCTGCAGCATTGAAGGTCCCCAAGAACACAGTGGCCTCCATCATTCTCAAACTAAAGAGGTTTGGAACCACCAAGACTCTTCCTAGAGCTGGCCGCCCGGGCCAAACAGATTCATCGGGAGAATGGCCTTGCTCACCTCCCTGATCATGAACCCGATAATAGAGCACCAGAGAGATGTAGAGATGGGATAACCTTCCAGAAGCACAACCATCTCTGCAGCACTCCACCAATCAGGCCTTTATGTTCGAGTGGCCAGACGGAAGCCACTCCTCATTAAAAGGCATATGACAGCCCGCTTGGAGTTTGCCACCTATGGACTTTCAGACCATGAGAAACAAAATTCTCTGGTCTGATGAAACCAAGATTGAACTCTTTGGTCTGAATGTCAAGCGTCAAGTCTGGAGGAAACCTGGCACCATCCCTACAGTGAAGCACGTGGTGGCAGCATCATACTGTGGGAATATTCTTTAGTGGCAGGGACTGGGAGACTAGCAAAGTACAAAGAGATCCTTGATGGAAACCTGCTCCAGAGCAGCAATATCATGAAAACATGATATTTCAGTTTTTCTTTTTTGATACATTTTCAAAAATGTAAAAATCTAATAAAATTTTATTGGTTACATATTCATATTTAGCAGATATTATTGCTGGTGTAGTGAAATGCTTGTGTTCCTAGCTCCAACAGTGCAGTAGTATCGAACAATTCACAACCATACACACATCTAAAAGTAAAATAATTATGGCGTGTTGTGTAGATATTTTTTTAAAATCCATTTTAGAATAAGGCTGTAACGTAACAAAATGTGGAAAAAGTCAAGGGGCCAGAATACTTACCGAATGCACTGTATATGGAGTTGGTCCCCCCTTTGCTGTTATTACAGCCTCCACTCTTTTGGGAAGAATTTCTAGATGTTGGAACATTGCTGCGGGGACTTGCTTCCAATCAGTCACAAGAGCATTAGTGAGGTCGGACAGTGATGTTGGGCAATTAGACCTGGCTCGCAGTCAGTGTTCCAATTAATTCCAAAGGTTTGATGGAGTTGAGGTCAGGGTTCTGTTCAGGCCAGTCAAGTTCTTCCACACCAATCTCGACAAACCATTTCTGTATGGACCTTGCTTTGTGCACAGGGGACGTTGAAAGAGCCAGGAAAGAGCCTTCCCCAAACTGTTGCGACAAAGTTGGAAGCACAGAATTGTCTAGAATGTCATTGTATGCTGTAGCGTTAAGATTTCCCTTCACTGTAACTAAGGAGCCTAACCATGAACACCAGCCCCAGACCATTATTTATCCTCCACCAAACTTTACAGTTGGCACTATGCATTCGGGCAGGTTGTCCGTCGAACTACCAGATGGATGGTGCAGCGTGATTCATCAATCCAGAGAACACGTTTCGCTGCTCCAGTCCAATGGTGGCGAGCTTAACATTGCTCATCCTGATCTTAGGCTTGTGTGCGGCTGCTCGGCCATGGAAACCCATTTCATGAAGCTCCTGACGATCAGTTCTTGTGCTGACCTTGCTTCCAGAGGCAGTTTTGATCACTGTAGTGAGTGTTGCAACCAAGGACAGACAATTGTTACGCACTTCAGCACTCGGCAGTCTCATTCTGTGAGGTTGTGTGACCTACTACTTTGGGGCTGAGCCGTTGTTGCCCCTAGACGTTTCCACTTCACTTATAGTGCACTGGGGCAGCTCTAGTAGGGCAGAAATTTGATCAACTGACTGGTTGGAAGGGTGGCATCCTATGACGGTGCCACGTTGAAAGTCACTGAGCTCTTCAGTAAGGCCATTCTACTGCCAATGTTTGTCTTTGGAGATTGCATGGCTGTGTGCTCGATGTTATACACATGTCATCAACAGCTGTGACTGAGATAGCCGAAGGGGTGTCCACATACTTTTGTGTATATAGTGTATGTATCCATCGTTCTTCATCAGTACACATTCAGTATGTAGACACCACAGCTTGCATGCATATTCTCATTTATGGACAAATACACACATGTACGGGGGCATCTCCGGTGTGTCAGAGCATTGAGTTACCAGCCGGGAGTGGGAAAGGGAACATAACCCCCCCCCGTCATAGGTGCCACTCTGTTAAAGGTTGTAATCAATCTTTCAGACTGACTGCATTGTCGATGCTGGTGATGGAGGACAGAGGGGCGGGCGGACCGACCAGTTAAGCAGGCAGCATCTCTCCAGGGATCTTATTAACAAACCCATCTCCTCCCTCAGAAACCAACCTGATAAATATGTACAACCTGCTCTGGTCTGATCTGCCTGGTTTGCTTTACTTTCCTTCACTCCCAGCCTGTCTGCTGCTCCCTCTATGGCAGCTCCAGGTCCTCTGTTTTGGATCCTCGGATGGATGGATGTTACTTAATCTATTGATTTGAGTAGATGTGTATCAAAGGCCCATACTACGTGTAACTTTCAATTCCCACAGATGTTTGTTGTAAGAAAGGAATACTGTTGGGAATTGCAACACAAATATAGACGTGTGTGTGCACCCTTGCTTTGTTCGCGCCTGACCGTGCCATACCAAACCGAAGAGAAGTAATTCACGGCCAGTCACTGACCATGATGCATGGCTGAATGTCCCACTGGGTATATATAATTAACTGACAGTCCCTCTCTCCCTCTCTCAGTGAGCAGCTCTGTGCCTTCTGTTACTGTGGCGGCCGCAGTCTGCTGGGTCAGGGGGATCTCCAAGTGTTCGACTCCTCGCCTGGACACGAGCGCAATGCGACAGGAGGAGGCCAGGCCAACGACCACAGCAAGGCCAGCAAAGGATACGGCAGAAATGACAGCGGTGTTGACAGAACCACTCAGTCCAGCGATGCAGCCGGAGATGCCAGCTCAGGACAGAGAGGCACACAGAAGTAAGTAGGCCTGTCTGGCTGGATGACATGGCTGTCTGAAAGGGTTTGGCTGGTAGAGCTAGCCTGGTCCGGTCTGGGCGAGCAGGGACGGTGAAATCTGTGATGGCCTCTGTAACCGGTTAACGAGCTGTATGGAACGAGAGCTGGGCTCTCTGCTGCTTTGATGTCACAGGCTGTTTATTTGGCCAGCCTTGCCTGTCCATACAGACGTCTTACCAATACAGACTCCTGTCCGATACAGACTCCTGTCCGATACGGACTCCTGTCCGATACGGACTCCTGTCCATACAGACTCCTTTCCAATACAGACGCCTGGACAGGGAGTGAGCAACATGACACAGAAACATCAAAACAAAGGGACACAAAAACAGCAGCAAACAAAGATGTGTGTGCAACATGTCATAGTGGATGATTTCAGCTGGCAGCTGAACTCTAATCTCAGAGTTGATGTCTTGAGTGTCTGCTAATGTATTGCATATGCGCGGAGTAAGTGCTTTGTGTACTATTTCATCCTCTCCTGTGTCAGAGGAAGGGTCTGAGTGCATATATGAATGCTCGTGAACCCCACCTCACCTCTCGCCTCACATTGTGCTAATGTGATCAATTATCTGAGAGGGTTCCAGACATTAACTCTGAACTTTCCAGGGCTAAATTAGCACCCTTTCCCTCGCAAATTAAATCAACAATCCACACGCAGGGTGGAGAGGCCTGTGCATTCACTCTCCTCACAGGCCTTAATGGATGATCATACTCTGGCTTAGCAGGTCATATTAGCACTCTGCTCTTGAAAGCTAAATTAGCGCCGCTCTGCTCCCCCTTGGCAAGCCATTTCTGCCTGCTGTGGTCCCCAATGGTCCTACTATGCCATGTAGAGTAAGACTAACACGTAAGTGCGTGTGTGTGCGTACTGTGCACTGTGCCAACAAAGGACCCTCCCTGGACGTGTTTCGGACAGCTGTCTAATTTGTTTGTGTTCTTTGGAGCCAATCGTGTCTCTCCCTGGGGTCCCTGTGACGTAATGTGCACAGAGAGCAGAGCGTACATATATACACACACATCCACCGCAACACGCCTGGCAGCGATCCAACGCCAGCCAGGCATTATTGTTGGAGCAGTGTGATTGGTAGTGTCTCTAGGCTAGACTGTGCCACAGAGAGAGAGTGAGGGTAGCAAGAGGACGGAGGGTGAAGAGGAGAAGGAAATTTCAAGAAAAGGGATAGAGGATGGAATTGAATCCTATTTTGCACAATATGTAAGCTCCGGTCAGGAGGGCCATAACAATGACAAGGCATTATACAGTGAATATCATTATGACTTCTTCATCCTCATCCTAGCCTTCACTTTCTCAGTTTTGGCTGTTTGTGTGTTTACTGTTTACTGAAACCAACTAGTTCTTTTAAATGCTAATTCCCTCTTGCCATATTTTCCGCATGCTCGGCAACTCACTAGAGCAGGAACTCTGGGAACCGTTTCCCTTTCAGCAGATTTCTTGAGACAGAACAGCCAGCCTCTTGTGTGTCACGACCCGCTTTCACCCCCTCCTCCTCCTCTACTGCTCTCCCTTCTCTGCTCTCTAACATTTTTCCTCTCATCCTATCTCTCCTCCTCTCTTCTCTGCCTTATTTCTTCTCATTTATGCTTTGCATCACTTCTTTTACTATTTAGTTTTCTATCCCTCTCTTCGTTCCTGCCCAGCTTGCCTCACTTTGCTTTTTCAACTCTTTCTACCTCCGCCTCACCTCCAGTTATTTTAACTCATCTCTCCCTCTTCATCTCTCTTCCAGTGGAGCTGAGAGCCATGGGGAGTTACCCGACCCAGACAAGGCCAGCAGGTTGTGGGATGAGCTGGCTCACGTCGGCCTCCCAGGAGATGTGGACGTCCAGTCTTTCTTTGAGGAGTCGGGGCAGTGCTTGGCGCATCACTGTTGTGCGTTGTGGTCGCAAGGTGTGTGCGAAGGCGAGGGACAATCACTGCTCAACGTGGACATAGCCATCGACTCAGGGAGCACAGAGGTGAGCAGCCCACAGTCCTCTCATGATAAAATGTCTATTAAGTAAATGGGATTATACACTCTATAGAGAGTATGATTTAACTGTGTCTATAGATAAGGGTTTCCGTTAGCAAAATGTGACCAACAGCATTTTAATTGACCGGACATTTGAGAAATTTACCAGACCCATATGTAATGCATTGGCTGTGTAACCTAGTTAGGGCGTCCAACCACTTGCTCAGAATGTCAGAAATCAATTTTAGATTGCAAAGGTGTGTGTCCATCTTACCGAATTTGAAGATGTTAGAATAACTGTCCACATTTACTTTTCCTCAGCCAACAAGATGAGTAATGAACAGCAAAATCACTAGTCTATGTCAATCTACTATCCCGCATAGTAGAAAAGTGTACCTATTCTGTTGGTCAGCTTGTTGTTCTATGTGAGAAAGAAATGGCCTATTCCAAACAAACTCTGGGACATTTGGTATTTGGTATTTTATAGGATCCCCATTAGCTGTTGCAAAAGCAGCAGCGACTCTTCCTGGGGTCCACACAAAACATGACAATACAGAACATTAATAGACATCTCAAGGACAGAACTACATCAATTGGAAACAAGGCATAAGTGCCTGCATATCAATACATACACACAAACTAGGTCAAATAGTGGAGAGGTGTTGTGCCGTTAGGTGTTGTGCCGTTAGGTGTTGTGCCGTTAGGTGTTGTGCCGTTAGGTGTTGTGCCGTTAGGTGTTGTGCCGTTAGGTGTTGTGCCGTTAGGTGTTGTGCCATTAGGTGTTGTGCCATTAGGTGTTGTGTTGTGCCGTTAGGTGTCGTGCCGTTAGGTGTCGTGCCGTTAGGTGTCGTGCCGTTAGGTGTCGTGCCGTTAGGTGTCGTGCCGTTAGGTGTCGTGCCGTTAGGTGTCGTGCCGTTTGGTGTCGTGCCGTTTGGTGTCGTGCCGTTAGGTGTCGTGCCGTTTGGTGTCGTGCCGTTTGGTGTCGTGCCGTTAGGTGTCGTGCCGTTTGGTGTCGTGCCGTTTGGTGTCGTGCCGTTTGGTGTCGTGCCGTTTGGTGTCGTGCCGTTTGGTGTCGTGCCGTTAGGTGTCGTGCCGTTAGGTGTCGTGCCGTTTGGTGTCGTGCCGTTTGGTGTCGTGCCGTTAGGTGTCGTGCAGTTAGGTGTCGCAGTTAGGTGTCGTGCCGTTAGGTGTCGCACCGTTTGGTGTCTCGCCGTTAGGTGTTGCCGTCGTCAGTTAGGTGTCGTGCAGTTAGGTGTCGTTTGGTGTCGTGCCGTTAGGTGTCGTGCCGTTTGGTTTTGTGCCGTTAGGTGTCGTGCCGTTTGGTGTCGTGCCGTTTGGTGTCGTGCCGTTAGGTGTCGTGCCGTTTGGTTTTGTGCCGTTAGGTGTCCGTTTGGTTTTGTCCGTTAGGTGTCGTGCTGTTTGGTTTTGTGCCGTTAGGTGTCGTGCCGTTTGGTGTCGTGCCGTTAGGCGTCGTGCCGTTTGGTGTCGTGCCGTTTGGCGTCGTGCCGTTTGGTGTCGTGCCGTTTGGTTTTGTGCCGTTAGGTGTCGTGCCGTTAGGTGTTGCTTTATCTGATTTTTTTTTAGGTTTGCTGTTCAGGTTTGCTGTTCATTTGAGCAATATGAGATGGAATGGAGTTCCATGCAATAATTGCTCTATATCATACTGTATGTTTCTTGATTTTTTTTGGTTGCCCACTTTGTCAATGAAGTAATCATTAAAATAATTGGCAACATCAAATTGTTTTGTGATAAATAAGCCATCTGATTCGATGGAATTTGTCTTTCTGCCCATAATTTCATTTAAACTACTCAAGTTTTTGTCCCATCAATCTTTATTTCATTGATCTTGGCTTCATAATACAGTTTCTTCTTATTTTTGTTGAGTTTAGTCACATCTCCTAATTTGCAGTAAGTCAGCCAGTCAGATGCGCAGCCACTCCTTTTGCCCCATCTCTTTCAACCATTCAGTTGATCAATTCCTCATCAATCCATGGAGCCTTAACTGTCAGTTTCTTAACAGGTGCATGTTTATCAATAATTGGAAGAAGCAATTTCTTAAATTCATCAAGTGCAGCGTCTGGATGCTCCTCATTAATCACATCAGACTAACAAATATTTTAACATCATCCACATAGGAGTCACAGCAAAATCTTTTGTATGATTTCTTATACACTATTTTAGGCCCAGCTGTTGGAACTTAGGCTTTCCTGGATCTAGCCACTATATTGTGTTCACTGCATCCAATGGGTACGGATATAGCTTTAGAACAAAGTTCTACAGCATTAGTAAAAATTTGATCGATTCATATGGATGATCCTGTTCCTGTAGTGTTTGTAAAAACCCTGGTAGGTTGATTGATAACATGAACCAGATTACAGGCACTGGTTACAGTAAGAAGCTTCCTCTTGAGCGGACAGCTTGATGAAAACCAGTCAAGATTCCCCATGAAAGTAGACCTCTCTTTTTACATCACATACACTGTCAAGCATTTCACACATATTGTTTAGATATTGACTGTTATTACTTGGTGGCCTACACTACCGGTCAAAAGTTTTAGAACACATTTCTTTATTTGTACTATTTTCTACTTTGTAGAATAATAGTGAAGACATCAAAACTGTGAAATAACACATGGAATCTTGTAGTAACCAAAAAAATGTAAAATTTTATATTTGAAATTCTTTGCACACGCTTGGTATTCTCTCAACCAGCTTCACCTGGAATGATTTTCCAACAGTCTTGAACCAGTTCCCACACATGGAACATATATGGCTACATATGAAGCAATTCCCACAATAGGGCTATCTTCTGTATACCCCCCCACCTTGTCACAACACAACTGATTGGCTCAAACACTTTAACCACTTGCTCCTACCTGGCACGCAGGCGTCCATCTAGAGCTCTGGAAATGCAAATGCGCTACGCTAAATGCTAATAGTATTAGTTAAAACTCAAACGTTCATTAAAATACACATGCAGGGTATTGAATTAAAGCTACACTCGTTGTGAATCCAGGCAACAAGTCAGATTTTTAAAATGCTTTTCGGCGAAAGCATGAGAAGCTATTATCTGATAGCATGTAACACCCCAAAAGACCCGCAGGGGACGTAAACAAAATAATTAGCATAGTCGGCGCTACACAAACCGCACAAATAAAATATAAAACATTCATTACCTTTGACCATCTTCTTTGTTGGCACTCCTAGATGTCCCATAATCACTATTGGGTCTTTTTTTCGATTAAATCGGTCCATATATAGCCTAGATATCGATCTATGAAGACTGTGTGATAAATAACGTAACGTCATTTTTTAAAATTCAAAAAGTCGACGATAAACTTTCACAAAACACTTCGAAATACTTTTGTAATGCAACTTTAGGTATTAGTACACGTTAATAAGCGATCAAATTAATCACGAGACGTAGTGTTTTATATAGGGGTCCGTCTTGAAATACTGTCCGTGTATTTCTCAACCAAAATATCCGGTCGGAGACCGGAAGAAATGGGCTGTCTCTTGTTCGTTTGACCAAGAAACAAATCCTAGGCAAATGACAAGACTGTTGACATCATGTGGAAGCTGTAGGTACTGCAACCTCAGCCATATTTAATGTCTTTCGCCCATAACAATGGGTTGAAGCGGCGGATGGATATATTTTTCCACTTTCAGTGATCAGATTTTCCTGCGCTTTCCAATGAAACGCACGTTCTGTTAAAGTCACAGCTGTGATTTAACCAGTTTTATAAACGTCTGAGTGTTTTCTATCCACACATACTAATCATATGCATATACTATATTCCTGGCATGAGTAGCAGGGCGCTGAAATGTTGCGCGATTTTTAACAGAATGTTTCGAAAAAGTAGAGGGTAGGAGGAAGAGGTTAAGAAAGAAAGAAATTCCACAAATTAACTTTTAAGAAGGCACACTTGTTAATTGAAATGCATTCCTGGTAACTACCTCATGAAGCTGGTTGAGAGAATGCCAACAGTGTGCAAAGCTGTCGTCAAGGCAAAGGGTGGCTATTTGAAGAATCTTACATATAAATGATATTTAGATTTGCTGAACACTTTTTTTTGGGTGCTACATTATTCCATGTGTTTTTCATAGTTTTGATGTCTTCACTATTATTTTACAATGTAGAATATAGTAAAAAGAAAGTTAAACCCTTGAATGAGTAGGTGTGTCCAAACTTTTGACCGGGGCGGCAAGTAGCCGAGTGGTTAGAGCGTTGGACTAGTAACCGAAAGGTTGCAAGATCGAATCCCCGAGCTGACAAGGTAAAAAAAGTTGTTCTGCCCCTGAACAAGGCAGTTAACCCACTGTTCCTAGGCCGTCATTGAAAATAATAATTTGTTCTTAACTGACTTGCCTAGTTAAATAAAGGTAAAATTAAAAAATAATAAATAAAATATATCAACATCCGAAAAGAAAAGGCTTTATATGTGCCAGGTGAACCTGCAACCACAACACTTCAATAACACTTGACATAAGATCTTCTCTAAGCATTATAGGGATATAGCTCTGAATATATACAGCAACCGCTCCCCCATAAGCATTTCTGTCTCTTCTATAGGTGTTATATCAAATCAAATTGTATTGGTCACATACATGGCTAATATGTGAATGTTATCTGATGCAGCAAGTTATTGATTTCATTAATTTTATTTCTAAGGATACATATATTAATGTGCGCTATTTTCAGGCCTTTCCTGGGTAGCTTATCAGAGACAGACATAACACTGAAAAGAGCAGACAAAGCAAGAGAAAGAAATATACATTCAGCAGTCCATTAATAAATTGGTGTGTGTGCATGTGCGTGCTGCGGGTCTGAAGCTACAAACCCATAGGCTTGGCTCTCATCCCTACCAGGCTTCTGGGAGGGGGGGTGGACAATGAGCCTGTCATAGTGGATGTAAGCAATGTCCCCACGCACTCTAGCAGCTTTCATGGCTGGGATCAGTTCTTTCCTCTTCTGGCGCACAGCTTCAGGATAGTCCTGGTTGAGGAAGATATACAGTTGAAGTCGGAAGTTTTACATACACCTTAGCCAAATACATTTAAACTCAGTTTTTCACCATTTCTGACATTTAATCCTAGTAAAAAATTCCCTGTTTTGGGTCAGTTAGGATCACCACTTTATTTTAAGAATGTTAAATGTCAGAATAATAGTAGAGAGAATTTTTTATTTGAGCTTTTATTTCTTTCATCATTTTCCCAGTGGGTCAGAAGTTTACATACACTCAATGAGTATTTGGTAGCATTGCCTTTAAATTGTTTAACTTGGGTCAAACGTTTCGGGTAGCCTTCCACAAGCTTCCTACAATAAGTTGGGTGAATTTTGGCCCATTCCTCCTGACAGAGCTGGTGTAACTGAGTCAGGTTTGTAGGCCTCCTTGCGCACACACGCCTTTTCTGTTCTGCCCACTAATTTTCTATAGGATTGAGGTCAGGGCCACTCCAATACCTTGACTTTTTTGTCCTTAAGCTATTTTACCACAACACTTTGGAAGTATGCTTGGGGTCATTGTCCATTTGAAAGACCCATTTGCGACCAAGCTTTAACTTCCTGACTGATGTCTTGAGATGTCGCTTCAATATATCCACATACATTTTCTGCTTCATGATGCCATCTATTTTGTGAAGTGCACGAGTCCTCCTGCAGCAAAGCACCTCCACAACATGATGCTGCCACCCCTGTGCTTCACAGTTGGGATGGTGTTCTTTGTCTTGCAAGCCTCCCCCTTTTTCCTCCAAACATAATGATGGTCATTATGGCCTTACAGTTCTATTTTTGTTTCATCAGACCGGAGAACATTTCTCAAAACATTACGATCTTTGTCTCCATGTGCAGTTGCAAACCGTAGTCTGGATTTTTATGGCGGTTCTGGAGCAGTGGCTTCTTCCTTGCTGAGTGGCCTTTCAGGTTATGTCG
Source organism: Oncorhynchus keta (assembly GCF_023373465.1). NCBI lineage: Eukaryota > Metazoa > Chordata > Actinopteri > Salmoniformes > Salmonidae > Oncorhynchus > Oncorhynchus keta. The sequence continues at coordinate 24,240,096 of NC_068443.1, read as the reverse complement.
ATATAGGACTCGTTTTACTGTGGATATAAATACTTTTGTACCTGTTTCCTCCAGCATTTTCACAAGGTCCTTTGCTGTTGCTCTGGGATTGATTTGCACTTTACGCACCAAAGTACGTTCATCTCTAGGAGACAAAACGCGTCTCCTTCCTGAGTGGTATGACGGCTGCGTGGTCCCATGGTGTTTATACTGCGTACTATTGTTTGTACAGATGAATGTGGTACCTTCAGGCATTTGGAAATTGCTCCCAAGGATGATCCAGACTTGTGGAGGTCTACAATTTGTTTTCTGAGGTTTTGGCTTATTTCTTTTGATTTTCCCATGATGTCAAGTAAAGGGGCACTGAGTTTGAAGGTAGGCCTTGAAATACATCCACAGGTACACCTCCAATTGACTCAAATTATGTCAATTAGCCTATCGGAAGCTTCGAAAGCCATGACATCATTTTTTGGCATTTTCCAAGCTGTTTAAAGGCACAGTCAACAGTATGTAAACTTCTGACCCACTGGACCCAGTGAGTTATAAGTGAAATAATCTTTCTTTATACAATTGTTGGAAAATTTACTTGTGTCGTGCACAAAGTAGATGTCCTAACCTACTTGCCAAAACTACAGTTAGTCAACAAGGAATTTGTGTAGTGGTTGAAAAATGAGTTTTAATGACTCCAACCTCAGTGTATGTAAACTTCCGACTTCAACTGTACGTTCGTTTCAAGTTCTTGGCTCGTTCCAGAACAGTGACCTTGTCCTTGAACCTCAGTAACTTGACCACACCTGGGCTGGTGGTGGGTTTTCCAGTTCTGTAGGCACACTCCACCTCAATCTTCCTGTGGTGTATCTTCAATTTCTCCAAGATCATTTCCCTCTGTTTCTCCTCATACTCAGTCCAGGTATCATGGAGATTCTGCAATCCTGTCCACAACCCTGTTCACCTTGATTGTCCCTCGATATAAACGGATTTCTCTGTCATTGTTATCATGGATTCACACACAGAACTAATGTCCTCACTCAATGACTTACAGATTGTTGTCATCTTTCCATTCTCCTGTTTCAACTCATTGAGCAGACCCTGGGACAACTGCAAACTGTTCTTCTGGTCATGGTCCTCTCTGGTCAGGTCGTCCATTCTTTTATTCGGTGACTCCACCAGTATTTGGACAAAACACTTGAAGGGGGAGGGAGGGAGAGTAGAGGAGGGAGTGAAGGGTGAAGAGGGAGCGAGAAGGGTGAAGAGGGAGCGAGAAGGGTGAAGAGGGAGCGAGAAGGGTGAAGAGGGAGCGAGAAGGGTGAAGAGGGAGCGAGAAGGGTGAAGAGGGAGCGAGAAGGGTGAAGAGGGAGCGAGAAGGGTGAAGAGGGAGCGAGAAGGGTGAAGAGGGAGCGAGAAGGGTGAAGAGGGAGCGAGAAGGGTGAAGAGGGAGCGAGAGAGAAGGGGCGAGAGAGAGGGAGGTGCGAGAGGGAGGGGGCGAGAGAGAAGGGGCGAGAGATGGGGCGAGAGAGGGAGGGCTAGGGAGAAAGAAGGAAGTGGAGGGAGAGAAGAGAATGGGATGGGAAGAGGAGCAAGAAGAGGGAGTGAGAGAAGGGGAGAGCGCAAAGGGGGAGAGTGAAAAGAGAGAAGAGGGGCATGAGCGAGAAAAGGGGAGAGAGGGGAGGGGGAGTGAGAGATAGGGGAGGGGGAGTGAGAGAGAGTGAGTGAGAGGGAAGGGGGAGAGTGCTAGAGAGAGGGAGAGGAGAGACAAAATGCAATGGCGAGGAGAGAGAGAGGGGGGTGAGAAGGTGGAGCGAGAGAGGGAAAGGAGAGAGAGAGACGAGAGAGATGATCAGGAAGGTTGGTAAAGATGGTCTCTGTCAGTGCTGCTCTCTCCTCTCTCAGCTGTGAAAAGGAAAAGGCCACGCCACTCAACAGTGAAGGCTGTATAGATTCATGGTGGCTTACCACAGTGTCTACTGTAGCATTAGCACCAACACAGCTCACAGACCCCTGAATGGGTGGTTACAGACCCCTGAATGGGTGGTTACAACCTCTGAATGGGTGGTTACAGACCCCTGAATGGGTGGTTACAGGAATGGGTTACCCCTGAATGGGTGGTTGCAGACCCCTGAATGGGTGGTTACAGACCTCTGAATGGGTGGTTGCAGACCCCTGAATGGGTGGTTACAGAACTCTGAATGGGTGGTTTCAGACCCCTGAATGGGTGGTTTCAGACCCCTGAATGGGTGGTTGCAGACACCTGAATGGGTGGTTACAGACCTCTGAATGGGTGGTTACAGACCTCTGAATGGGTGGTTACAAACCTGAATGGGTGGTTACAGAACTCTGAATGGGTGGTTACAAACCTCTGAATGGGTGGTTACAGACCTCTGAATGGGTGGTTGCAGACCCCTGAATGGGTGGTTACAAACCTCTGAATGGGTGGTTACAGACCTCTGAATGGGTGGTTACAGACCCCTGAATGGGTGGTTACAGACCTCTGAATGGGTGGAAGCATCCCAAATGGCACCCTTTTCCCTATTATTATACACTACTTTTGACCAGGGCACTGATCAAAAGTAGTGCACAAAATGGGAATAGGGTGCCATTTGTGATGCACTCCATATGTCTGGCACCCCCATTAGCAAATCAGCAGCTCCCTTCTCAACTGAATTGAAACATCAGCCCTCCTTGTTTCCTTCATCTGCTCTGGTTAGAAAAGAGTTGAGGAGTGATAACAATATGGTGGAAGCTCATTATTAGGCAGACTTTTACCTGGTCAGTTGGTTCAGGTTAGTGCAGATGAAGGAGAGGAGGCAGGACTGTGTTTGGGGAGGAACTCCTGGGAAAGACCAATACATGTGATATGACATTTTGGGAGAGAAGTGTGAACATCAATGGGCTAATCATGGTGTGACAAATGGAGCAGAATTTAAGTTTTTGATCAAGAAGAACTGAGAGAATGGATGGGTCGTTTCAAGAGAAACGTGTACAGAAAGGGGAACCATAGACTTGCATGAGCAATGTTTTCTGCTGCAGAAAATAGTTTACTTTAAAACTCTTTGTCCTTTTATGTTTCCCATTGTATTAGGGTTTTCATATTGTGTCTGTAGGTATGGTAAGGGTCTGGATTATCCTATTATATCAATTGTAATCTGACTCCCGGTTTAGACCAGGTTACTTAAAGCGCTTTGTGCTGATGTAAAATAAATGCATGTGATTGATTGACTGGCTGACTGACTCCTCTCTCTGTCCCCACTCTCTCTAGCACTGTGCATACTGTTAGTCTGACTCCTCTCTGTCCCCCCTCTCTAGCGCTGTGCATACTGTTAGTCTGACTCCTCTCTGTCCCCACTCTCTCTAGCACTGTGCATACTGTTAGTCTGACTCCTCTCTGTCCCCACTCTCTCTAGCACTGTGCATACTGTTAGTCTGACTCCTCTCTGTCCCCCCTCTCTAGCGCTGTGCATACTGTTAGTCTGACTCCTCTCTGTCCCCACTCTCTCTAGCACTGTGCATACTGTTAGTCTGACTCCTCTCTGTCCCCCCTCTCTAGCGCTGTGCATACTGTTAGTCTGACTCCTCTCTGTCCCCACTCTCTCTAGCACTGTGCATACTGTTAGTCTGACTCCTCTCTGTCCCCCTCTCTAGCACTGTGCATACTGTTAGTCTGACTCCTCTCTGTCCCCCCTCTCTAGCACTGTGCATACTGTTAGTCTGACTCCTCTCTGTCCCCCTCTCTAGCACTGTGCATACTGTTAGTCTGACTCCTCTCTGTCCCCACTCTCTCTAGCACTGTGCATACTGTTAGTCTGACTCCTCTCTGTCCCCCCTCTCTAGCGCTGTGTATACTGTTAGTCTGACTCCTCTCTGTCCCCCCTCTCTCTAGCACTGTGCATACTGTTAGTCTGACTCCTCTCTGTCCCCACTCTCTCTAGCACTGTGCATACTGTTAAGTCTGACTCCTCTCTGTCCCCCCCTCTAGCGCTGTGCATACTGTTAGTCTGACTCCTCTCTGTCCACCCTCTCTAGCGCTGTGCATACTGTTAGTCTGACTCCTCTCTGTCCCCCCTCTCTCTAGCACTGTGCATACTGTTAGTCTGACTCCTCTCTGTCCCCCTCTCTCTAGCGCTGTGCATACTGTTAGTCTGACTCCTCTCTGTCCCCCTCTCTAGCGCTGTGCATACTGTTAGTCTGACTCCTCTCTGTCCCCCCTCTCTAGCACTGTGCATACTGTTAGTCTGACTCCTCTCTGTCCCCCTCTCTAGCACTGTGCATACTGTTAGTCTGACTCCTCTGTGTCCCCCTCTCTAGCACTGTGCATACTGTTAGTCTGACTCCTCTCTGTCCCCCCTCTCTAGCACTGTGCATACTGTTAGTCTGACTCCTCTGTCCCCCCTCTCTAGCACTGTGCATACTGTTAGTCTGACTCCTCTCTGTCCCCCCTCTCTCTAGCACTGTGCATACTGTTAGTCTGACTCCTCTCTGTCCCCCCTCTCTAGCACTGTGCATACTGTTAGTCTGACTCCTCTCTGTCCCCCCTCTCTCTAGCACTGTGCATACTGTTAGTCTGACTCCTCTGTCCCCCCTCTCTAGCACTGTGCATACTGTTAGTCTGACTCCTCTCTGTCCCCCCTCTCTAGCACTGTGCATACTGTTAGTCTGACTCCTCTTTATTCCCCCTCTCTCTAGCACTGTGCATACTGTTAGTCTGACTCCTCTCTGTCCCCCTCTCTAGCGCTGTGCATACTGTTAGTCTGACTCCTCTCTGTCCCCCCCTCTCTAGCGCTGTGCATACTGTTAGTCTGACTCCTCTCTGTCCCCCCTCTCTAGCGCTGTGCATACTGTTAGTCTGACTCCTCTCTGTCCCCCCTCTCTAGCGCTGTGTATACTGTTAGTCTGACTCCTCTCTGTCCCCCCTCTCTCTAGCACTGTGCATACTGTTAGTCTGACTCCTCTCTGTCCCCCTCTCTCTAGCACTGTGCATACTGTTAAGTCTGACTCCTCTCTGTCCCCCCTCTCTAGCGCTGTGCATACTGTTAGTCTGACTCCTCTCTGTCCCCACTCTCTCTAGCACTGTGCATACTGTTAAGTCTGACTCCTCTCTGTCCCCCCTCTCTAGCACTGTGCATACTGTTAGTCTGACTCCTCTCTGTCCCCCCTCTCTCTAGCACTGTGCATACTGTAAACGCCTTGGAGCCTCCATCAAGTGCTGTGCTGAAGGATGTGCTCGACTGTACCATTACCCCTGCGCGGGGGCGGCTGGGACTTTTCAGGATATCAGGAGTCTCTCCCTCCTCTGTTCAGATCACATAGATCTGGCCATCAGCAGATGTGAGTCCAGCAGCATTAGATATACATCTTCAGTTGAAACATTTAAATTAATGCTGTCATAAGTAGGACCCAGAGTTTTTCTGGACCAGGATAAACTCTGGGCCCAGACATTAGCTACTCACAATCTCCATTCTTTAACCAAAAACATTCCATCTGAAATGTGTCCCTTTTCTCTGTTTCTCCCCTCCCCCTCTCCTGCTCTCACCTCTCTCCTGCTCCCCCCTCTCCTGCTCCCCCCCCCTCTCCTGCTCTTCCCCCTCTCCTTCTCTCTCCCGCCCTCTCCTGCTCTCTCTCCCCTCTCCTGCTCTCCCCTCTCCTTCTCTCTCACCCCTCTCCTGCTCTCACCCCTCTCCTGCTCCCCCCTCTCCTGCTCTCTCATCCCTCTTCTGCTCTCCCCCCTCTCTGGATCTCTCACCCCTCTCCTGCTCTCCCTCTCTCTCCTGCTCTCTCACCCCTCTACTGCTCTCCCCTCTCTTCTGCTCTCTCCCCCTCCTGCTCTGCCCCCTCTCTTCTGCTCTCTCCCCTCTCCTGCTCTCCCCACCTCTCCTGCTCTCCCCCTCTCCTGCTCTCCCCCTCTCCTGCTCTCCCCCCCTCTCCTGCTCTCCCCCTCTCTCATGCTCTCCCCCTCTCTTGCTCTCTCCACCTCTCCTGCTCTCCCTCCTCTCCCTCTCCCCCCTCTCCTGCTCTCCCCACCTCTCCTGCTCTCCTGCTCTCCCCACCTCTCCTGCTCTCCCCCCTCTCCTGCTCTCCCACCTCTCCTGCTCTCCCCCCCTCTCCTGCTCTCACCCCTCTCCTGCTCTCACCCCTCTCCTGCTCTCCCCCCTCTCCTGCTCTCACCCTTCTCCTGCTCTCCCCCCTCCTCCTCTCCCCCTCTCATGCTCTCCCCCTTTCTCCTGCTCTCTCCCTTTCTCCTGCTCTCTCCCTCTCCTGCTCTCCCCACCTCTCCTGCTCTCCCCTCTCCTGCTCTCCCCCTCTCCTGCTCCCCCCTTTCCTGCTCCCCCCTCTACTGCTCTCTCATCCCTCTCCTGCTCTCACCCCTCTCCTGCTCTCACCCCTCTCCTGCTCTCACCCATCTCCTGCTCTCCCCTCTCTACTGCTCTCTCACCCATCTCCTGCTCTCCCCCCCTCTCCTGTTCTCTCACCCATCTCCTGCTCTCCCCCCTGTCCTGCTCTGTCACCCCTCTCCTGCTCTCCCCCTCCCTCTAGTTCCAGACGACTCTATCTGTGCACTTTGTGACAGCCCCGGGGAGCTCCCTGACCAGCTCTTCTGTACAAGCTGTGGGCAGCACTACCACGGGTCCTGCCTGGACATGGCTGTGACTCCGCTGAGGAGGGCCGGCTGGCAGTGCCCCGAGTGCAAGGTCTGCCAGACTTGCAAGTGAGTCAGCTTTTCACTGCCCCATCCGTCCACCCACATACCTGACCCTGTATTGAGTTGTGTGTGTTGCCGTCATGTGTGTGTTGCCGATTTAGTTTGTGCTACCTCTGGTTTGTGAGTGTGGCACTTCTCTAGCCTTTGACCTCAACCAGACCAGTCACTGGTAGCAACTGAGTCTGCGATAAATTGACAGCCTAATCTGCATTTCAGAGAGGATAACACAGTGACTCTTTTGCCGTGTGATTTCACAATATTCTTGTAGATAAGGGCACAACCATTTTTAACACAACAGGGGCCTATAGACCACAGAGCCAAGAAAAGCCATGTTGATGCTGTTCACCTGTTATGTCAAAGAATACATCTCATTCATACCTCCTCTCCTTTTCCCTGTGCGTAGGAACCCGGGTGAGGACGATAAGATGTTGGTGTGTGACATGTGTGACAAAGGCTACCACACCTTCTGCCTGCAGCCGGCCATAGACGACATCCCTACCAACGGATGGAGGTGTCAGGTGGGAGATGTAACGGAAGCTGTGTTGTGTGTGCTGTGTTGTAGGTCTATGGCATGACTACATCATATAGAGATGTTTGTTCTTCTATGGTATGTGAAGTGGACTAAAGGTCTGTCTTCATTTTCTGTGTCAATTTTTAAGAACGTTGGTTTAAAACTCCCACAGTTCCCATTGAGACATTCAGCTTTCGTCTAGGCTACCCGTGGTGAGAGACCTTTTTGGTGGTTGTATCTGTGCTTCCTGTGGTAAGGAAATGACTCACACATGCAGCCCTTTTAAAGGGTACATTTTAGCCTCAGACCCAGTATTGGTGTGTGTGTGTATTGGTGTGTGTGTATTAATGGGTGTGGGTGTGTACTGGTGGGTGTGTGTATTGGTGTGTGTGTATTAATGGGTGTGGGTGTGTACTGGTGGGTGTGTATTAATGGGTGTGGGTGTGTACTGGTGTGTGTGTGTATTGGTGTGTGTGTGTGTATTAATGGGTGTGGGTGTGTACTGGTGGGTGTGTGTATTGGTGTGTGTGTGTATTAATGGGTGTGGGTGTGTATTGGTGTGTGTGTATTAATGGGTGTGGGTGTGTACTGGTGGGTGTGTGTATTGGTGTGTGTGTATTAATGGGTGTGGGTGTGTACTGGTGGGTGTGTGTATTGGTGTGTGTGCATTAATGGGTGTGGGTGTGTACTGGTGGGTGTGTGTATTGGTGTGTGTGTATTAATGGGTGTGGGTGTGTACTGGTGGGTGTGTGTATTGGTGTGTGTGTATTAATGGGTGTGGGTGTGTACTGGTGGGTGTGTGTATTGGTGTGTGTGTATTAATGGGTGTGGGTGTGTACTGGTGTGTGTGTATTAATGGGTGTGGGTGTGTACTGGTGGGTGTGCGGTGGGAGAATCAAACCGCATGCGCCGTCATCCCCTGCCTGTGGCCTCTACCCTCTTCCTCTGTTGGGGTAGGTGGCGCACAGTGCCTGTCTCGTCTGCCAATCAGCTGCTGTTTTGGTGGGTTAACATCCTATCAGCTGCAGCGGTGGTGGCGGGTGGGGACCAGGCACCTGCCAGGTGGTGGAACATCCTCACACTCACTCAGTTTCTCCCTCTCTCTCTCTCTCTCTGAGTCAGCAGCACGGCAGGAACACAGTCCACACAACACAAGCAGCAGCCAACCCTCTCCATCTCTCCTCTCTCCCCCACTCTTGAACTTGCTGCTTCACGCCCAGGCACTTTAGTTCTGACTGAAGCCTCATCTGAACGTCTTGGAGATGAATGAAAACCATATGATTTAGAATCATTGCTCTAGTTTCCGTTGTGTTTCTATCTCTTTCCTACTCCAGAACTGCAGAGTGTGTATCCAGTGTGGTACGAGGACGAGCGGTCAGTGGCACCACACAAGCCTGCTGTGTGATAGCTGTGTCCAACATCAGGACCCCGCCCTTACCTGTCCACTATGTGCCTGTACCCTGGACCCTGAGCACCAAAAAGACCTGCTCTCCTGCCACAGCTGTAAAAGGTAGACACACAGAGAGCACGTCCATTGTTCATTCTGTTGTAAATCTCCTCACTCCTCATGGAGTTGTTTTAGTTTATTTTCCATTGATGTGTGGTGGAGTCCTACATCTTCATCTGTCCTCTGCTTCTAGATGGCTCCACCTGGAGTGCGAGCGCCAGTCGTCAGGCCAAGCAGACGTCCAGCCCAGCCAGGGCTATGTGTGTTCAAGCTGCAGGCCTACTGGATCACCACCACAACAGGCCCCACTGCAGGCAGAGGAGGAGGCGGAGGAGATGGACACAGGAGGCCTAGAGCTGAGCCCACAGGCTGCTATTCAGATGCACACAGAATCAGAAGCGGTTGTTCCAACGCACACGGATCTAGAACCTGGCGCTAAGCAACTGTGGTCTCCTTCTCCAATGCACAACGACCCAGAAACGCAATTACAACCCGTTCCAATGCCCACAAATGCAGAACTAGAGCCTGTCCAAGCCACCAACACTGTCTGTGAGAACGCCCTTGAGGATAGGCAGCCACAGCAGGCTACATCAGACCAGCAGCCTGGTAAGTCTCTCTTTTGTCTGACTGGGTTATTTGTGTCTACTGTGTATTATGGTTACCAAGGTTAGCCATGTGTTTGTTTTCCTGTATCCCCCTTAAGAGCGGTTTGGCAGGTGGACTCACTAGAGCGTGAGGGATTTGTTTGTCGCATGGCTTGGATTATTACTTTAGGATTGTTGAGAGGTGGTATAAAAGGAGAGAGGTGTGGTTTTCTGAGCATCCTCGGTCGAGCAGCAGTATCACTGATTAAGTTATAAGTCCCTTGTGGTGTGTAGATGAAGGCAGTTTGGTCTGGATGAAGACCAGAGGGAAGCGTTGCTCTGTCTGCTCTCTCTCTTATTCTCTGCCATGGCTCACATCAGACTGACAGCCATTCATTATCAGGGGCTTGGTTTCTAAAGGCTTCAATAACCAGATGGGCTTCCATTATCACAAGATTAAAGCCATGAAAGCATTGTCTTTGTAATTATTTTGCTGTGAAAAAGCAGCACTTTGTAGCCTATTCTTCCGTTGGTTCTCCTGAGGAGATGGAGTTTCTTGTTGCTCTCTGTCCTTGTTTCATAGCATGACCTGGGTGAACAGAACACCTGCCTACTGGTTTGTGTTCAGTAGGGTACAGTACACCACACTGTGGCAAAATGTTTTGCAATGGAAAACAAAAATCTGCTGTTAATTAGAAGTACAGGTTATAAATAGAGGTCGACCGATTATGATTTTTATATACCTATTATTGGAGGACCAAATAAAGCCCATACCAATTAATCTGACGATTTTGATATACATATGTAATAATGAGAATTACATGAATACTGAATAAACAATGAACCCTTTTATTTGAACTTAATATAATACATAAAGAAAATCTATTTAGTCTCAAATATATAATTAACATGTTCAATTTGGTTTAAATAATGCAAAAACACATTGTTGGAGAAGAAAGTAAAAGTGCAATATGTGCCATGTAAGAAAGCTAACGTTTAAGTTCCTTAATCAGAACATGAGAACATATTAAAGCTGGTGGTTCAATATTCCCAGTTCTTCAATATTCCCAGTTAAGAAGTTTTAGTTTGTAGTTATTATAGGAATTATGACGCGCCAACTATTTCTATACCATTTGTATTTCATATATCTTTGCCTGTTGGATTTTCTTTTAGACACTTTAGTATTGCCAGCCTAATCTCGGGAGTTGATAGGCTTGAAGTCATAAACAGCGCTTTGGGTCAAGCATTGTTAAGAGCTGCTCGCTAACGCAGTAAAGTGCTTTTTGAATGAATGCTTACGAGCCTGCTGCTTGCTGCCTACCACCACTCAGTCAGACTGCTCTGTCAAATATCAAATCATAGACTTAATTATAATAAACGCACAGAAATACGAGCCTTAAATCATTAATATGGTCAAATCCAGAAACTATCATTTCGAAAACAAAATGTTTATTCTTTCAGTGAAATACGGAACCGTTCCGTATTTTATCTAACGGGTGGCAACCCTAAGTCTAAATATTGCTGTTACATTGCACAACCTTCAATGTTATGTCATAATTATTTACACTTCTGGCAAATTAATTACGGTCTTTTTTTAGGAAGAAACACAGTTCGTTAATGAGCCAGGCGGCCCAAACTGTTGCATATACCCTGACTTTGCGTGCACTGAACGCAAGAGAAGTGACACAATTTCCCTTGTTAATATTGCCTTCTAACATGTATTTATTTGAACTAAATATGCAGGTTTAAAAATATATACTTCTGTGTATTGATTTTAAGAAAGGCATTGATGTTTATGGTTAGGTATATTTGTGAAGCGAATGTGTTTTTTTCTAGAATGCGCTTTTGTTAAATCATCCCCTGTTTGGCAAAGTTGAATTAGGCTGTGATTCAATGATAAATTAACCTCTAGTGACACCCCATCCCGTGAACGGGACCGTTGTCATCATCTGACACTAATTAGCATAACGCAACAGACATAACTATTATTAGAAAATATTCTTATTCATGAAAATCACAAGTGAAATATATTGAGACACAGCTTAGCCTTTTGTTAATCACCCTGTCATCTCAGATTTTCCAAAATATGCTTTACAGCCAAAGCTAGACAAGCATTTGTGTAAGTTTATCGATAGCCTAGCATAGCATTTTGTCCAGCTAGCAGCAGGTAACTTGGTCACGGAAATCAGAAAAGCAATCAAATTAAATCGTTTACCTTAGATGAGCTTCGGATGTTTTCACTCACGAGACTCCCAGTTAGATAGCAAATGTTCCTTTTTTCCAAAAAGATCATTTTTGTAGGTGAAATAGCTCCGTTTGTTCTTCACGTTTGGCTGAGAAATCGCACGGAAATTGCAGTCACGAAAACGGCGAAAAAATTTGCTCCATAATATTGACAGAAACATGGCAAACGTTGTTTATAATCAATCCTCAAGGTGTTTTTCAAATATCTATTCGAAAATATATCCATCGGGACAATCAGTTTTTCAGTAGGACCGATTGGAGTATTTTACGTGAGAATCTCTCTGGGAGCATCAGGTGACCACTTGCGCAATGTAGCCGCCTACGGGTATTCTTCAACATAAATGTGTAAAACTACGTCACAATGCTGTAGACACCTTCGGGAATACGGAGAAAGAGTAATCTGGTTGATAGCCCATTCACTGCTCAATAGGGACGCATTGGAACGCAGCGCTTTCAAAACATGAGGCACTTCTGGATTGGATTTTCCTCAGGCTTTCGCCTGCAACATCAGTTCTGTTATACTCACAGACAATATTTTTACAGTTTTGGAAACTTTAGAGTGTATTCTATCCTAAGCTGTCAATTATATGCATATTCTAGCATCTTGTCCTGACAAAATATCCCGTTTACTACGGGAACGTTTTTTTCTCCAAAAATGAAAATACTGCCCCCTAGTCACAAAAGGTTAACAGGCACCGCATTGATTATTTGCAACGCAGGACAAGCTAATTAACCTTGTAACATCATCAACCATGTGTAGTTAACTAGAGATTGTGTTAAGATTGATTGTTTTCTATAAGATAAGTTTCAATGCTAGCTAGCAACTAACCTTGGCTCATTGCAGCCACAAGGTCCTTTTGATGCTGCACTCGCGTAACAGGTGGTCAGCCTGCCACGCAGTTTCCTCATGGATTGCAATGTAATCAGCCATAATCAGTGTCCAAAAAGGCAGATTACCGATTGTTATGAACTTGAAATTGGCCCTAATTAATAGGCCATGCCGATTAATCGGTCGACCTTTTGTTAGAACCTCCCTATTTCACTCCCCTTTAAGAAATATTCTCTATTGAGCACGCCCCTGGCCTATATTCCTCCTCTGTTATTATACCGTAGCAAGGCTTCTCTTCTCAATAGTTTCCATGGGCAACAGAGCCTATTGCTCACATACGTACTAGAAGCTATGCAGGCTACGTCTCTATCATGAAAGGAGTGACCCTGAACGGAGTGACCCTGCTCTACAGACCCTAGGAGGGGCAGTACATATCCACTCAAGCTTGTGGGGCTTGGCTGCCTGAGGTAGAGTGCTGTAGCAGGTGAATGAGCTGTAGGGTATTACTATGGGACCTAACCTGGATGTCCACCCTCTGTCTAGACTAGACCTGACAAGACACAGGCAGACAGATCAGGAATCTGTGGTGGAGGGAGGGGAGCAGTGCTGATGATGACGGATAACTAGGGCTGGGCAATATGTTGATTTTTTTTTTTCTCCAAACTTCTGGGCGATTCACAATATATATCTTGATTTAAAGAAATATGTTTTCTCGAAATAAGCTTTGTTATACATTTAAAGGTCAAATCCACTGCATTTAAAACAGTCAGCAATAATGTAATGAATTCAGAGTTTGTGTAATTATACCAATGCTGAATATATTCCTTCCACAACCATAAGACCCTCTAATAATTACATGATTTTAATCATGATCAAAATAGCTTTTTTTAATAACTGATCTGGCTTTCAGGTCCGTCTATAAAAATGTGCTTTTTGTTACAGATTTAACCAGAACCATGCATAATGTATATGTAGCAGGCATTATAGAAAATGAACACGGGTCTCATAAACCATCTCTCAAGCACAAGCCCACGTGCTAGTGAGTAGCCAGCTAATATTTATATTTCAAGTTTAGTTCATTTAGATCTAGGTGTAATTTCACTGTCTCTGAATTCTGCTAACAAGGCAGAACAGTTGAATTGTTATGAATAGACCCTTCTGTCTGTCTCCAACTTCATGATAGCCTGTCCACTTTGTTCAGATGTTGAAATGTAGTGGTCTACCTTATTTCTCAGAATGAGTTGCCAATTCCTTATGTACTTGTTATATGGTTCTTGCAGGTTTATAAAACACACACTAAACAGCTAGTATAGCAATCTTTATTTGACTAAAATGCTGGTAGCCATATGTGGTATCGTGTTGTGAGTGCGACAAACTGAGCATTCATTTTCCAGAATGAATGTTCATTCGTTTTAGTAGTGTCTGCTCTGCTCAAAATGTGAGGAGTTGAAACGGTTGGAAAGGTTAACTTCTCTATTACAATAAAGAATGTCTCCATGTGTTGTGGTGTCCAAATGACTTCTGTTGGACCAAACCTCAAATGCAAATAGCGAGTTGAAACCGTTTGTCAGAGAGGAAGAAGTGATCTCTCATCTTTGTTGTTGTAATTGGTAGGGGAGGGGCTTGGGAGAAAGAGGCGAAGCGAGTTGTTTCACTCTCGCCAAAATCTGTCCAAAATAAGCCATATGAGCTTATTTTGAAGCTAAGCTTGTGGCCTGCCTTTGGGACAACTCCCATTGTTAGGGCGGAGCATCTCGTCATTATATACAGATCTCTGGTGTAAATGGGAACGTGCACAGCACAGAAGGAGCGAACAACACCAAAAAGACAATATGAGAAGCGGACATAAACGCTCATAAAAACATAAATTGTAATTAATTGAACAAATTCTACATATTGCCCAGCCCTACGGATATCCAGGCAGTAAAACAGTGACGGGTCTGTGCTTCGACATTCATGGCTGTTTAAAACACCCCCGCTCCTTTCTTTACCACACACTCTCGTGTTCACAGACACACAGAAACACAGACAGGAAAGGGAGCGAACAACTTTGAAATCCTATTTGTATGTGTGGGGGGCTCCTGTCCTAAGCAGCAGTGGTGTTGTTTTCTTATGATGCTGCTATGTGAGCTGCTGGCTGTGATGGGAGGCTGGTGATTAGTCCTGTGTGATGGGAGGCTGGTGATTAGGCCTGTGTGATGGGAGGCTGGTGATTAGGCCTGTGTGATGGGAGACTGGTGATTAGGCCTGTGTGATGGGAGGCTGGTGATTAGGCCTGTGTGATGGGAGGCTGGTGATTAGGCCTGTGTGATGGGAGGCTGGTGATTAGGCCTGTGTGATGGGAGGCTGGTGATTAGGCCTGTGTGATGGGAGGCTGGTGATTAGTCCTGTGTGATGGGAGGCTGGTGATTAGGCCTGTGTGATGGGAGGCTGGTGATTAGGCCTGTGTGATGGGAGGCTGGTGATTAGGCCTGTGTGATGGGAGACTGGTGATTAGGCCTGTGTGATGGGAGGCTGGTGATTAGGCCTGTGTGATGGGAGGCTGGTGATTAGGCCTGTGTGATGGGAGGCTGGTGATTAGGCCTGTGTGATGGGAGGCTGGTGATTAGGCCTGTGTGATGGGAGGCTGGTGATTAGTCCTGTGTGATGGGAGGCTGGTGATTAGGCCTGTGTGATGGGAGGCTGGTGATTAGGCCTGTGTGATGGGAGACTGGTGATTAGGCCTGTGTGATGGGAGACTGGTGATTAGGCCTGTGTGATGGGAGGCTGGTGATTAGGCCTGTGTGATGGGAGACTGGTGATTAGGCCTGTGTGATGGGAGGCTGGTGATTAGTCCTGTGTGATGGGAGACTGGTGATTAGGCCTGTGTGATGGGAGACTGGTGATTAGGCCTGTGTGATGGGAGGCTGGTGATTAGGCCTGTGTGATGGGAGGCTGGTGATTAGGCCTGTGTGATGGGAGGCTGGTGATTAGTCCTGTGTGATGGGAGGCTGGTGATTAGGCCTGTGTGATGGGAGGCTGGTGATTAGGCCTGTGTGATGGGAGGCTGGTGATTAGGCCTGTGTGATGGGAGGCTGGTGATTAGGCCTGTGTGATGGGAGGCTGGTGATTAGGCCTGTGTGATGGGAGGCTGGTGATTAGGCCTGTGTGATGGGAGGCTGGTGATTAGTCCTGTGTGATGGGAGGCTGGTGATTAGTCCTGTGTGATGGGAGGCTGGTGATTAGGCCTGTGTGATGGGAGGCTGGTGATTAGGCCTGGGAGACTGGTGATTAGGCCTGTGTGATGGGAGGCTGGTGATTAGGCCTGTGTGATGGGAGGCTGGTGATTAGTCCTGTGTGATGGGAGGCTGGTGATTAGGCCTGTGTGATGGGAGGCTGGTGAGGCCTGTGTGATGGGAGGCTGGTGATTAGTCCTGTGTGATGGGAGGCTGGTGATTAGTCCTGTGTGATGGGAGGCTGGTGATTAGGCCTGTGTGATGGGAGGCTGGTGATTAGGCCTGTGTGATGGGAGGCTGGTGATTAGGCCTGTGTGATGGGAGACTGGTGATTAGGCCTGTGTGATGGGAGGCTGGTGATTAGGCCTGATGGGAGGCTGGTGATTAGGCCTGTGTGATGGGAGGCTGGTGATTAGGCCTGTGATGGGAGGCTGGTGATTAGGCCTGTGATGGGAGGCTGGTGATTAGTCCTGTGTGATGGGAGGCTGGTGATTAGTCCTGTGTGATGGGAGGCTGGTGATTAGGCCTGTGATGGGAGGCTGGTGATTAGGCCTGTGTGATGGGAGGCTGGTGATTAGGCCTGTGTGATGGGAGGCTGGTGATTAGTCCTGTGTGATGGGAGGCTGGTGATTAGGCCTGTGTGATGGGAGGCTGGTGATTAGGCCTGTGTGATGGGGATTAGCCTGTGTGATGGGAGGCTGGTGATTAGGCCTGTGTGATGGGAGACTGGTGATTAGGCCTGTGTGATGGGAGGCTGGTGATTAGGCCTGTGTGATGGGAGGCTGGTGATTAGGCCTGTGTGATGGGAGGCTGGTGATTAGGCCTGTGTGATGGGAGGCTGGTGATTAGTCCTGTGTGATGGGAGGCTGGTGATTAGTCCTGTGTGATGGTAAAGAACTTCTAGGGCACTTGGTCTACCAGCCTTTCATCTCTCTATTGATTGGAGGGGAGGGGCCTCCCTCGAGGCCAGAGGCTGGACACCAAGGGTTATATCCCTAAACTATACTTGATGCTTTAGCTCTGAAGTCAGGCGTCCTCGATCTGGCCCCGACATCCTCTACTCCACTCACTGCCCCTTCCAGTTTCACACATGTAGAGAGAAACTGTATGGGATCAATATCGTGCCAAATGCATTGTTTGAACACAACATGCATTTTGTATTTGTGTATCATGATCTGTACAAATAAGTACCAATCCACAAATGTACATCACCAATCCGCAAATGTAAATCACTATCCACAAATGTAAATCACTATCCACAAATGTAAATCACTATCCACAAATGCAATTCCAAATCAAATCAAAGTGTATTTGTCACGTGTGCCGAATACAACACCTTACAGTGAAATGCTGACATACAGGCTCTAAGTGCAAAAAAGGTATTAGGTGAACAATAGGGAAGTAAAGAAATAAAACAACAGTAAAAAGACAGTGAAAAATAACAGTAGCGAGGCTATAACAGTAGAGAGGCTGCATACAGGCACCGGTTAGTCAGGCTGATTGAGATAGTATGTACTTGTAGATATGGTTAAAGTGACTATGCATATATGATGAACAGAGAGTAGCAGTAGCGTAAAAGAGGGGTTGGCGGGTGGTGGGTGGGACACAATGCAGATAGCCCGGTTAGCCAATGTGCGGGAACACTGGTTGGTCGGCCCAATTGCGGTAGTATGTACTAGTGGTCAACCGATTATGATTTTTCAACACCGATACCGATTATTGGAGGACCAAAAAAGCCTATGCCGATTAATCGGTCTATTTTTTAAAGTTTTTTATGTATTTGTAATAATGACAATTACAACAATACTGAATGAACACTTATTTTAACTTAATATAATACATCAATAAAATCAATTTAGCCTCAAGTAAATAATGAAACATGTTCAATTTGGTTTAAATAATGCAAAAACAAAGTGTTTTGTGAAGAAAGTAAAAGTGCAATATGTTCCATGTAAAATATGTGCCATGTAAGAAAGCTAACGTTTCAGTTCCTTGCTCAGAACATAAGAACATATGAAAGCTGGTGGTTCCTTTTAACATGAGTCTTCAATATTCCCAGGTAAGAAGTTTTAGGTTGTAGATATTATAGAAATTATAGGACTATTTCCCTGTATACCATTTGTATTTAATTAACCGTTGACTATTGGATGTTCTTATAGTCACTTTAGTATTGCCAGAGTAACAGTATAGCTTCCGTCCCTCTCCTCGCTCCTCCCTGGGCTCGAACCAGCAACATAACGACAACACAACGACAATAGCCACCACATCGAAGCTGCGTTACCCATGCAGAGCAAGGGAAACAACCACCCCAAGGCTCAGAGCGAGTAGCGCTCGCTAACTAGCCAGCCATTGCACCTCGGTTACACCAGCCTCATCTCGGGAGTTGATAGGCTTGAAGTCATAAACAGCGCAATGCTTGACGCACAACAAAGAGCTGCTGGCAAAATGCACGAGAGTGCTGTTTGAATGAATGTTTACGCGCCTGCTTTTGCCTACCACCGCTCAGTCAGATACTTAGATACTTGTATGCTTAGTCAGATTATATGCAACGCAGGACACGCTAGATAATATCTAGTAATATCATCAACCATGTGTAGTTAACTAGTGATTATTATTGATGGTTTTTTACAAGATAAGTTTAATGCTAGCTAGCAACTTACCTTGGCTTACTGCATTTGCGTAACAGGCAGTCAGTCTCCTTGTCGAGTGCAACGAGAGAGAGGCAGGTCGTTATTGCGTTGGACTAGTTAACTGTAAGGTGCAAGATTGGATTCCCCGAGCTGACAAGGTGAAATTCTCTAGTATGTACATGCATGTATAGTTAATTCACTATCCACAAACAAACACCTTTTGATTTGTGTTTGTAAATCGATTTATTGCATTAGAATTTAGATATGCACTATCCACAAATGCAATTCACTGTCCACAAACAAACACCCTTTGATTTGCAGGTAATTTCCAAGGGCCTTAAGTAAAGTGACTGCCATAAAGATTTTCACATAGGAGAGATTTGTGCAAACATGACAGATATGGCAAACCTGCAACTCCATATTTAGAAGCGCTTAGGTCACCTGACATTTGGCAGGGATACAGTGCCTTGCAAAATTGTTCCTCCCCCTTGGTGTTTTTCCTATTTTGTTGCATAACAACCTGTAATTTAAATAGATTTTTATTTGGATTTCATGTGATGGACAAACCCAAAATAGTCCAAATTGGTGAAGTGAAATGAAAAAAATGACTTGTTTCAAAAAATTCAAAATAATAAAAACAGAAAAGGGGTTCGTATGTATTCAACCCCTTTGTTATGAAGCCCCTAAATGAGATCTGGTGCAATCAATTACCTTCAGAAGTCACATAATTAGTTAAATAAAGTCCATCTGTGTGCAATCTAAGTGTCACATGATCTGTCACATGATCTCAGTATATATACCTGTTCTGAAAGGCCCCAGAGTCTGTACCACCAAGCAAGCGGCACCATGAAGACCAAGGAGCTCTCCAAACAGGTCAGGGACAAAGTTGTGAAGTACAAATCAGGGTTGGGTTATTTGAAACTTTGAACATCCCACGGAGCACCATTAAATCCATTATATATATATTTTTTAAGAGTATGGCACAACAACAAACCTGCCAAGAGAGGGCCGCCCACCAAAACTCACGGCCAAGTCAAGGAGGGCATTAATCAGAGAGGCAACAAAGAGACCAAAGATAACCCTGAAGGAGCTGCAAAACTCTACAGCGGAGATTGGAGTATCTGTCCATAGGACCACTTTAAGCCGTACACGCCACAGAGCTGGGCTTTATGGAAGAGTGGCCAGAAAAAAAGACATTGCTTAAGAAAAAAATAAGCAAACACGTTTGGTTTCACCCAAAGGCATGTGGGAGACTCCCCAAATATATTAAGAAGGTACTCTGGTCAGATGAGACTAAGATTGAGATTTTTGGCCATCGAGGAAAACGCTATGTCTGGCGCAAACCCAACACCTCTCACCATCCCCACAGTGAAGCATGGTAGTGGCAGCATCATGCCGTGGGAATGTTTTTCATTGGCAGGGACTGGGAAACTGGTCAGAATTGAAGGAATGATGTATGGTGCTAAATACAGGGAAATTCTTGTGGGAAACCTGTTTCAGTCTTCCAGAGATTTGAGACTGGGATGGAGGTTCACCTTCCAGCAGGACAATGACCCTAAGCATACTGCCAAAGCAGCACTCGGGTGGTTTAAGGGGAAACATTTAAATGTCTTGGAATGGCCTAGTCAAAGCCCAGACCTCAATCCAATTGAGAATCTGTGGTATGACTTTAAGTTTTCTGTACACCAGCGGAACACATCCAACTTGAAGGAGCTGGAGCAGTTTTACCTTGAAGAATGGGCAAAAATCCCAGTGGCTAGATGTGCCAAGCTTATAGAGACATACCCCAAGAGACTTGCAGCTGTAATTGCTGCAAAAGGTGTCTCTACAGAGTATTGACTTTGGGGTGGGGGGGGGGTGAATAGTTATGAACGCTCAAGTTTTCAGATTATTTTGTCTCATTTCTTGTTTATTTCACAATAATAAAGTAGTAGGCATGTTGTGTAAATCAAATGATACAAACCCCCCAAAAATCAATTTTAATTCCAGGTTGTAAGGCAACAAAATAGGAGAAATGAATACTTTCACAAGCCACTGTACATTCAGTGCTCCCAAATTCCTTATCAGGCCTAGTCTGTTTGGTGCCGTGTTATGCTAAGTGAGTTGTGGCATAGCACAAGGCAAGATTGATTGTGCGATCATGCTGTATTCTGTATTCCTTCCACCCAATTTAATGTTAAAGTTATTAAAATGAGCTGTCCAGATCCTCCTCATCCACTAAGACCTAACAGCAGGCTTATCATGACTATAATGATAGACAGCAGAGTTTTCCACAAGCGCCGGCTGTCGGCTATACAGCCAATTGCTCATTTTCAGCAGGGTACTTTTCCCACTTAAATTAAGTAGGCTACTTTTCAATTCGCTAGTCAGAGAAGTCTGCCGAGCTCTCTCCCACTAGAATGAACGATATGCATCTTCTAGAGATCTATTGATAGCACAGGCGCCTGTCAATCACAAAGTGAGCGATGACAGGGAAACACTGCTGGTTTTGACATTCTGCTTTCTGTTCCGCCTCTTTGTACCTGGTGTGTGTGTTGTGTGGGCTGTGGTTGCAGTCTAATTTCTTCATACGGAGGGAGAGAATATGAATTTGCACGTCCTATATAATTTGGTAATGATGAATCGAAAATAAATTCACTATTGTTTTTCTGGCACATTCATAAAAAAAAAATGCGTGTAGCGTCCAACAATCACGTTGTGTCCAGACAGTGGATCTCGTCAGTCACTGGCCTGAGCATTTTGGCATTCCAGTTCAGCATTTACCTGCTCTGTCTTGGTCTACCATTGAAGACTACACTTGTAAATGTCATGCTATTTGTATTTGAGTAATATGATTGGCCGTTCATTCAAGCAACACCACACTCCCACAAGTCCCAATTTATGGAAAACTCGAGCAGTATATGAGGTGATGCCTTCACAACACACGCAAGCCTTCCAGAGAAAAAATAAGCCCCCATCAATCTACTCGTTGGGCTTATTTATTTTTTGGGAAATGTATTTATTAAAGTTAACCTTCAATAGTGAACAGCAATGTGCTGGCTGCTGTTGATTGTCTGCAAATGAAAGCTATAAAAAGACACTTAGCATTGTTCTTGGCTAGCCTGCTGTAGCTCCCGAGTGGTGCAGTGGTCTAAGACATTGCATCTCAGTTCAAGAGGCGTCACTTCAGTACCTGGTTCGAATCCAGGCTGAATCGCATCCGGCTGTGATTGGGAGTCCCATAGGGAGGCGCGCAATTGGCCCAGCGTCGTCTGGGTTTGGCCCGGTGTAGACCGTCATTGTAAATAAGAATTTGTTCTTAACTGACTTACTAGTTAAATAAATTGTCAAGATCTCTTTTGGAACATTTGTCTTTAAGGAGCATTCTATTTTCAAATATTCTCATAATGACATACTTTAGAAGAAGAAGAAATAATATATGAATACAATGCAATTCTGAAGAAGAGCAATGACTTGCCTCACTAAATTATATTATACTTCTTTTTCATACATACCTAACCAAACATAGCCTATTAATAGCTGAATATATATAGAGAGAGCATGCCAACCTATAGGCTCTGCATGACTCCAATGCATTTAAGAACAACACCATGTCCTGGCCAGTAGAAATGCTATTTGGGCAAGTAGATTTTTGGCCAGTGAGAAAAAAAACGTTGGACCCTGGCGTGTTTCATATGCAGCCACCAAACTAGCATTGACCAGCTAACCACCTCCATCACCGGCTTCAGTAGAAAATGTATCGGCGACGTCATCCCTACGGTGAGGGTTCACTGCTTCCCCAATCAAAAACCCTGGATTATCACAGAGGTTGGCGCTAAACTAAAGGACAGGGCTACTGCACACAGAGCTAATGCAGACAACCCTGAGGCTACGGCCGAGGACAGGAATAAGCACAAGAAGTCTCCTCCTCAGAGACATCAAATGAGCAAAAGGACAATATTGGAATAAGGTGAAATCATACTACACAGGCTCTGACACCCGCCGCATTTGTCAGGGGCTACAGTCTGCCCAACGATGGCTCTCTATCAGACAAACTCAATGCATTTTATGCACGCTTTGACAACAACTACATCGTGCCGGGTGTGAAACCATCACCGACCCAGAGGATTAGGTGATCTCACTCGCCGGGGCAGAAGTGAGAAAGGTCTTTAGTCAGGTCAACACCTGCAAGGCCACAGGGCCCAAAGGTATTCCAGGGCACATTCTCATAGCATGCACAGAACAGCTGGCAGACATACAGTGGGGTAAAAAAAGTATTTAGTCAGCCACCAATTGTGCAAGTTCTCCCACTTAAAAAGATGAGAGGCCTGTAATTTTCATCATAGGTACACTTCAACTATGACAGACAAAATGAGAAAAAAAAATCCAGAAAATCACATTGTAGGATGAATTTTAATTAATTTATTTGCAAATGATGGTGGAAAATAAGTAAAGCTATACTGTTACACTGGCAATACTAAAGTGCCTATAAGAACATCCAATAGTCAAAGGTTAATGAAATACAAATGGTATAGAGGGAAATAGTCCTATAATTCCTATAATAACTACAACCTGAAACTTCTTACCTGGGAATATTGAAGACTCATGTTAAAAGGAACCACCAGCTTTTATATGTTCTCATGTTCTGAGCATATTGCACTTTTACTTTCTTCACAAAACACTTTGTTTTTGCATTATTTAAACCAAATTGAACATGTTTCATTATTTATTTGAGGCTAAATTGATTTTATTGATGTATTATATTAAGTTAAAATAAGTGTTCATTCAGTATTGTTGTAATTGTCATTATTACAAATACATTTTAAAAATCAGCCGATTAATCGGTATCGGCTTTTTTGGTCCTCCAGTAATCAATATCGGTATCTGCGTTGAAAAATCATAATCGGTCGACCTCTAGTTTCTATGGCCGAGCAGCCACACACAAGTCTAATATCACTATGCGCAATGCCAAGCGTCGGCTGAAGTGGTGTAAAGCTCACCCCAATTGGACTCTGGAGTGATGAATCATGCTTCACCATCTGGCAGTCCGACGGACAAATCTGGGTTTGGTGGATGCCAGGAGAATGCTACCTGCCCGAATGCGTAGTGCCAACTGTAAAGTTTGCTGGAGGAGGAATAATGGTCTGGGGATGTTCTTCATGGTTCGGGCTAGGCTACTTAGTTCCAGTGAAGGGAAATCTTAATGCTACAACATACAATTACCATTCTGTGCTTCCAACTTTGTGGCAACAGTTTGGGGAAGGCCCTTTCCTGTTTTAGCTTGAGAATGCCCCCGTGCGCAAAGCGAGGTCCATACAGAAATGGTTTTGTCGACATCGGTGTGGAGGAACTTGACTGGCTTGCACAGAGCCCTTACCTCAACCCCATAGAACACCTTTGGGATGAATTGCAAAAATATGATAAATGGCTCATTTGAGAGAAGACATCCTCCCGAGTTATGACATCGGCTAGTATTGAAATCTGACATGTATTATAGACGTTTTCATGATCTAAAAGTCGTATTCCTATTAACAGTGAAGCGAGAGCAACTTTATCACAGTGCTAGGAAGAGCAGCTGCTGCCTAATAAATACACATATGTCATACCGGAAGGATTTCTGCCTGCATGAACGCCAATAACTCCAATACACGTGAACACATGAAATGATCCAGGGAATCGATAGAACATCACTCCGAGATTTATAAAAACCATGTAACATTCAAAACTGGTGAACTTTTCCCTTTAATATTAACTCCTACAGTATTAAGAAGTTCCTGCACTAAAGTTATACACTGGGGCGCCAGGGTGGCCTAGTGGTTAGAGCGTTGGACTAGTAACCGGAAGGTTGCAAGTTCAAACCCCCGAGCTGACAAGGTACAAATCTGTCGTTCTACCCACTGTTCCTAGGCCGTCATTGAAAATAAGAATTTGTTCTTAACTTACTTGCCTAGTTTAAATAAAGGTAACATAAACACCACATTTTGACTCGGGAACAGGAGTGGATAAATACACTACCGCTAAAAAGTTTGGGATCACTTAGATATGTCCTTGTTTTTGAAAGGAAAGCACAAAAAAAATTCCATTAAAATAACTTCAAATTGATCAGAAATACGGTGTAGACATTGTTAATGTTGTAAATGACTGGAAATGGCTGATTTAAAATAAATAAATGGAATTTCTACATAGGCGTACAGAGGCCCATTATCAGCAACCATCACTCCTGTGTTCCAATGGCATGTTGTGTTAGCTAATTCAAGTTTATAATTTTAAAAGGCTAATTGATCATTAGAAAATCCTTTTGCAATTATGTCACAGCTGAAAACTGTTGCGCTGATTTAAAGAAGCAATACAACGGGCCTTCTTTAGACTAGTTGAGTATCTTGAGCATCAGCATTTGTGGGTTCGATTACAGGCTCAAAGTGCCAGAAACAAAGGCTTTCTTCTGAAACTCGTCAGTCTATTTTTGTTATGAGAAATGAAGGCTATTCCATGCAAGAAAGTGCCGAGAAACTGAAGATCTCATAAAACGCTGTGTACTACTCCTTCACAGAACAGCTCAAACTGTCTCTAACCAGAGTAGAAAGAGGAGTGGGAGGCCCCGGTGCACATCTGAGCAAGAGGACAAGTACATTAGAGTGTCTAGTTTGACAAACATACCCCTCACAAGTCCTCAAATGGCAGCTCATTAAATGGTACCCTCAATACACCAGTCTCAACATCAAGAGTGAAGAGGCAATTTTTGGGATGCTGGCCTTCTAGGTAGTGTTCCTCTGTCCAGTGTCTGTATTCTTTTGACCATTTTAGTCTTTTATTTTTATTTGCCAGTCTGAGATATGGCTTTTTCTTTGCAGCATTAACTGACATGTTGTCCACCTAATCAAAGGATCAGAGAATGAATCAAGTATAGCATTGAAGTCCACAAGCGAATGGAAGAAGTGAGCGGAGGAGAGCGCATGGATGTGAGAAGGAATACATCGTGGCTGTGTGTTTACGCGTGATCAGAGGTGTATTCATTTTGCTGATTCTGTTGAAAAATATTTTTTAAACATCCATTTATTTATTGTGTCGCTGTCTGTCACCTCAAATTTGTCTCTCGACCTGTGTGCACCTACGCTGACCGCCACTGATTTCAAGCACATAAAATGCATCCAACCTGATATGACATTTTATCAGAAACATGTTGGGTCATTTTCACAGCTTTCTATTTCCTTTCAACCAGAGGAAATGTTACACCAAAAAATGTTTCCAGTTTATAATTTCTTTGTTATTGCATTTTCTCTCCGGTCCCTAAATGTCTTTGCTCTGCAAAAGAAGCAGAGATGGCAGAACTCAGATTTTCACTTTGTCGGGTGGTTGCGGATGGGTTATTTAGCAATTGTGGCTGGTGTGGGGGAACAAACAGCTGACCCGCGCACCACTATCACGTACTAATCTACAGCTTTCTTGGTCCATAAACTTGCAGGAAGATTCTTAAGTAGCTACATTTTAGCAAATTTATTGAAAATGAAATAAAGATGACATTTTCCCCCACAAATCTACACCCTATACCCCATAATTTAGCTGATACAGCTAGCTAGCAACACCACAGGTGAATAGGCTAGTTATTGTAATCTTTGCTAACAGGTCACATAGCTATCTACTTGGCAAGCTAGCTAGCTAACTTATTGCATGCATGTCCGGGCTCATCGACACAAGCTTTATAATTAGTGAATTAAACAAAACTAATATTTGCAACAGGAGTTTGATTTTGGTCACTGTTTTACTGTCCTCTGCAATGTGCAGTGGTCGTGGGTCAGGCGGTGAGTGGCGGCGAGCATAGCAACAGTTTTACTATGTGGAGGGACTACCACCGTCACTTGCCCAGACAGAGATCAATTAACCAAATATAGATGGGGATACAGTGAAACAAAATTACATGAATTGATTATCAGACAAGTCACAGGCTTTTAGTGCCAAAATGCAAAACATTTTGGGACTATATCAACAATGGATTAATTTAACAAATACCAAAAGATAGTTTTGGATGAAATTTTCCGATAAGCTACTTAACATGCTATCAAAATGTGCTAATCAGTTCTGCTCAAACTAGACTAAATATGATCATGAGCACTCACCTCAATTTAGCTAACATTTTCCCAGCCTAAGAAAAATTGTAGCCAAATAGCCAAATGGAGATTCAGTGAAAATAATGCTTTTCTTAGACTCAGAGCAGCGTGATGGCGTTGTCCCAATCCAAATGGTGCTGAAATGATCAAGTTTCCAACACATGGCTATTGCTTTAAATTGATTATAAAGATTGGATATGACTTTGGCAGTTTTATTAAACAACAATTTGAAACATGCCTTCAATTGCATTATCCTAATTTATTCCAATATGTTCTTTGTTCAGTTGATCATAACTCGGCCTGAGGTTGAGTTTTCCAGTCTCCTCGCTTTTCTAAGACAAGGGCTGTTTCCTCGTCTACGCTGCTGCCAGCCTCTGAAGCCTTGTTCTCAACACCAGTTTAAATCAATATGCTGTTTTCTAGAAATCAGGATTTTTTTCCCGGGTTCGTGCTCATTACATTTCTGTGTCGGACCAGGCTTGGGCTCAGGCTTAAGCTCACCGGGGTTGGGAAAGACCGGGCTAGAATTTTCGGGCCTGGCGACAACTCTTGCTCAGAGCCCTGATATGTAGCAGTTTGTCATGGTTATTCCTAGCCCTTCCCCAGCCAGCAAAAATGCTCACATGGCCAACGTTTGGACAATAGTAACAACATGGGAAGTTGGGAAAAGTGTTTGTAGTTCATTGTGCCAAGTTTCCATCATGAATTCTCAGGATAGATGTGAGGAGCTACTGGAGAATGTTCAAGAATGCAATGACAAATAATTTTATTGCAACACAGTCCATAGAATACTAAGTTGCTTGATTGGGACAAAATTGCTTGCATGGTGTGTGTGCACCACAAGGTCTGTTCTCCACAGTTGACTTGAAGTGTGCGGTAGCTCACCTGAAGTGTTTAATAGCCTGTAGCTCAGGACCATTAACCTCCGCTAATATTGACTTAATAAAGTCTTCCTGCCCAGTGTTGGCCTAGATCGATGTCTTTGCCATGAGAAAATGTGGTATTTTTATGTGACAGATTCATTATTTAGTCATGGATTATTTGGTTACTTTGTGGCAATGGAGGCTGCTGATGGGAGGACGGCTCATATTGATGGCTGGAATGGAGTCAATGGAATGGTATCAATCACATGGAAACCACGTTTGATGTGTTTAATACCATTCCATTGACTCCATTCCAGCCATCATTATGTACCGTCCTCCCCTCAGTAGCCTCCACTGCTTTGTGGGGCACTTGGCTGGAAATATGCAAGTCTCAGTGGTTCGGTTTAGTGTGTGAGCGAGGGACAGCCACTGTAATCAAAGGCTGCTAGCTAGGTTTGGATTTACAAATCAAAAGCTATGCCACTTTGGCTGTTGGGACTTAGGGTGTGATTTGAAATAATGCACAGTTAAAACTGACTCATTCCATGCCTCCCGAGTGGTGCAGCGGTCTAAGACACTTCATCGCAGTGCTTGAGGCGCCACTTCGGACCCGGATTTGATCCCAGGCTGTGTTACAACCGGCCGTTACCGGGAGTCCCATAGGGCGGCACACAATTGGCCCGGGTTTTGCCGGGGGGGGGGACTACACTTGGCCCATCGCGCTCTAGCGACTCTTTGTGTGTTGCAGGCCGAGCACCTACAAGCTGAGTCATCAGTCATCCATGAAACAGTTTTTCCTCCGTCACATTTGTGTGTCTGGCTTCCGGGTTAAGCTGGTGGGTGTTAAGAATCGGGGTTTGGCGGGTAATGTTTCGGAGGACGCAAGACTCAACGTCAACGTTCGCCTTTCCCGAACATGTTGGGGAGTTGCAGCAATGAGACAAGATAGTAATTGGATTGAAATTGGATATCACGAAGTTGGCAGGAAAAGAGGGTTTAATACAAAATGTTTAATAAACTGACTCATTTCACTGCCAATAAGCCTGCTGGGCATCATAATATTTCCACCTGTATTGGCCCCCTCTAATATTTATTTATTTATTTCACTCTCACCTCTCTCTCTTTCACCTCTCTCGCGCCTCTCTCTCGCTCTGACTTTGCTCTTTCTCTCTCTGTCACCTACTTTTTCATTTTCATTCCATTAATGTTTAATTATGTCCATATCCTGAGATGAAAATGATGACTTTAATCTTTCCCAGATAATCGGTAGTTATGTAACAGGCTGCGTCTGGCCATATGAACAGTCGATGATGGCGGCACGGCAGCTTGGTTCCTCTCATTCCCTTCTTCTCTCCTAGGTGTGTCGGTGGAAGCTGCTGCTGTTGAGGGGGTGGAGCAAGAGACTGAGGTGTCTGTCAACAAGGACCGGAGCCAATTACATACAGGTAGGTCTCACCACCACCTTAATCCATTACTATAGCCAAATATTAGCTTTACTTTCAATGTATAGTTCTTCCTGTACTTCTATTTCCACTTCCTCACAATAATTGGTAGTCATTTTTGAATAGGCCCTATACCAGCTTAGTTTAGGCAACTTCTGTTGCTTGACATATTGGTGTAAAATTAGCCTGTGTTGTGCATCCATTCTGGTTTATCATTGATTGGTTTCCATGATTACATTATATTGATGTGTCCTGTGTTGTGATCTCTGTTTACTTTCTCAGAAATGCAACCAGCAGCAGAGACCCTGATCACTTCAAAAGAGAGTCCTGAGTCTCCCAGGTTGAACAAGCAGGAGCCTGAGCAGCCCATACATCTGCCAACCCAGACTCTAGCAGAGCCAGAGCAGCCACAGGATATGACAACAGGAATGACTAAGTCAGCAAACACAGAACCCTCTTCTGAAAAGAGGGTGGTCAAACCCAGACCCAGCACAGAGGACATTAAGGCCTTGATCCCACTCACCACCACCACCACCACCACCACCACCACCACCACCAAAGAACCTAGTACTGCATCCGTAACCATCAAGGAAGAACCCATGGAGGCCTCAGCCTCTGAGCCTTCAGAAGTGGAACAGGTTGAAGGTCCTTCAGGTCTGGAGACTGCAGCGAAGGAGGCTTGGAGGGAGAAACAAATGTCTGGGATTCTGACTGATGGGGTTTCGACGGTGGCCGGCGCCTCGGAAGAGATGGACACCACACCTGAGACTGAGAGCAAGCCTAACCTCTCCCACCTCAGCCCCCCCATCAATGATAAGCCCTACAAGACATCTATGGAAAGACTGGCAGAGATGGCTGCCTCCCCTACCCACTCCTCCCCTAGGAACAGGGGTCCCTCTCCCAGGCAGCCTCCCCAACCCCACCACCCCCACCCTACCCTGGGGGAAACCGGCAGCAGCTTCTCCTCCACCACCCTCATACCACTCACCCCTAAGATTGGCATGGGCAAGCCAGCCATCTCCAAGAGGAAATTCTCCCCAGGCAGACCCAGGGTGAAGCAGGTAAGACATTGGTAGTGCTGGGTGGCTGGCGGGTGTGTTATTCTTAGTATTTCAAGGGTAATCATGCGTTATCCCAAAGCTACAGAATCTCTTTTAGAATCTCTTATTTGCTTATTTATTTAATTATGTATTACTTATTTATGTATTACATAGGTCTGTATTTATTATATTTTCAAAAAGCATGTATAATCCCGGGTTGAAAACCGTAGAGTAATTGTGTTATGCCATTGATCCTCTGTTTGGTCATTGTGTGGGTGAGTGTACGTATCTGATGATGAGAGGTGGAGAAGCATTCTGAATGCTCTGCCCCAGAGTGGTGACTTGACTCAGTGGTTTGCAATAGGAACAAAACAAGTGTTGCTGCTGCAGAGAACACTTAACCCGGAGAACTTGCCAGTGGTGGCAGTTGAGAACCATTGTGTCTGTTGTATCATCAGCAGAGTTCAAGGCCGTTCTCACCCTTTCCCCTCAGTTTTCACTTGGTCTGTTGGACTCTATAAGTCACACTGTGCAGAATGAGAATGCTTATAGAGTTGTATTCCTTAGGCCATATGCAAACACCCTCATCAAGACCGTTCACACACTTTACCCCACCCCCTCTACATAATCTACCATACTTTCTCTCACTTTGTCTACACACAGACACACGCACTGCCCCACAGCCCTATAGGAACACACTGCCAACATACATACACAGTATTAGCACACTACTTTTTATAGATCCATATAGCCTAATATGCAAGACTGCAGTATAACATCAAGAATTCAATTGCACCTGTCCTAGACTAATGTGCCCTCTCCATGGAAATCCTAGTACATGTCTTGTGCATTCTCCCTTGAATACCTTTCATTAGGGTTTTGTTAAGCACATTCCACTTTCATCAAGCCGCTAGTCAGGGACACTGTATGCTGGTTGGGACAAATCTTATGTGCTTAGTACTGGGATATTAATCACACCCATGGCTATGATATATTATGGATGATTCTGAGACTGAGGAGAGTTAAGCTTTGAAACACTGTGTTTTTCTCTCCAGATATATCCTATTTCTT
This sequence comes from Oncorhynchus keta, assembly GCF_023373465.1. Taxonomy (NCBI): domain Eukaryota; kingdom Metazoa; phylum Chordata; class Actinopteri; order Salmoniformes; family Salmonidae; genus Oncorhynchus; species Oncorhynchus keta. The sequence continues at coordinate 24,209,463 of NC_068443.1, read as the reverse complement.
AAATAAACGGTGGGTGTAGACTTAGACTAATTTGTTAGTTCAGGCCTGGAGGATATCTGATGTGGAAATTTGAATACAGTGCAATCTTGTGTACATTCAGATTTAGTGTCTTCAAGTCTAGCATGCTTCTGTCTCGAGGCATGCTCTGTCAGTTGTGCTGCCTGATGTAACCAGGCGTTGTTTTGTCAAAAAGCCAGTGGTATGAGTGAGGCAGTGACACGGAGTTGTCATGGCGAGAGGATGCTGAGGTCTCTTCCTCCTCCTCCTGCTGCTGTTACACGGTGCCGTTACCTTGGCGAATGCTGCTGTGCTGTGTGAACTCAAGGTTGCTGTGCCGACTAACACAATTCTGCTTAACCCATGTAAATGCTGTCTGAATATCTACCTCCAAACATGCCTCAACTTATATGCATGAGAGATCTCTAGGCATGGCTTCAATATATAAAGCATCATGTGCATCATATCATCCTGGTTTTACACCCCAAATCAGAACAGAATCATTAACTCTGCTTTTACTTGGGGTGTGTTGAATTGTCCCAGCAAGCTTCTTCAGCCACTAGCCATTTTTAAACTCACTGCATCTTTAACATCACTGTCTCTTATGTTTACACCATCGCTGGCTTGGTTTTTAAGTTGCTGCATTTTGTCGCCCTCCTCCTTCCTTCCTTCCCTCTCCCACTCTCTCACCCCCAACCCAACCCCCCCTACCTTTACCTTAGGGCGCATGGCATGGGAGCCCCCATAGCAGTGTGAGCTCTCCCTCCTGGTCCCCAGACCAGCCAGAGGGGTGGGACGTCTCAAATACCAGGCAGCTCTCCTCCGGCTGCGGTAGCCCCGGGTGGAGCATCCGAGTGGTAAAGAACCATGGCTCTCTCTCTCTGGAGACCACCAGAACCACCACAGGGCCATGCCACGGCAGCGTCCTATTTACCACTTAGGCTTTGTGAAGTGCACTGGCAGAGTGATGATTGATGTCACTATCTTAATGATGAACTTTCATCATTAATCATCCATCATTCACCTATCATTCACCTATCAATGCTTCACCAGAGGAGAAGAGTGGTGAATTCACAGTGAGAGGCTAATTGGGGAATGGTGGATGTGAGCCTATAGTAGCTTAATACAACTCCCCCTTAATGGCAGAATACCTCACTTTTATCTGCCAGAGACAATCCCTTTCTAGGCTTTGTACCTGTAACGTTAACCCAAAGCATGGTGCTATAGCTTGGCCTACGTTTGCAGCCCAAGGCAGAAGGTTTAATCTGCGTTTGTTTCTTAGTTTGTTTGTTGTTTTGTTTGATTCATACATTTGTGGGTAAGTTTGGGACAGGGTGGAGATGGGGATTTTATTAAGTGGGCTGTGTGGGCCTGCCCAAGTGGATACTGTAATATGTCGCCATGGTGACATTAGCGTCACAAGCTCTAGCTCTAAGTGAGGTGGTAATTGCTGGGTCTTAGCAGGGGTCCAGGGCAGGTTAAATGGCACCATACTGTGTGTCAATCAGGACGTCAGATGGCTGGGGGGCTGGGAGGGACTGGTCTGGAGCTAAATGGGGGATCGTGGGAGAGGTTTGGGTGGTGGGGGAGATTCATGGAAAGTAGACCACAGTTTGACAGTCGGGATTAGGTCCAACCAGCCACCAGCACCGGAAATGTGTTGACAGCATAATGGAGCTCAAATGGCCAGAATAACATTAGAGGCCCTCTGTCGACAGCCTGGACAGAGAGCCTGGACTCTTTTGTGTTCGAAAGGCTGCCTCGCAGAATGTTGCAGCAGAGAGAGAGGCCTAAGAAAGATCAGAACGTCAACAGGGCTTATTTGATGAAATGGGTTTTGTGTTGTCACCACTGGACAGACTATGTATGCTCTGAACGGTTCTAGAATGTAGAGTAGTCCTAGTTGAATACATTTTCTTCTCTTCTTTTCTTCCAATTCTAATATTTTTTTAGGTTTGGACTTTTGCAAAACAAACCATTTCTTATCTGTGCGTAGGCTTTGCTTGCACTAGCAACGTTCTACTACCTACCATCCAAGCAAACAACACTGGAGGGGAAATGTCATTACCTCTGTGGAAGTAGACCGAGCTGTTCTTCCTGTTTTACAGTCTTATCTCACTAGATGCCAGCAGCCTCACAGCTCCACAGTGGGCTGCAGGAGAGGTTCTCTATGGCAGACCTTTTAATTAAGCTGACTTCATCGCTCAGGTCTAGCAAGCCAGGACGCACGCGCGTGTTTCTGTGTGAGACCGAGCGCGACCTGTGCAATTGTGTGCGTTTCTCTCGGTGTGCTGTGTGTGAGTATGTGTGTGTGTGTGTGTGTTAGTTTAGAAGGAGCACTAAGGTGTGTGTGTGTGTGTGTGTTTCTCTCTGTCTGCAGGGTCGAGGGTCAGGCTTCCCTGGGAGGAGGCGACCCAGAGGGGCGGGGCTGTCTGGCAGAGGAGGGCGGGGCCGAGCGAGGGGGAAGAACGGCGCCAGTCCCACAGTCAACCCGGGGGTAGGCTATGTCACCAACACCAACCAACCTGATCACTTTAGTTGACACTAATCCATTACAATGAATTAGTAGTCAAAGCACTGTTTTATTTACCCCTTATCCATTAGTGTCCTAGGTTCCCTGGTGTGTATTGTAAACACACCAGATTATGTTCTAGCTGTAAAGACTGCAACATAAAAACACAATCCTCCCAGTGGGCATGTTACTCAATAGCAAAGGGTATTGACACAGCATTAGTGTCGCAGTCTAATGCTAATCAATAGCGATATCTTGGCATTGTCTTGTGATGCTGTCATCTTCACGTGCTGTGAGACAATCACATGTTAGGACATGCCCTATAATTAAGCCCTATGGAGATGTAGGCTATACCCCTGTATTATTGGTAAGAAATCAGAGGATAATTTTTCTCATACAGGGACACAATCCTCCTCAATCCATACTGACTGTGAATGTGTGCATCATGCTTCATAACATGCAGGTGACCTCCATGGAATCACCATACCAGGTAAAGGAAGAAGAGGAGAATGCCATGCACAACACTGTGGTCATATTCTCCAGCAACGACAGTTTCACATTGAAACAGGTGGGCATGTGTATTCGTACACAATTTATACATTCACTGTACCTTTAACAATTATTCAATTATTCCCTCTTACCCTAGTACAGTGGAACTTTGAATCTCTATTACTGTATGTAAACTCCATTTGTTTCCCTCTCAGGACATGTGTGTGGTGTGTGGGAGTTTTGGTCTGGGTGCTGAGGGTCGTCTCCTGGCCTGTGCCCAGTGTGGGCAGTGCTACCACCCATTCTGTGTTGGCATCAAGGTAAGGCCCCCGTCCCTTACAGTGGCAGAGCCACTCTGAGGTCTTCATGAAGATTGATACTACATAAGAACAGGAAACATGGGAACTCCAGTTATGATTGGGCTCAGGGTTAATTGTCTACTGATTTAAAATCCTTTGAATTGTGTAGCCAAGATTTTAACCTGGATATGATTGATTCAGTGTGTGTGTCAACTGGATTAAACGGACCATGTTAACTCTGTAATCAGATGTTTGGCTCAAGTTGCTTCTATCCATCTATCTTAATGCTGCCAATTACTGCAAACAACACTCTTTAGTGTAGCTCAACTGGACAGCGATATATCAATGTCCATTACTATAGGACTGTTTTACTGAGACAAGCGCACGCAATGTGGACTTTTGCCAATATCCTCACACAACCCATCTGATCCTGTCCTCTCCTCATCCCAGATCACCAAGGTGGTGTTGAATAAAGGCTGGCGCTGTCTGGAGTGTACGGTGTGTGAAGCGTGCGGCCAGGCCACCGACCCGGGCCGTCTGCTGCTGTGTGACGACTGTGACATCAGCTACCACACCTACTGCCTGGACCCTCCGCTGCAGAACGTTCCCAAGGACAGCTGGAAGTGCAAATGGTGTGAAGCTGCCTGCTGCCTCATCTGTGCACCCCCTCAACCTCTTCCTATTATTATAACATGGCTGTGTCCCAAATGGCCCCCTATTCTCTATATAGTATAACATCAATATTCGTAGATGTAAGTGAAAAGTCAAAGTACCAGTAACAAAACTTGATTATTTGCCGTCCCCTCACACAGAAAAACCTTTCCTTTTCCTCCATGAATGATTGAGTTGTTATTTCTCAATGCCCTGTACTTAGTGTACAACCACCTGAATGTACTACTCACCTCTTCACTGACACCTGTCCTCACTCCCTCTCCTGTGCCCTCCTGCAGGTGTGTGTCCTGTACCCAGTGTGGTGCCACCTCGCCAGGCCGGAGGTGTGAGTGGCAGAATAATTACACCCAGTGCGCCCCCTGTGCCAGCCTGGCAACGTGCCCCTTCTGTCTCCAGGACTACAGCGAGGGCGAGATTGTGGTGCAGTGCCGCCAATGCGACAGGTGGGCCCCCTGCTCCTCCCCAACCAGCCAAATGTCTTTATTATTATATTATTATAATATTATTTACATGTTAACCACCATTTCATGTGAAGTGCAGTCTGTCACATCAGAGACTTACAGCCCCTTTATGGTACCCTTCAACCCAACCCCCTTCTAGCCCTGCCCCTTTATGGCACCCTTAACCCCAACCCCTTCCTCCCCTGCCTCTTTATGGTTCCCTTAACCCCCTTCTCCTCCTGCCCCTTTATGGTACCCTTAACCCCCTTCTCCTCCTGCTTCTTTATGGTACCCTTAACCCCCTTCTCCTCCTGCCCCTTTATGGTTCCCTTAACCCCCTTCCCCTCCTGCCCCTTTATAGTACCCTTAACCCCCTTCTCCTCTTGCCCCTTTATGGTACCCTTAACCCCCTTCTCCTCCTGCCCCTTTATGGTACCCTTAACCCCAACCCCTTCCTCCCCTGCCCCATTATGGTTCCCTTAACCCCAACCCCCTTCGTCCCCTGCCCCTTTATGGTACCCTTAACCCCCTTCTCCTCCTGCCCCTTTATGGTACCCTTAACCCCCTCTCCTCCTGCCCCTTTATAGTACCCTTAACCCCCTTCTCCTCCTGCCCCTTTATGGTACTCTTAACCCCAACCCGCTTCTCCTCCTGCCCCTTCATGGTACCCTTAACCCCCTTCTCCTCCTGCCCCTTTATGGTACCCTTAACCCCAACCCCTTCCTCCCCTGCCCCTTTATGGTACCCTTAACCCCCTTCTCCTCCTGCCCCTTCATGGTACCCTTAACCCCCTTCTCCTCCTGCCCCTTTATGGTACCCTTAAACCCTTTCTCCTCCTGCCCCTTTATGGTACCCTTAACCCCCTTCTCCTCCTGCCCCTTTATGGTACCCTTAACCCCCTTCTCCTCCTGCTTCTTTATGGTACCCTGAACCCCACCCCCCTTCCTCCCCTGCCCCTTTATGGTACCCTTAACCCCCTTCTCCTCCTGCCCCTATATGGTACCCTTAAACCCAACCCCTTACGCCCCTAACCCTTTATGGTACCCTTAACCCCCTTCTCCTCCGGCCCCTTTATGGTTCCCTTAACCCCCTTCTACTCCTGCCCCTTTATGGTACCCTTAACCCCCTTCTCCTCCTGCCCCTTTATGGTACCCTTAACCCCACCCCCTTCCTCCCCTGCCTCTTTATGGTACCCTTAACCCCCTTCTCCTCCTGCCCCTTTATGGTTCCCTTAACCCCCTTCTCCTCCGGCCCCTTTATGGTTCCCTTAACCCCCTTCTACTCCTGCCCCTTTATGGTACCCTTAACCCCCTTCTCCTCCTGCCCCTTTATGGTACCCTTAACCCCACCCCCCTTCCTCCCCTGCCTCTTTATGGTACCCTTAACCCCCTTCTCCTCCTGCCCCTTTATGGTTCCCTTAACCCCCTTCTCCTCCTGCCCCTTTATAGTACCCTTAACCCCAACCCCCTTCTTACCCTGCCCCTTTATGGTACCCTTAATATCAACCCTCTTCCTCCCCTGCCCCTTTATGGTACCCTTAAACCCAACCCCCTTCCTCCCCTGCCCCTTTATGGTACCCTTAACCCTCTTCTCCTCCTGCCCTTTCATGGTATCCTTAACCCCCTTCTCCTCCTTCTTCTTTATGGTTCCCTTTACCTCCTTCTCCTCCTGCCCCTTTATGGTTCCCTTAACCCCCTTCTCCTCCTGCCCCTTTATGGTACCCTTAACCCCAACCCCTTCCTCCCCTGCCCCTTTATGGTACCCTTAACCCCCTTCTCCTCCTGCCCCTTCATGGTACCCTTAACCCCCTTCTCCTCCTGCCACTTTATGGTAGTCTTAACCCCCTTCTCTTCATGCCCCTTTATGGTACCATTAATCCCAACCCCCTTCTCGGCCTGGCCCCTTTATGGTACCCTTAACCCCAACCCCATTCGGCCCCTGCCCCTTCATGGTACCCTTAACCCCCTTCTCCTCCTGCTTCTTTATGGTCGCCTTAACCCCACCCCCCTTCCTCCCCTGCCCCTTTATGGTACCCTTAACCCCCTTCTCCTCCTGCCCCTTTATGGTACCCTTAACCCCAACCCCCTTCCACCCCTGCCCCTTTATGGAACCCTTAACCCCCATCTCCTCCTGCCCATTTATGGTACCCTTAACCCCCTACTCCTCCTGCCCCTTTATGGTACCCTTAACCCCAACCCCCTTCCTCCCCTGCCCCTTTATGGTACCCTTAACCCCAACCCCCTTCTCCTCCTGCACCTTTATGGTACCCTTAACCCCAACCCCCTTCGTCCCCTGCCCCTGTATGGTACCCTTAACCCCCATCTCCTCCTGCCCCTTCATGGTACCCTTAACCCCAACCCCCTTCTTACCCTGCCCCTTTATGGTACCCTTAATATCAACCCTCTTCCTCCCCTGCCCCTTTATGGTACCCTTAAACCCAACCCCCTTCCTCCCCTGCCCCTTTATGGTACCCTTAACCCTCTTCTCCTCCTGCCCCTTTATGGTACCCTTAACCCCAACCCCCTTCCACCCCTGCCCCTTTATGGAACCCTTAACCCCCTTCTCCTCCTGCCCCTTTATGGTACCCTTAACCCCCTTCTCCCCCTACCCCTTTATGGTTCCCTTAACCCCTTTCTCCTCCTGCCCTTAATATCAACCCCCTTCTCCTCCTGCCCCTTTATGGTACCCTTAACACCAACCCCCTCCCTCCCCTGCCCGTTTATGGTTCCCTTAACCCCCTTCTCCTCCTGCCCCTTTATAGTACCCTTAACCCCCTTCTCCTCCTGCCCCTTTATGGTACCCTTAACCCCAACCCCCTCTCTTCCTGCCCCTTTATGGTACCCTAACCCCCAACCCCCTTCGTCCCCTGCCCCTTTATGGTACCTTTAACCCCCTTCTCCTCCTGCCCCTTTATGGTACCTTTAACCCCCTTCTCCTCCTGCACCTTTATGGTTCCCTTAACCCCCACCCCCTTCCTTCCCTGCCCCTTTATGGTACCCTTAATATCAACCCCCTTCCGCCCCTGCCCATTTATGGTACCCTTAAACCCAACCCCCTTCTACCCCTGCCCCTTTATGATACCCTTAACACCCTTCTCCTCCTGCCCCTTCATGGTACCCTTAACCCCCTTCTCCTCCTTCTTCTTTATGGTTCCCTTTACCTCCTTCTCCTCCTGCCCCTTTATGGTTCCCTTAACCCCCTTCTCCTCCTGCCCCTTTATGTTACCCTTAACCCCAACCCCCTTCCTTCCCTGCCCCTTTATGGTACCTTTAACCCCCTTCTCCTCCTGCCCTTTATGGTACCCTTAACCCCAACCCCCTTCCTCCCCTGCCCGTTTATGGTTCCCTTAACCCCCTTCTCCTCCTGCCACTTTATGGTAGTCTTAACCCCCTTCTCTTCATGCCCCTTCATGGTACCCTTAACCCCTTCTCCTCCTGCCCCTTTATGGTACCCTTAACCCCAACCCTCTTCTCCTCCTGCCACTTTATAGTACCCTTAAACCCCTTCTTCTCCTGCCCCTTTATGGTACCATTAACCCCAACCCCCTTCTCTTCCTGCCTCTTTATGGTACCCTTAATGGTACCCTTAACCCCCTTCTCCTCCTGCCCCTTTATAGTACCCTTAACCCCAACCCCCTTCTTACCTTGCCCCTTTATGGTACCCTTAATATCAACCCCCTTCTCCTCCTGCCCCTTTATGGTACCATTAACCCCAACCCCCTTCTCCTCCTGCCCCTTTATGGTACCCTTAACCCCAACCCCGTTGTCCCTCTGTCGTAACCCCAACCTCTTCTCCCTCTTCTTCCTCTCCCATAGATGGATCCATGGTTCCTGCCAGGGTCTCCATTCAGAAGAGGATGTGGAGAAAGCAGCAGACAGCAGCTTTGACTGCACCATGTGCCGTGTCCACAAGACCTCCAAGGGTAAGGACTTCTAGCTACAGTATAGCCTTCTGAAACCTTGCTACACTATCTGAGCCTTGCAGGCTGCAGCCAATTAATCATTGGCTTTTGTGTCCCTCTTCACTGCATCAACAGCACTAGTGTCCAAGGCCAGAGACTCCATTGAGCCGGCAGCTATGACGCAAGTTGTCACAAAGGCTAAAGAAATGGGTAAGAAGAACATACTTTTGTGTTTCTAGATATTTCTTCTAGATATTTCTTGTCGATTGAGAGAAATCTTCATCACAGAGTGGCTTTTTAACTCTTCAACTTAAAGGAAAACACCACCCAAAAAGTGCATGGTTGACATAGACCCAACATATTTTGCTTGTCAGCAATCAAGTTTTCAAGATCTGTAACATTCAATATACAGAAATCATCCCTGTATGATGCAAACACAGCATCATATGATGCAAAGGCTACATATCTTGAAAACAACTTTCAATCAACTTGGACAATCCAGTACATTCATTCATTCCAGTTCATCTAGGGCCATCATACATTACCATAACCGTGTTGTGGGTGTGTGTGTGTGCTTGTGCCTTTCAGACTTGGCGAGGACGTACACTCAGGACGGTGTGTGTCTGACGGAGTCGGGCCGGTGTCAGCTCCAGAGCCTGTCGGCCCCTGCGTCGCGGCGTAGGAAACCCAAGCCCAAGCTGAAGCTGAAGATCATCAACCAGAATAGTGTGGCAGTGCTGCAGGCCCCCCTGGACCTGCTGTCAGAACACTCCCGGGACGAGGACATGGAGGACCACAGAGGTGCCTGACTTTATAGATTTTTTTTCACAATAGTTGAATGGATCTTACCCCCAGCTCAGTATACAGAAAAAACAAAACAATAAATAAGGCCCCTTTTACAAAACATATGCAGTTTAGGCATTGTCATTGATTGTCTTGAGAATGTAACCAGAGGGGCCTGACTTTAAATACAACAAGCTTGTCAGAAAACACTATGGACCAGTTTCCTGTACACACATTAACACTAGTCCTGGATTAAGAAGCACCTTTCCTCTGAAATGGCAGTAGTCCTTCACATTCTCAAATTCACATGACTCTTGACAGCAGACGAATAGGTGGTGGGTTAGAGTTGGGGGTGCACTTAATTATAAGGTAAATTCCCCAAATGGAAAATTCCAGAAGTTCAATTAGGTTAATCTCTTGAAGATGACTGGAGTTGAAATTGAATTGACCCTGGGTGCTGTTGCTTGGGGGCAGGAGGGGGTCTGTTTGTCCAGTCTGCAGACTGCTGGGTACTTCCCCTTGTCTGTCTGCTCATCACCTCTCACTCATTCACTCACTCGCAGAGACGGACCTCTCTCTGGACTGCGAGGGGAAGTCTGACTCGAGCCCGGAGCGAGAACCAGCAGAAGACAAGTCCAAGGGGGCCGACGACAGCAAGAAGAGGAAGAGGAAGCCGTACCGGCCGGGTAGGGCACCTGATTGGAGGAGACAGCTCCTCTGGAGCGTGAAATGGTGCAGTACGTGCCGCACAGCTAGCCAAGCTCAGGGATGACAAGACAAGGCCTTGGAAGCAAAGAAAGAAAGAGGGCTCATTCCAGGGGTTATAAATGGTGTTTTCTGTAGTCTGGATTAAAGATGTTTCCTTATCTAGTGAAAAGCATTGATCCGTGCTTTATTAAACCACCAAGAAGAAGACCTACATGTTCGTTTTCCTCCCAACACCAATTTCCAAATTGAACCGAGATCAGTAGCATTCTAATAAAAGTTCCCTATGACAATTTGGATATTTTACTTGCTCAGAACCAGCAATCTTATCTCCCCCAATTTGTTTATAAGCTTTTCACTGAACAGTTGGAGAATATGGAGTGATTGTTAGTTGTGTTGGTTCATTGTTGAACATCTTTTTCTCAGGCATCGGTGGCTTCATGGTGCGCCAGCGGAGCCGTCCAGGTCAGGGCCCAGGCAAGGCCAAACGATCCCTGAGCAGGAAGGATTCCTCTGGCTCTGTTTCTGAACCCCCCACAGGGAAGGAGGAGGGTCAGTTTTCGTACAACTCATCTACCCAAGTCCAATGCATCTTCAACTGCTTTTGCCTGAATATCCTATTTCTACCTCTGTTGTACAAATAGAAAAATGACTCCTGTTTTAATCATTGGTGCTCATGATTTTAGTTTTCTTGTAGAATACATAAACCTAATAAACAGATTCTATATTTTTAAGGACAAGATTCTGATCCAAATGTTCTGCCCCTACTGCAGGCTGGGGAGAGGTGCTGCCTGACACCCCTTTGGAACAGACTCCCCCTGGGTTGGAGGCCCCAGAGAAGATTAAGAAACGCTATAGGAAGAAGAAAACCAAGCTAGAGGAGGCCTTTCCCACCTACCTGCAGGTCAGTCCCACATCTACATTATGACTCCGACATTTGTCTCAGGGTTTATGTGATTTGGAAGATGTCTTGTTGTTTTTAGAACTGAGGGAATATGTGCAGCCATGATTTCCTTTCATAATTATAACGTTACAATCAGGCAACACAGCAATTTGGTAGGCAAAGTGTTTGGAGTAGAGGTTGTCTTGCTGCAAAAAACATCTTAGGATCCTCCATATGCAGATAAATAATTGTCTGAATAAGCTGCCAATACAAATGGCAACCATTTTCTGTATTTAAAAATCGAGGCAACCATTCATAGATGCAGTAGCACCCTGACAGCATGGAACGTCATGTTGCATTTACATAAAAAGTAGTTATCTCACCCAATGGGAGGCCTGAGAATACAGATAATACTCGGCATACTGCCTGGCAACAACTTAAAGATGGACCATTGGGGACGGCAGCCCCGTCTTTGTGCTTTCTTAAAGTAGGAGAGAATGCCTACAGGCGTTACCCTGAGTGGGTAGCTTTACATCCTCTACTACTCTTCCTCTCCAAATGACCTCGGTTTGGGTTGGGAATCGATGCATTACGTTTACATAAATGTTTTGTTATTTAGCAGTCTTATTCCAAGCGACTTACAATTAGTGCATTCGTCTTAAGATAGCTAGGTGAGACAACATATCACAAACGTATCAAGAACATTTTCCCTCAAGTATTCATCGGCAAAGTCAGTGCTAGTAGGAAAGGTTAGTGCCATTTGTTTGGGAGTGGGGGTGGTTGGGGAGTGGGGGTGGTTTGGGGAGTGGGGGTGGTTGGGGAGTGGGGGTGGTTGGGGAGTGGGGGTGGTTTGGGGAGTGGGGGTGGTTGGGGAGGGAAGGTGGTTGGGGAGGGAAGGTGGTTGGGGAGGGAAGCTGTTGGGGACGCCGTGAGTTCCTCTCTCTCTCTCTCTTCTCTCTCTCTCTCTATTTATCTCTCTCTCTCTCTATTTATCTCTCTCTCTCTCTATTTATCTCTCTCCCTCACTCTCTATTTATCTCTCTCCCTCCCTTCCTCTCTCGTCTCAAACCCTGAGCTCTATGTCACCTTGTGTTGGCCCAAAACAGATGAGATGTGAGGAGGTGCATTAAGCCATGGGCATCTGTCACTGCTGGTCTGTACTCCACAGCAGGAGGGCCAGGCCCAGAGACCAAGTAAAACCTAAAGGGCCCCGACACCCAAAATGATTTAAATGGTTAACTAGGCTTTTAATGTCCCAGCACAGTGGTTTGGCTCAGCAGTCATGTGTCCATCCGCTGGAGAGATAAGACATTGCTGATGGGGAGATAGCTACGTGGATCCATCTACACTGGTAGAGAGAGAGAGAGTCCACTGACACGACTATTGGCAAAAGCAGCAAAAGTGTTTGCCTCAATGCGTCTCCTTGTCAACTTTGTTCTGCATAGCATATAAAAAAAGAAGAAATACAAACAGGATTTGGATCATGTTTCTGTGCCTCTTGATAAAAGGTGGGTGCCTCTTGATGCCTCTTGATAAAAGGTGGGAGATATCAAAGGTTGTCAGTTATCTTGAAGTATGGTGTGTCTATGGAGAATTGACCCATGCTTTGTTGTCTAGGAGGCGTTCTTCGGTAAGGACCTGCTGGATAAGAGCAAGCAGAGCAGGCAACAGGCGGTGGAGTCTGGCCTAATGGAGGAGGGCCAAGCAAGGGCCGGAGCCGGGCCCCAGAGGGACAGGAAGCAACCCACCACCAGCTTCCTGGACCCCTCCTCGTACCCCCTCCTCAGTGTGACCTCGGGCACGTCCAGACCCACCAGACCACCAGGACCTCGTATGTACTACACAGATACACATAGAGACACAGACACTCACACACACACACACACACATGCTCGCACGCTCACACACACACGCACTCTTTTCCATTGATCCATGCTGAGGTTCCTGACTGTCTGTCTTCTCATCCACAGAGCCCTCTGAAGAACCTCTAGTGGATCTGTCGGAGGTTCTCAATACGGATGCAGATCTCCTGGGAATGCTGGGGAAACAGACAGGTGACTCTGGTATGTCACTGATCTCTGAGGCTGTCATCGTGGGAGGAGTTTACTGCTAGCCTGAGATGTCTTGCTGTCTGTCTTTTCAAAATGTCACTTTCTCTTGTCACATACTTTTCGTAATCATTTTGGACATCTTGTGGTTTGTTTGATCTTTATTTGACGTTGTTTTAGGTGTGTTTTGTGCGTTTTTGTTTGGTTTCAGTTTGGTTTCCTTGCTCTGTCTCCACTCTGTTTTATTCACTCATCTTGGGTTCTGTTTCTGTAGGTCTTGATTTTTTCCATTTCCAGGTTGACACCTCACCTCCTCCTTTTGGTAAGGGCTCCATGGCATTAGTAGCAATAGTACATTCGCATTCATTTACCGTTTCTGTGGCAAGCTTTTTAATTAGGCTGACTTCATCGCTCGATTCTAGGAAGTTGGGACGTGTGTGTGTGAGTGTATGCGTCCGCACATTGGGGTGTGAGAGTGCTTCTTTGGGCTCATCTTTACATGCATGCTCTCATGTCAACAATAGCCTCTCACATATAAAAGGTGTCCCCATCCTTTGTTTGGTTTTTGGTTCAGTTTGCGACATTCAAGGCAAACTGACTTTAGAAACGTGAGAGTGATTCAGATTCTCACTGAAACAATCGGTCAAGGACTGGCTCTCTATTCAAACTCAGAAAATGAACAATTTAGAGGCAAACGATTTAGAGAGAATGAGAGGCCTTGGTGAGTGGCCTTCAATATAGTGATGACACCGAAGGTCTCAGTCTCTCTCGTCCCTGCTCTGTGATTGGTGGAGAATGGCTTAGCAACTCCACTGAGGCCAATATGCTTCCTTTGTTCTTTCTCAGTAAATACTTAAGATTCCCTCAGTATTTATTTGATTAGTTTGCAGCAGTCGTCCTGATGTTGATTGATAGATGGATGGATGGTTGTAATGTGTTTTGAGAGGGATAGCCTTCATGAGTAATCCTGCTAAGCTAGCACCGTTATCATCTTAATTTAATTTCCACACAATGCAGATATTCCCCTTATTTTATTCAAATGAGATTCAATGTTTATCAGCTGGACAAAGTTCTAATTAAAATTGCTGAAGGATACATGTTTTAATCTACATTATATGGAGAATAAACACAGAATCACAGATTGATTGCAGTATTCTTTGAAGTCCATCTACCTTGCATAGTTGTTAGTGTGTATCTTTGCTAACACGTGTGTTATTCAATGTGTGTTTTGTATGTGTCTGTGTGTGTACATATGTGTGTGTTTCCTCAGCTGGTCTGGACATTGGACCCCTGACAGACAGCTCCCCAGCGCAGTCTCAGTCCGGCCGGAGGCCACTCCGTACGCTCCCAGATGAACATCTGGACGGGATCCTCAGTCCAGAGCTGGAGATGGCTGACGGTCTGGAGATGGCTGACGGTCAGTAAGGGGCCTGGTGGTCAACACCAGGTCTTGTGCTGACATCTGTTTTTCAGAACCCACATAGACACTTCACTTCTTGGTATAGCTCTGATCACTGAGTATCCATTTACTGAGGTAAATAATCTAATTTTCTTCTGGTTTTAGAATCGATTCTCAGCAAACTCTACAAAATACCAGGTTGGTTATTAGTAACCACTATTTTTGTAATCACTCTGTCCGTTCCTCTCCTTCAGAGAACCAGGGTTAAACATAACCGAACGTTAGTATTATCTGTCTCTATCCATTTTAACTGTGTTGTCTCTGTTGGTGCCCCCCATAGAGCTGGAGGGGAAGGACGTGGAGGACCTGTTCACTGCCGTCCTGAGCCCCAGCCATCCACCACAGCTGCCTCACCCCCACGGCCCACCTGGAGCCAGCCTGACACACCCACATGCAGGTATGATACCTATATTGATCCTGTGGCAGTTACTGGCAGTCTTTCGCTCTTATCTGAATATTTTATCAGACCTATGTGACCAGCTGGGTCTTCAGTGTACCACAAAACAGCCCACTGAGATAAAGCCTAGGCATTAGCTCTGGCAGCCAATGCAAGTATTCAGGTCTCAGGTGAGGTTGCTTGTCACGTGAGCATGGTTTGCCCAAAGTAATGCAAAGATATAATAATTTGTTTTTCCACACAGGGAATGCCACGTTTCCACGGATGCCAATGATAAACGGGCTGATGGGACCTAACCAACGATTCCCTCTGAATCCGACCCATCCCGGAGCAGAATCATGTATCCCAGATAACTTCTCCCCCCTCCACCGCATGTCTTTCACTGACAATCCAAGGTGCTAACTGCTAAACTTACCTTGCCCTGGAAAGCACTCTCTCTATCCACATAATGATCTGACAAACTGTAATGAATGCAATGTCATACATGCCGGATTAGTATTTGAAGGTATCTGCCTAACATTTACATTTTAGTCATTTAGCAGACGCTCTTATCCAGAGCAACTTACAGTTAGTGCATTCATCTTAAGATAGATAGATAGGTGGGGCAACCACATATCTCAGTCATAGTAAGTACACAGTATGTAGCATAACTACACGATTCAAACACCTCAAATTGCAAGCATTGCTAGTGACTCAGTTACTGGAGGAAGCGTGTGCTCTACCAAACAATGAAAATGATAACTACATGTTTTTTTGTACAGTACCAGTCAAAGTGTGGACACACCTACTCATTCAAGGGTTTTTCATTATTTGTACTATTTTTTACATTGTAGAATAATAGTGAAGACATCAAAACCATGAAATAACACATATGGACCCATGTAGTAAACAAAAAAGTGTTAAACAAATCAAAAATAGATTTTATATTCTTCACCCATTGCCCCGATGACAGCTACTGTATGCACACTCTTGGCATTCCTTCACTCTGCGGTCCAACTCATCACAAACCATCTCAATTGGGTTGAGGTCGGGTGATTGTGGAGGCCAGGTCATCTGATGGAGCACTCCATCACTCTCCTTATTGGTCAAATAGCCCTCACACAGCCTGGAGGTGTGTTTTGGGTAATTGTCCTGTTGAAAAACAAATGATAGTCCCAACAAGCACCAACCTGATGGGATGGCATATCGCTGCAGAATGCTGTGGTAGCCATGCTGGTTTAGTGTGCCTTGAATTCTAAATAAATCACAGACCGTTTCAGTTCCTCCATGCTTTACGTTGGGAACCACACATGCAGAGACTATCCGTTCATCCACACCACGACACGCTGGATGGAATCAAAAATCGCAAATTTGGGCTCATCAGACCAAAGGACAGATTTCCATTGCTAATGTCCATTGCTTGTGTTTCTTGGCCCAAGCAAGTCTCTTCTTCTTATTGGTGTCCTTTAGTAGTGGTTTCTTTGCAGCAATCGACCATGATGGTCTGATTCATGCAGTCTCCTCTGAACAGTTGATGTTGAGATGTGTCTGTTACTTGAACTCTGTGAAGCATTTATTTGGGGTTTCAAAGTTCTTGAAATTTTCCGCATTGACTGACCTTCATGTCTTAGTTATTATGGACTGTCGTTTCTCTTTGCTTATTTGAGCTGTTCTTGCCATAATATGGACTTTTACCAAATAGGGCTATCTTCTGTATACCCCCTCAAACGCATTAAGAAGAAAGATATTCCACAAATTCACTTTTAACAAGGTACACCTGTTAATTGAAATTCATTCCGGGTGGCTACCTCATGAAACTAGTTGAGAGAACGCCAAGAGTGTGCAAAGCTATCTTCTAGGCAAAGGGTGCCTACTTTGAAGAATCTCAAATATATTTAGTGGAACACTGTTTTGGTTACTTACATGATTCCATATGTACTATTTAATAGTTGTGATGTCTTCACAATTATTCTACAATATAAAGAAAAACCCTTGAATGATTTGGTGTGTCCAAACTTTTGACTGGTCCTGTATATTTCTCAAATTCATATTCTTGTGTCCTTCCTATAGGGACAGGAAGTTTAATCAGATGGCCAGAGAGGCAGTGGGTTCGTGGCAGGGGGCTCCTGGCCCTGTCCACAGTGGACCAGGCCCCACCCCTCTTCCTGGTGCTGAGGGGGGCGAGGCGGAGGCCATGTCCAATGCCCAGAGGAGCACACTGAAGTGGGAGAAGGAGGAGACTCTGGGGGAACTAGCCACTGTGGCCCCTGTCCTCTACACCAATGTTAACTTCCCCAGCCTCAAGGATGAGTTCCCAGGTGTGTGTGTGTGTGTCACAGTCACATCTTTGTGCATATCCAGCCATTACCATGACTTAATTTACAATTGAAGATGGTATGAGAATTGAAGGTGATATCAGATGTCCTTCTTGAGCTGCAAGCATGTTTTTGGTCTAATATTTAAAAGAATATTGTCACTTTAGACTGGTCTACAAGAGTCAAACAGATTGCAAAGCTGTGGAGGAAAGCAAGTTCGCAAGACAGGGCCCCGTATGTGGTAAGATGCCTTTAATTCTGCTTAGATTACATTGTCCCCAGTAGACATCCATTGGAAATGTGAGAATCCCAAATAATTTAGTCTGATCTGGTATTTTTTTATGAGTCAGACTAAAAGTATTAAATCATTTTTTGAAAATGCCAGTGCTATTTCAAATCCAGCCGTTCACAGATGACCCTATTAACAGAAGAACCACAGTTCTCAGCGTTAACCTCACACAGAACCTGTAATTACGTTCAGGAGAAGTCATTTTATCTGGCAGAAGCCATGTTTTAAGGACATGCACTTGATAAAAAAAATCTACTGAATAAAACAAACTAGTCTCCTACGGTTTCCATGGCACCAACTGAAATTATTTATTCTGTTTGTGTCTGCACGCGTGTGTGTCTGCGACTGATTTTGCTCTGCAGCAAAAAGCGAGGGACAACAGGGCTGCTCTGCGCATCAACAAGGTTCAGATGTCCAACGAGAGTCTGAAGAGGCAGCAGTCGCAGCAGATGCCGCTGTCCCAGCTGCCCCCGGCCTCACTGCAGCCTCCCGACGAGGTGTTTGACCCCAACATACCGCTAGACACAGACTTGCTCTTTAAGGACCCTTTGAAACCCAAAGAGTCAGAGCATGAGCAAGAGTGGAAGTTTAGACAGGTAAGGTTGTATTCAGAGAGGTGAGGTAATAGTGTGTGCAGGCAGGTTAGTATGCTAGTGTGTGTGAGAAGCAACCAGTTCAGATGCAGTTTAGGAAGTCTTCTCCCCCATAAAAAAAAAACCAAACACAGTAGTTAAATAGTCTCCTTGTTGGTCTTTTGGGATTTAGGGTGCTAAGCAAACATGCATTGCTTGTTCAGGTTACTATTTGAAAGACTAAAACATGTTTTGCCCTTTCGTCCTGTTCCTACAACAGCAAATGAGACAGAAAAGCAGGCAGCAAGCCAAGATCGAAGCCACCCAGAAGCTGGAGCAGGTGAAGAATGAGCAGCTGCAGCAGCAGCAACAGCAGTCAGGCAGCCAGTCGGAGGGAGACGGTAACAACAGCGGCAACCAGAGTCCTTCCTCCCAGCACGGCAGCAACGGCAGCATGTCCCCCATGCAGCACAGCACCGGGGGGAAAGAGGGCTTCATCCAACGTCAACTCCCAGTGACGCCCACCTCGGGGCCCCCTGAAGATGTGTTCCTGCGGCCCCCTCCTCCTCCTCCTTCAGGGGGGTCCTCTCAGCCCCAGTCGCCCCAGGTGTTCTCCCCTGGCTCATCCAGCTCCAGACCCTCCTCTCCCTGGGACCCCTATGCCAAGATGGTAGGGACCCCCAGACCTCCAACTCTGGGGCCCAGCGCGTGTCGCAGGATGTCCATGGAGTCTGGCAAGTCTCCCACCTCTTTGATGGAGCAACAGGACAGAGGGAGGCTCACGTCTCCGGCTCATGAGGCTTTCGGCTCCCCCACGTCTATGAGTAGGGAGATGGATCCCTATGCCAAGCCCCCTGACACCCCCAGGCCTGTTTCTGGGGACATTGACCCCTTCCTAAAGCCTATGTGCCCACCCAGAGTCAACCAGGGTCCTCAGGGAAGGCCCCTGATAGGCTCTCCAGTGCGTGGAGACCCTTACTCTAGACCCATGATCCGCCAAGAGGCCTACCAACGGATGGCTCAAAACAGGATGATCCTGTCAGACCCTTACTCCAGACCTCTGTTAGCTCCCATCCCGGGGAGCAACGAGCAGGGCTCAGTCCCTCAGTCTTTGTTCAAGACCCCCATGCCTCCACCCCAGGCCCAGGACCCCTTCAACAGACCAATGCCTCATCCCCCAGACCGGTTCTCTCAGCAGGGAGACCCCTACGCTCAGGCCCCTCTGACCCCTCGACCTCATGATAGCTTCACCAGTCCACCGAGGATGGCCCAGCACCATACCCAGGGCCACCCCTTCCCCCAGCCCAGCCCAATGGCACAGTTACCCAACCGAAACCCTTACGCCCATGCTCCCTCTACTCCAAGGCCCGACCACTTCACATATGACCCCTTTGCCCAACCCCCAGGACCCTCATCAGACCCCTATGCTCAGATGCCAGGTACCCCTAGACCTATGAATGACCTTATCAGCCAACTTCCTGGAAACAGACCATTCTTTGAGTCCGGCTATGCTCGACCTCCAGGCACTCCTCGTCCAAACGACAACTACAGTCAATCCTCTGACCCTTATTCCCAGCAGCCCAACACCCCTCGCCCTGGTATGAACCATTTCCACCACCCTCACCCACACCCCCAGCCCCCCGGTCAGAGGATGTCCCCCGGGCACTCCATGGATCCCTACACACAGCAACCTGGTACCCCTCGGCCCCCCAGGTTCTCAAAGTCCCCAGGCAACCAGAGACTAGCCCCCATGGATCCCTACGCTAGTCAACCTGGAACACCCAGGCCTTTGAGTGGTGACATGTTCTCCCAGACCCCCAGGCCTATGCTGAATGACCCGTACGCCCAGACTTCAAGCACCCCGCAGCCAGGGATGGGGTCTGACAGGCTGAGTAGACTGCAGGGGCAGAGGCCTGGTCCCATGGGGAACCAGGATCCCTTCTCCCCTCCTCAAAACGTTAGGCTCCAAGATGCTCCCTTTCCACACCCTGGGTCACAGACACCAAAGCATCACGGTGGGATAGCCGATGAGGGATTTTCTCCATCGCCGTCCAGACGGCCCAACCAGACGCCTATCCATGATCCTTACGAGCAGGCGCCCATGACCCCACGTCCACAGCCAGCAGACAGACCAGATATGAAGGAGCAGCAAGGCCAGGACCCTGGAGGACAGCTGCAAAACCCCTCCCAGATGCCTGGAACCCCCTCTGAGGTTCAGAGTGTTTCTCTGGCCGACAGTGAGGAGAGACTCAAACAGGTAGGACTGACGCTATTTAAACTGCTCTTATCTTCATTTAAAGTATTATCTTCCAGATAAATTTCACCCGTTTCAGTATTCACTTAAATTAACATTTGTATCCCTTGCAAGCTTGAAGCCACGGTGATTAATAGCTAATACATTTCTATCACTTTTTTTTTTCAATCAAATATTCAGTAGAGTTCTGGCATGAAACATGAATTATCTAGTTGGAGGTCTGACAGTTCGTGTTGTTTTATTTAGCGTCAACGCATCCGAGAGCTGATCCTGAAGCAGCAGCAGCAGAGGAGTGCCATCCGCCAGGAGAACGCTGGTATCATGGCCCCTGGTCCTGGGACACCTCGACCCTGGCCGCACGAGGGACACGGACAACAGGGCGAGATGTTCAGCCGGCCCCCTCCACCTTACCCTGGGCCGGGCCCCATGAGCGGACCAATGAGGTTCCCTGGATCTGGACCCTTCCCAGGGGATCAGCGAGGCCCTTTCCCTAATGAGGGTCAGTTCCCCATAGGACAATACTCGGGTGATCCTAATATCAGACATCCGGGGCCAAGGTTTGTAACTGATATTACTGTCCTTACAGACTTAATAAATAAGACCTTATTTTTTTGTATGACTCATGAATTTCTAGTCTACGAAAAAACAAAGTCATTCTAGATTGAATGTTTCGGAGGTAACTCGGCACTGGAATATGTGTTGAAATGTATTTTTTCTTTCGATTGCTCAGGTTTGCATTTCCACCTGGTGGACCGGGACCTCATGGTAGTCAGGAGTTCTTCCCCAGAGGCCCTCACCCCATGCAGGACATCCACCCGGGGATGAGACGCTCCATGTCTGTAGATATGGCCAAGTCCATGGGGGGCAACCCTATGGGGCTCCCCCAGCATTTCCCTCCTAGTGGTGTGCCAATGCAACAGCACAACATTATGGGCCAGCCTTTCATTGAGCTGAGACACAGAGCCCCTGACAGCAGGCTTCGTCTCCCTTTCGGGTCCTCTGGCATGCAAGGGAACAACATGGATCCCGACCTCCAGCCCCAGAGGCCTCCTGGTTTCATGGGAGGGCTTGAATTCCGGTTGCCTCCAAACCAAGGCCCCAGGATGATGATGGAGTCAATGGGGGACCAGCAGATGAGCCAAGGCCAGCTGTCCTCCAACATTGAGAACCTCCACCAGCATCAGCAGGCCCAGATGCAAGGGGGAGCCATGCCAAGGCAAGCCCAGCTAATGAGGTCCATGAGCCAGCCTGCTTCGAACGAGACCCAGGGTATGTCAGCTTCCATGATGATACCTGGGCCTTCTGCTGGGAAGAGTGATGGTCAGCGAGGAGTCTCCATGACTAACAACAATGACGGAGTGGACGACAAACTGGACACAGACGAATCGGCCGTCAAAGACCTGGAAGATGTTGAGGTGAAAGACCTAGTCGATGCCGATCTGGACAACCTAAATCTGGATCCGGAAGAAGACGGCAAAGACCTAGACCTAGAGACCAATGACCTACACCTGGACGACTTCCTGACGTCGGGGAAGTTCGACATCATTGCGTACACGGACCCCGACCTGGACGATGTCAAGAAGGACTTGTTCAATGAAGAACTGGACCTTAATGACCCCATGGAAGACCACAGCGACGCCTGTGACTTCCAGAAGGCCTTGTCTGAGAAGAGGAGTTCTAGCTGTGGCGGTGCTGCATCTTCCTTCTCCAATTTGACGTCTGGAATGGGGAAGTCAGAGGGAATGGCCAAGAAGACAGCTGATGTGAAACAGGAAGTGAACTGCCGCCAGAGCTCCGCCTCCTCCCTGCCTTTCGAGTATAAGATCAAAATGGAGGACAAAGACAACCTGTCTCAGACGTCCAATGAGAGGACAGAGCAACAAGCAGACGGAAATACTAACAAGCAATCAGGAGTGCTCTCTGCCTCCACGCCAGTACTCTCTAGCTTACTAATCAAGCAGCAACCAGAGGACTCCACCTGTGACAATCAAGGCAGTGGTAACTCTATGACACAGCCAAACCAAGACACTCAGAACAACTCTGGACTTAGTATGGGATCTCAAACCATGGATCCAACTAACAGGGGAGAAGAAGAAGGAGAAGCATCCATGTCTACCTTTGAGATGGACCAGAGTGGGTTGACCCCGGCTCAGCAGGCCCTGTTGGCCCAGACATTGGGCCAGGCGGGGCCAGGGGGGCACAGACCCCTGCTGCTGGAGGAGCAGCCCCTCCTCCTACAGGACCTGCTGGACCAGGAGAGGCAGGAGCAGCAGCAGCAGAGGCAGATGCAGGCCATGATCAGACAACGCTCCTCTAGTGACTCTTTTTTCCCCAACATTGGTAACTAGACATTTTTTGTTTAGGCTAAATGCTTTATGCCAGTTCAAACGAGTTATTCACTTTCACATCGATATGAGTCGTAAACAGTATAAATGTCAGTGATATGCATAGAGGAATTTGTGTCTTATGTAATGGGCAAGTTTGCTGACCACACTTTTTTTTTGTCTGCAGATTTTGACGCCATCACTGACCCTATAATGAAAGCAAAGATGGTCGCTCTGAAAGGCATCAACAAAGTCATGGTTCAAAACAACATGGGGATGACACCAATTGTCATAAACAGGTTTCAACCTGGTCCTGCGGCACCATGTCCTGAAAGCACCCCTGTTCCTCCACAGGCCGTTGGACAGGTAACTGAAACACTTTACCAAGTCAGCTCTCTTAAGTCGTCTTTCATACACAAAGCATACTAGGAAAACACAAATTATAACATCAATTTATTGTTGGTTTATTTCAATACCAGGATGGCAAGCTGACACCCTCAGTGACAAGGCCCAATCCTCCCAATTTTGGACCAGGTTTTGTCAGTAAGTTCACCTCTGTTAACATTCACAATCGTCAGTAAATGTATCCTTTTGATTTATGAGCCATAGTTCAATAATGGTATAAATCTGTAAAAAAATAAAAATCTGACTCCCCCTCAGATTTTCTTGGCTTTACCAGGCTTAGCCCAAAATGCTTTTGTAATAAATATTGTTAATGTACATAAGTACTATGAAAACTCACTCTGTCGCTTCCCTCAGACAATGCTCAGAGGACTCAGTACGAGGAGTGGCTCCAGGAGACCCAGCAGCTGCTCCAAATGCAGCAGAAGTTTCTGGAGGAGAAGATCGGCGCCCACAGAAAGTCCAAGAAGGCCCTGTGTGCCAAGCAGAGGACGGCCAAGAAGGCTGGGAGGGAGTTCCCTGAGGAGGACGCAGAGCAACTCAAACACTTGACGGAGCAGCAGGGTGTAGTGCAGAAACAGCTGGAGCAGGTACGTAATGGCACTTTCTTCATCAGTACTATACCACTGTCTTACCATAACACTAGGCTATGCCCTCAATTCAACCCTCAAACTGCCCTTGCTTGGAACTAAGTTTTGAGACCAGACCAAAATGTTGACTTTTATTCCTTCAGTTGACCAAACATCCTTTCAAAGCTCCTTGTAATTGTCATAATTATGTATGGATTTATGTCAATACACATGTTGAATTGTTATTGTCTGTCTTGCCAGCTGTTTGTCCATGTTCTTATGTAATATATATTTTTGGTTCTTGTCTTTTCAGATCCGGAAGCAGCAGAAAGAGCATGCTGACCTGATCGAGGAGTATGGTGTGAAGCAGCAGCAGGGTGGCAGTGGCATGCCTCCCACTGTGATGCCAGCAGCAGTGCCAGGAATGCCACCAATACAAGGCGGCCCTGCCGGCATTGTACCAAGTGGGCCTCCAATGAACCACCCATCTATGAACCACATGGTGCAGCAGATGCCAATCCATCCAGGCCAGCCAAACGCCCCCCCAAAACGAATGCCCACGCCCAACGCACCAGCAGGCTGGCATCCTGGAGCTCCCATGCCCATGGGCGGACCCAATATGCCCCCTCAGGTTCCCATGGGAAACCCAGCTCAGCAGCCTCAACTGCCCATGGGCAACCTGCCTCAGCAGCCCCCACAGATGCCCCAGCAGATTCCTCCCCAAATGCCCCAGCAGATTCCTCCCCAAATGCCCCAGCAGATGCCTCCCCAAATGCCCCAGCAGATGCCTCCCCAAATGCCCCAGCAGATGCCTCCCCAAATGCCCCAGCAGATGCCTCCCCAAATGCCCCAGCAGATGCCTCCCCAAATGCCCCAGCAGATGCCCATGGAAAACCAGCCTCAGCCTCAACCCGGAGGGGTCAAACCCCCACAGGGCTCCGGTTTGAAGTTTGACGACAACAACCCGTTTAGTGAGGGCTTCCAGGAGAGAGAGCGTCGGGAGAGGCTGAGAGAGCAGCAGGAGAGGCAGAGGGTCCAACTAATGCAGGAAGTAGAACGTCAGCGTGCCCTAAAACAACGCATGGAGATGGAACAGCAAGGCATGCTGGGGCCTGACGGGGGAAACATGGTGCCTCTCTCTCAGATGCCGTTCTTCAATGCTGAGCTGCCCCAGGACTTCATGCAGCAGTTAGGACCGATGTTCCCCCTGCAGCAGCCCATGCAGCCAGGGATGGGCTCTCCTCCCGGGGCTTTCATACAAGGCGGAGACCGGAGGGCCATGATGGGTAATGGGATGATTCCTCAGGACATGGGACCTGGTTTTGGGCCTGATAACATGGTACTACAGGGTAACTTCGCCCAGGGTCCACACAGACCCCGGAGGTTCAGCGGACCAGGCGTGATGCCACAGATGCCCGGGGAAGGCCCTCCATTTGGGAGCGGCAACTCCACCACGCCCCTGCCTTCCAACTTCCCCGGCTCGGGTCAGTCTCTGATCCAGCTCTACTCCAACATCATCCCGGATGAGAATGGCAAGAAGAAAAGAAACAGGAAGAAGAAGAAAGACAATGACGATGCAGATTCTGTGAAAACGCCGTCCACGCCTCGCTCTGACCTGACTGCCCCTCTGACGCCCTGCCGGTCAGACACATCCTCCACACCCACCAGGAACAACACCCACCTTTTCGGGGACCAAGACCTTTCCAGGTCCCCCTTACTTGGCTCCTCCACCTCTACCCCCAGCCATAGCCACTCAGAGCTGGAGAGGCAGCTCTCTGGAGGGCTGGGTGGAGGGCTGGGTGGTGTTGGGCAGCCTGTAGGGATGGGTAGCCTCCCCTCAGACATCTCCCTAGCCAGGGCCCAAGCTCTGGAGCAGGAGCGCATCCTCAGCAACATTAAGCTGGAGCAGACTGAGAGCACCGAGTGCCACGGACCCAGAGATGGCACCTCCTCGCACATGGGCTCAGGGATGGGCACGGTGAAGGAGGAGGGTGGAGCTGCAGTACAGAGCCCCTCCCACGGCGGGGGAGCAAAAGGGGAATCTGGGAGTAACAACGAGCTCCTCAAACACCTGTTGAAGAACAGGCAGACGCCTCTTAATGGACCAGGGCTTCCCCACCAACGGTCAGACAAGAGCCTGAGGTCTGAGGAAGAGGAGGCGGATGCAGACTGCAAGGCTCTGCTGCTAAGGCAGAGCTCCATGGACAGCAACGGGGTGAGTCTGGTAGATGAGGCACGGCAGTGGAGGTGGTGAAGCCTCATTGTAACAGTTGGGATGGAATAAATGGAACGATCCAGTTCCATTAATTACAATAAGTCTATCCTCAGATTTCTCCCTCCACCAGCCTCCATTGAGTCACAATGACCGCTAGCTTGCTATGTAGGTAGATGAGCAGCCAGTGTGAGTCACAGCCAAGCCAAGTAGGTTCTGAGTCTGGTTCAGTGAATCAGTCCAATGGGTTGCTGCCTGTGACAAACTGCTGTGAGTCATAGTAGGAGGCAGTAGTTTAGGCTGAGTCGTGATCCATGAAATGGTATCTCAGATCTTCTCCTGCTAAAAAATAATGGTGGTGTTGGTGGAAATACCCAAAAGGCTTAAGAGTTGTGAATTGTAAAAGTTATTTATGAACAGCGTGGTATCATGTCATGTTTTTTTTATATAGATATTTTTGTGATTGCCGATAAACGAGACACTGCTTTCTTACCAGTGTCTCTATGACAATTGACACAGTACTCATCTACCTCCTCCCAGGCGTATTCAGACGGACAGCTCTCTGGCCTGCCAGAGTTCCCAGGACCACTGCTCACAGGACAGGAGAAGAGGAAAGGCAGGAACAAGAGGAACCCCAAAGGAGGAGAGAGGCCCGCCTCTCGTTACAAGAAGAGGAAGAAGGAAGGGGAGGAGAAGCAGCTGGTGCACTCCAGCACTGATACACTAATGACCCAGCTCAAACAGGTAGGGAGTAGACTTAAACATCACACATCACTTATAGGCATAGTCACATTAACCATACCTACACATACATATTACCTCAATTAGTCCGACTAACCTCTGCCTGTATATAGCCTCGCTACTGTTATAGCCTCGCTACTGTATATAGCCTCTCTACTGTATATAGCCTCTCTACTGTATATAGCCTCTACTGTATATAGCCTCGCTACTGTATATAGCTTCTCTACTGTATATAGCCTCGCTACTGTATATAGCCTCGCTACTGTATATAGCCTCGCTACTGTTATTTTTCACTGTCTTTACTGTTGTTTATTATTTCCATATTTATCTTTTGTTTACTTAATACCTATGTTTTACTTAAAAATGACGCTGTTGGTTAGCCTATAAGTAAGCATTTCACTGTAAGGTCTACTACATTTGTTACATTTACTCATCTCACATTAAGGGGAGCTAAATGGGGAGCTAAATGATCCCTTCAGAGATGTTTCCTTCCACAGCTCTGTCTTTAACAGCGCTGTGATGCATCGACCACAGAGCTAGCTAATTACAGATAGGACGGTGCCCCGGGTGTGTGTATGCTGATACCATTACATGCATCATAGCCACATTACTGCTGTGTTAATGGACTAGCAAATGAAGCTGCTAGGTTTGACAGTTATACACCCAGGCATTACTGGTGGTTATTATGGAGAAGAATGGGACATATTATACCCCCCCATGGTGCTCTTCATTGATTAAATCTGTATGCAGCCGCATCACTTCATAAATGGCTTTAGTTAATTGCGATAGAAACTACACAGTTTGATTGCATACCGGTATTCAGTTTGATGGCATGGAGCCATGATATGGTCTCCTGGAGGGCAGGGGGACCATATAAAAATGATGTAAATTGAAACAAATGGTATCCTACCCTACTGGGTGCTGCTACACCATACAGTCTGCATATCACTGATAAATGAGACAGAAATAATATTGTTTTTCTCACCAAACGTTATTATCAAACAGTCAACCAGCTCTTTTATTACAATTTATGTGCTGTTTTGTTGAAGTTTAAATTACTGTCATTTTGATAAGTAATTGCTGTCTTCGTTTCCTTCCTATGTGGGAAGGATAATTGTAGAAAATGAATTGAATGGGAAATCTAGACTTTCCAAACATGCTTCAATTTGAAATACCCAGTAATCGCTGTAATCAATAAACAAGGATAAATTACCCACAGACTTCCACTAAACACATAGCCGCCACAGCAGAGTTGAAGATGTGAATAATACCCCAAGTATGTTCATTTGACTTGGTGCTATTTGTGTTCATACAGTGAGCTCCAAATTGGGACAGTGACAAATGTTTTGTTGTTTTGGCTCTGTACTCCTGCATTGGATTTGAAATGTTGCAATGACTGAGGTTAACGTGCAAACTGTCAGGTATAATTTGGGGGTATTTTCATCTATATCTTGTGAACCGTTTAGAAATTACAGCACTTTTTGTACAGTGTCCCTCCATTTCAGGCGACCAAAATTATTGGGACAAATTCACTTGTGTATCAAAGTAGTCAAAAGTTTAGTATTTGGTACCATATTCCTAGCACGCAATGATTACATCAATCTTTGGACTCTACACACTTGTTGGATGCATTTGCTATTTGTTTTGGTTGTGTTTTAGTATATTTTGTGCCCAATTTTATTGTAAATAAGAATAGAATATATTTCTAAACACATCTACATTAATGTATATGCTACCATGATTACGCATACAGTACCAGTCAAAAGTTTGGACACACCTACTCATTCAAGGGTTTTTCTTTATCTTTGCTATTTTATACATTGTAGAATAATAGTGAAGGCATCAACACTATAAAATAACACATATGGAATCATGTAGTAACCAAAAAAAGTGTTCATCAAATCAAAATATATTTTATATTTTTCATTCTTCAAAGTAGCCACCCTTTGCCTTGATGACAGCTTTGCACACTCTTGGCATTCTCTCAACCAGTTTCACCTGAAATGCTTTTTCAACAGTCTTGAAGGAGTTCCCACACATGCTCAGCACTTGTTGGCTGCTTTTCCTTCACTCTGCGGTCATCACAAACCATCTCAATTGGGTTGAGGTCAGGTGATTGTGGAAGCCTGGTCATCTGATGCAGCACCCCATCACTCTCCTTCTTGGTAAAATAGCCCTTACACAGCCTGGAGGTGTGTTTTGGGTCATTGTCCCGTTGAAAAACAAATGATAGTCCCATTAAGCTCAAACCTGATGGAATTGCGAATTGCTGCAGAATGGTGTGGTACCCGTGCTGGATAAGTGTGCCTTGAATTCTAAATAAATCACAGACAGTGTCACCAGCAAAGCACCATCAAACCACCTCCTCCATGCTTCACAGTGGGAACCACACATGCAGAGATCATCCGTTCACCTACTCTGTGTCTCACAGTTGGAACCAAAAATCTCAGATTTGAACTCAGACCAAAGGACAGGTTTCCACTGTTCTAATGTTCATTGCTTGTGTTTCTTAGCCCAATCAAGTCTCTTCTTCTTATTGGTGTCCTTTAGTAGTGGTTTATTTCTAGCAATTTGACAATGAAGTCCTGATTCACCAATCTCCTCTGAACAATTGATGTTGAGATGTGTCTGTTACTTGAACTCTGTGAAGCATTTATTTGTGCTGCTGTTGCTGAAGGCTGGTAATTCTAATTAACGTATCCTCTGCAGCAGAGGTAACTCTGGGTCTTCCTTTCCTGTGGCGGAAGAAACTTCCAAAGTTCTTTACATTTTCCACATTGACTGACCTTCATAATGGACTGTCGTTTCTCTTTGCTTATTTGAGCTGTTCTTGCTATAATATGGACTTGGTCTTTTACCAAATAGGGCTTTCTTCTGTATACCACCACTACCTTGTCACAAACTCTTTAAGAAGGAAATACATTCCACAAATTAACTTTTAACAAGGCACACCTGTTAATTGAAATGCACACTTTTTTTGGTTACTACATGATTCCATATGTGTTATTTCATAGTGTTGATGTCTTCACTATTATTCTACAAAGTAGAAAATAGTAAAAATTCAAGAAAAACCCTGGAATGAGTCTGTGTCCAAACTTTTGACTGGTACTGTAGTCCTGAATTAATTGTGAATAATGATGAGTGTGAAAGTTACAGACGAAATAATATCGTGCCCCCCTCCCAAATGCTAACCTCATCTGTTATCGTAATGGTAAAAGGATAGCATGTCTTGGGGGTGTGATATTTGCGCGTCTAACTTTCTCGCTCATCATTATTCACGATTGATTCATTCAGGACTATCCATAATCGTGGTGGCATCCACATTAATATAGATGTGTTTAGCAACATATTCAATTATTATTTACAATAAACTCCAAAATGACACAATACATTATTTACCATTAATTTATATTGGGCACAAAATAATCTGAAACACAACCAAAACAAACAACAAATGAATCCAAGTTTGTAAAGTCAAAAGCTTGATGTAATCTATTGCGTGCTACTGTAGGAATATGGGACCAAATACTAAACTTTAATGCATATAAGTGAATTTGTCCCACTTTTGGTCCCCAAAATGGGGGACTTGTACAAAAAGTACTCTAATTTCAAAAACAGTTCACACGATATGGATTAAAATACCCTCAAATTTAAATTGACAGTCTGCACTTTAACCTCATAATCATTTTATCATGTCAAATCCAAAGTACTGGAGTAGAGTCAAAACTACAACAAAAATGTTCACTGTCCCAATACTTTTGGAGCTCACTCTATATCTGAGGTAATTATGGAAGTTGGCAGGCAGTTTTACACCACCAAGGAACTTCACATATAGTTCTATCATCATTAGCACATTCAACCTCTCGCCTTTCTTCTCCCCTGGCTGTATCTCTTCCCTAGGTCATTACTGGAAATAAGAATGTTGTCATATTCTCTGGTCAAATATTAAAGGGTTAAATAGATAAATAAATATGCGTAACCTAGAACCTAATATGTTCTCTCCATCTCCCTTCCTCTCTCTCGTCCTACAGCAGTTGTCCCTTCTGCCCCTCATGGAGCCCCTGATAGGGATGAACTTTTCTCACTTTGCCCCCTACGGGAGCGGCCAGCTGAACGGTGAGAACCTCCTGTCTGGGACATTTGGCAGTGGCTCTCTGGACGGAGTCTCTGACTACTACTCCCAGCTCACCTACAAGGTGAGGCCTCACCTCCAACTGAAGTTTATTTTGTTGTTTAAAAGAAAAATCCTACTTATCTCGTATTTTTATTTAAAAGAGACAGACTTTGAATGAGCTAGGGAGAGATGGAGGGATCCCACACAAACATGTACTGCATACTGTGTGCGCAGAATGTGCTGGCACTACCCACTAGACCAGCCCCAGGCACAAGACACTTTAATTAAGATGAAGTTGAATGATGCCTTTGGTGCCTTTGAAGCAGTGATTTGTGGTTGCAAGAGACGACTATGATACAATATTATATATCCCCTGTTGTAGTATGTTGACATGTATTCCTTGGCTTGTTTCTTCAAAGCAGAACAATCTGAGCAACCCCCCCACCCCGCCGGCTTCACTCCCTCCGACTCCTCCACCTGTAAACCGACAGAAGATGATCAACGGCTTTGCCACTACAGAGGAGCTAGCCAGCAAAGCTGCTGCCATGGGTGAGCACTGGGGAGGGTTCAGAGGTCACAGGTGACCAGGGGTTATTGGTAGATTAGTTCCAGCTTGCTGAATCTCTGAAGCTGTTTTTTTAAAACCTCAAAATAATGTATCATACACAGCATTCTGAAATGTGTTGAGAAGGTTATGCTGTTTTGAAAGTTCATAACCTTTCCCCAACCCCTATTGAGAAAATGGCCATGAAAGTTTTTGTAACAATTTCCAACTGTAGTGTCATGCTGTTAGGTCCAATCTTAATGTCTCATTCATATGTTCCTCTTCTATGTAGTGTCCAAAAATCTGGTCTCCAAGCCGCTCCACGTCCCATTCAGGACCGAGGAGGACCTGCTGGCCCGAGCCATTGCTCAGGGACCTAAAACTGTGGACGTGCCAGCCTCCCTTCCCACGCCCCCTCACAACAACCAGGAGGAACTCAGGTAAGTAAGGCCTCTGCCCCCCATAACAGGGCAATCAGGAGTATTGTTGCAAATTAAAGTAATTTCCCCCAAATTCTCAGGTTTTCCAGAAATCCCGCCCTCAAGATTCCCGGAATCAATAGGGAATTAGCAGAAAATCTGCAATCCTCCTACCAGGGTTTCTGGAAAATCTGGTAATTTCAGCAAAATTACCAGAATTTTGCAATCCTAATTAGGAGGGATGTCTTTGGTTATGCTTTACATCTTTAAGATGCCGTATTACTTTCTAAACCTGTCATTGTGATTACAGTGTATTCTGTAAATACTTGGCCGCACAATCATTTTCCCTACGGGGACAAAGATTCATTTGAATTGCACTTCATAGACAGGGCAGTGGACACTTTGTATACTAATATCTGTCTAAAAACATGCATTCTCCTTGATCTGGGTACTCGGACGAGGCTGTAGATACATGTAGTGAGCTCCAGGTATTGGGACAATGACATTTTTGTTGTTGTTTTGGCTGTGTATACAGCTCTTTAGATTTGAAATATGGTTAAAGTGCATATTCCTAGCGCGCAATGATTACCTTTTATTTTTATTTAAGTTTTTTTAACCTTTATTTAACTAGGCAAGTCAGTTAAGAACAAATTCTTATTTACAATGACAGCCTACCCCGGCCAAACCTTAACACGGACGATGCTGAGCCAATTGTGTGCCGCACTATGAGACTCCCAATCACGGCTTGTTGTGATACAGCCTGGAATCAAACCAGGGCCTGTAGTGATGCCTCTAGCACTGAGATGCAGTGCCTTAGACCACTGCGCCATTCATGAAGCTTGTGACTCAACAAAATTTGTTGGATGCATTTGCTGTTTGTTTTGGTTGTGTTTTAGGTTATTTTGTAGCCAATAGAAATGAATGGTAAATAATGTGTTGTGAGATTTTGGAGTCACTTTTATTGTAAATAAGAATAAAATATGTTTTTAAACACTTATATGAATGTGGATGCTATCATGATTAAGGTTAGTCTTGAATGAATCTTGAATAATGATGAGTGAGAAAGTTACAAACGCACAAATATCATACCCCCAAGACATGCTAACCTCTCACCATTATAATAACATGGGAGCTTAACATTTTTTTGGGGGTATGATATTTAAGCCTAATTTATCACTCATTATTCACAATTAATTCAGGATTATCAGTAATCATGGTAGCATCCAACTGTCCCAATACTTTTGGGGCTCACTGTATATGATTCAAGCTTTCAGACAGACCACAACAATTTCTACATAATGTTCTTAGATTTGGGAACTCTGATCGAGACAATTTACAGTTGTGAACGCAATTATATTTGTGTGAAAATAGCCTATTTGTCTAAAAACAGTTATTTTCCTGTATGTACTCAGACTAGGTTGTAGATATACCATACAATCTTTCACAGACTCCAAAACAATCTCAACACAATGTTCTCAGTTTAGGGAAGCCTGGGATATGCAATGTTATTTTTTGTGAAAAATAGGTTGACCAACATTGCTGTTTTGATACATACTAATGTTATATAATGTTTCTCTCAACCCTCTGTCACAGTAACAGGCTTGGACAGGAGCATTGTAAGGACCGGGACACACCAGATAGTTTTGTCCCCTCCTCGTCCCCAGAAAGTGTGGTTGGCGTGGAGATAAGCCGTTACCCAGACCTGTCATTGGTGAAGGAGGAGCCCCTCTCCCCCGTCCTCCCCATGCTCCCCACACCCTGGGGGAAAGGTAAATAAATAAGGTTACACTTTATTTTAACATAATAAACCATTTATAAGCCATTTACAAAAGGATTGCACACCGTTTAGGATTAGGTTTCAATACTGCTCACTAGATTAGGGACTGCGAAATTACTTTATGATCAAATCACATTTTATTTGTTACATGCACAAATACAACAGGTGTCGGTCGACCTTACCGGGAAATGCTTACTTACAAGCCCTTAACCTTTTTTAAATTATTTTTTTTAACCTTTATTTAACTATGCAAGTCAGTTAAGAACAAATTCTTATTTTCAATGACGGCCTAGGAACAGTGGGTTATCTGCCTGTTCAGGGGCAGAACGACAGATTTGTACTTGAACTTGCAACCTTCCGGTTACTCGTCCAATGCTCTAACCACTAGGCTACCCTGCAGCCCCCTGCCGCTCTCAGGGATATGTGGGACGGTCCCTCCTGGCCAAAAGCCAGGGAGAATGCAGAGCTCCAAATTCAAATAAATTACTATAAAAACCAAACTTTCATTAAATCATACATGCAAATTAAAGCTACACTTGTTGTGAATCCAGCCAACATGTCAGATTTCAAAAAGGTTTTTTGGCGAAAGCAAACAATGCTATTATCTGAGTAAGCACCTCCGTAAACAAAAGAGAGAAAAGCATATTTAAACCCTGCAGGCGCGACACAAAATGCAGAAATAAAAATATAATTCATGCTTTTTGACAAGCTTCTTTTGTTGGCACTCAAATATGTCCCATAAACATCACAAATTGTCCTTTTGTTCGAGTAATTCCGTCGATATATATCCAAAATGTCAATTTATTTGGCGCGTTTGATCCATAAAAACACAGGTTCCAGCTTGAGCAACGTGACTACAAAATATCTCAAAAGTTACCTGTAAACTTTGCCAAAACATTTCAAACTACTTTTGTAATACAACTTTAGGTATTTTTTAAAGTAAATAATCTATAAAATTGAAGACGGGTGATCTGTGTTTAATACAGGAGGAAAACAAACTGTAGCTAGCTTTTTGGTCACGCGCCTCTATCAAACAGTACACTTGAAGTTACCCTCGTTCTGAACAGTGCTACTTCTTCATTACACAAAGGAAAAAACTCAACCAATTTCTAAAGGCTGGTGACATCCAGTGGAAGCGGTAGGAACTGCAAGAAGGTCCCTTAGAAAGCTGGATTTTGTTTTCTATCCAAATGTACTAATAATATGCATATCTTATCTTCTGGGGAGTAGCAGGCAGTTGAATTTGGGCATGCATTTCATCCGGATGTGAAAATACTGCCCCCTGTCACCAAGAAGTTAACCAACAATGCAGTTCAAGAAATAGAGTTAAGATAATATATACTAAACAATCTAAACTAAAGAATAACAATAACCAGGCTATATACAGTGGGTACCGAGTCAATGTGTAGGAGTACAGGTTAGTCGAGGTAATTTAGGGGTAAAGTGACTATGCATAGATAATAAACAATGAATAACATAATTTTGTTTTTTACTTGGAAGGGGGGGGGGTTGTCAATGTACATAGTCCGGGTGGCCATTTGATTAATTGTTCAGCAGTCTTATGCTTTGGGGGTAGAAGCTGTTAAGGAGCCTTTTGGACCTAGTCTTGGCGCTCCGGTACCGCTTGCGTGCTGTAGCAGAGAGAACAGTCTATGACTTGGGTGACTGGCGTCTCTGATAATTTTTTGGACCTTCCTCTGATGGCAGGAAGCTTGGCCCCAGTGATGTAATGGGCCGTACGCTCTACCCTCTAGCGCCTTACGGTCAGGATGCTCTCGATGGTGCAGCTGCTTTGAGGATCTGGGGACCCATGCCAAATCTTTTCAGTCTCCTGAGGGGGAAGAGGCGTTGTCGTGCCCTCTTCACAACTGTCTTGGTGTGGTTTTCTCCATGATGGTGATGTGGACACCAAGAAACTTCACACTCTCGACCCACTCCACTACCACCCTGTCGATGTGAATGGGGGCGTGTTCGTCCCTCCTTTTCCTGTAGTCCACGATCAGCTCCTTTGTCTTCCTCACGTTGAGGGAGAGGTTGTTGTCCTGGGGACCACACTGACAGGTCTCTGACCTCCACCCTATAGGCTGTCTCATCGTTGTCTGTGATCAGACCGACCACTATTGTGTTGTCAGCAAACCTAATGCGTCGTGCTTGGCCACACAGTCATGGGTGAACAGGGAGTGCAGGAGGGGACTAAGCACGTACCCCTGAGTGTTGAGGATCAGCGTGGAAGATGTATTGTTTTTTCTACACTTACCACCTGGGGGTGGCCTGTCAGGAAGGATCCAGTTGCAGATGGAGGTGTTTAGTCCCAGGGTCCTGGCTTACTGATGAGCTTTGTGGGCACTATGGTGTTGAACGCTGAGCAGGTAGTCAATTAACAGCATTCTCACATAGATGTTCATTTTGTCCAGGTTGGAAACTGCCGTGTGGAGTACGATTGAGATGATGTCATCTATGGATCTGTTGGGGTGGTGTGCGAATTGTAGTGGGTCTTTGGTTTCCGGGATGATGGTGTTGATGTGAGCCATGACCAGACTTTCAAAGCACTTCATGGCTACCGACGTGAGTGCTACGGAGCGGTAATCATTTAGGCAGGTTACCATCGCTTTCTTGGGCACAGGGACTATGGTGGTCTGCTTGAAACATGTAGGTATTACAGACTCGGTCAAGGAGAGGTTGAAAATGTCAGTGAAGACCCTTGCCAGTTTGTCCGCGCATGCGTGATCACGCTGTCGTCCGGAACAGCTGGTGCTTGTTGCTTGCCTCGAAGCGAGGATAAAAGGCATTTAGCTCGTTTGGTAGGCTCGTGTCACTGGGCAGCTCACGGCTGTGTTTCTCTTTGTAGTCCATAATAGTTTGCAAGCCCTGCCACAGACGAGCGTCAGAGCCGGTGTAGTAGGTATTGACGCTTTGCCTGTTTGATAAAGGGATTTCTTATAAGTGTCCGGATTAGTGTCCCGCTCCTTGAATGCGGCAGCTCTAGCCTTTGGCTCGGTGCGGATGTTGCCTGTAATCCTTGGCTTCTGGTTGGAATATGGTCACTGTGGGGATGACGTCTTCGATGCACTTTTGGATTGATGCCGGTGGCTCCTCAATGCGATTGGATGAATCCTGGAACATATTCTAGTCTGTGCTAGCAAAACTGTCCTGTAGCGCAGCATCCACGTCACCTGACCACTTCCGTATTGAGCAAGTCACTGATACTTCCTACTTTAGTTTTTGCTTGTAAGCAGGAATCAGGAGGATAAAATGATGGTCAGATTTGCCAAATGGAGGGCGAGGGAAAGCTTTGTATGCATCTCTGTGTGTGGAGTAAAGGTGGTCTAGAGTTTTTTTCCCCCTCGAGTTGCACATGTGACATGCTGGTAGAAATTAGGTAAAACGGATTTAAGTTTGCGTACATTAAAGTCCTCGGCCGCTAGTGGCACCGCTTCTGAATTAGCGTTTTCTTGTTTGCTTATGGCCTTATACAGCTCGTTGAGTGCGTCTTAGTGCCAGCGTCGGTTTGTGGTGGTAAATAGACGGCGACGGAAAAATATAGATCGAAATTCTCTTGGTAGAAAGTATGGTCTACAGCTTATCATTAGGTACTCTACCACAGGTGAGCTGTTATTGACAGATAGACACACACACCCACCCCTCATCTTACCAGATGTAGCTCTTCTGTCCTGCCGATGCACGGAAAACCCAGCCTACTGTATATTATCCGTGTCATCGTTCAGCCAAGACTCGGTGAAACATAAGATATTACAGTTTTTAATGTCCAGTTGGTAGGATAGTCTTGAACGGAGATCATCCAGTTTATTCACCAGTGATTGCTCGTTAGCCAATAGAACGGATGGTCGAGGCGGGATACCCCCTATATTTCCGTCTAATCTTCCCGCAAATGACAGGGATTTGGGCCTGGTCTCAGAGAAGCGGTATATCCTTTGCGTCGGACTCATTAAAGAAAAATATTTGTCCAGTTTGAGGTGGGTAATTGCTGTTCTGATATCCAGAAGCTCTTTTCGGTCATAGGAGATGGTAGCAGCAACATTATGTACAAAATAAGTTACAAACAATGCGAATAAACACACAAAATAGCACAGTTGGTTTGGAGCCCGTAAAACGGCAGCCATCCCCTCCGGGCCATTATGGCAAACTGTAAATGGGTTATAAATGTGGTAGTAATGATTAATAAATGGTTTACTACGGAGCGTTAAAATAAGGTGTTACCATGAATTTACCCCTCAAGGGTAAGTGGGACGCTAGCCAAATTCAAATACAGAAATACTCATTAGAAAAATTCAGAAAACAAAACATATTTTACATATGTTTAAAGATGAACTTCTGGTGAATCCAACCACGGTGTCAGATTGAAAGAATGCTTTACGGCGAAAGCATACCTTATTTGAGAACATAGCCCAGTTGACAAATCATTACAAACAGTAACCAGCCAAGCAGAAGAGTTACAAAACTCAGAAATAGAGATATAATTAATCCCTTACCTTTGATGATGTTCATATGGTTGCACTCAAAAGACATTAATTTATTCAATAAATGTTCCTTTTGTTCGATAAAGTCTCTTTATATCCAAAAACCTCAGTTTTGTTCGCGCGTTTTCTTCAGTAATCCACAGGCTCAAACGCAGTCAAAACAGGCAGACAAAAAACGATGTTTATATCCAATCCTCAGGTTGTTTTTAGCCGAAATGATCTATAATATTTCAACCGGACAATAACTTTGTCAATATAAAAGGGTAACAAGAAATGCACTCTCTCGGGATTGCGCATGAAAAAGCTCTGTGACACGTCTGGGTCCACTCATTCAAACTGGTCTTACTCCCTCATTCATAAGAATACAAGCCTGAAACCATTTCTAAAGACTGTTGACATCTAGTGGAAGGCATAGGAACTGCAAATTGAGTCCTAAATCAATGGATTCTGTAATGGCATTGAATAGAAAACTACAAAACCAACAAAAAAAACTACTTCCTGAATGGATTTTTCTCAGGTTTTCACCTGCCAAATCAGTTCTGTTATACTCACAGACACAATTTTAACAGTTTTGGAAACTTTAGAGTGTTTTCTATCCAAATCCACCAGTTATATGCATATCATATCTTCTGGGCCCGAGTAGCAGGCTGTTTAATTTGGGCATGCTTTTCATCCAAAATTCCAAATGCTGCCCCCTACCCTAGAGAAGTTAATATGAATATACACAGCCTTGGTCATTTGTTTAAACTGGTAATAAATGATCAACTGTAAACAGAGATGTGCCTTTCTCACTACTATCGGCACATCAACATCAATCAAATTATATTTATAAAGCCCTTTTACACCAACACTGTCACAAACTACTTTACAATATCAATGAAAGCAGTAAGTATTAATCCTCCGTTAAAATATTATTCCTAATGTCTCTATTGCTCTTCCTGTAGGATCAGAGGTTAGGCTGAAGACTGAGCTCAAGACTGAGCCCTATGGGATGTTCTTTGGCTCCCATTTTGGCCCGCCGTCTAACGACACTAAACCAGGCCTGGTGTCTGTAGCCATCACTCTGAGACCAGCGGCTGCTGAGGTGAGTATTTCTGTTCTTTTGGCTTCACTTCCCCCTGCTTTCATAGAAGATCAGCAGGGAGGAAATGGTCTAGGTCCTTTTTTAATGTTTGTTGGTTATTGTTGGTAGCTTATTCCCCTTTTTCCCATAAACGTTTCACCTCAGTCATTTCACTACTGGTCGAATATGTACCGATTAAAACATCACCAGGCTTAATTGTAGGAGTTGAAGCCAATTCTTTGTTCTCTCTTTACTGTGCATGTGCCAGTGGCTTGATTGGCAATATCTACAACATACATTTTAATGTTGTGTTTTTGTTCTCAGAACATCACAGGTGTGGTAGCTGCCATCTCAGAACTGCTGTGTGTGAAGATCCCCAGCAGCTATGAGGTGAGCAGCACCCCGGGCCCAGACAGGGGGCCCCTGGCCATGCTCAGCGGCCTGAGGGTGGGCCCCCAAGGAGGCCTGGTGCACCGGCCGGGGGCCCCCATGATGTATCCGGGCCGTGCTGGTGCTGGAGACATGGGGGGCCCTCACGGAGCCCCAGGCCAGCTCATCAGGCCTGGGGGAGGAGGACCACAACAGAGAATGATGATGCAACAGCAGCAGGGACATCCCCAGCAGCACATCCGCTTCCATCCTGATGGACCAGGTGAGAGACTGGGCAACATCTCTGCACCTTATCGCCCCCTTATGTCGAAATACAGACATAACAGGGGAGGTGTTTCTGCTCTTGTGTGCTTGTCTTGAAATGAGACACTGCTGAAATTCATGTCCATCCAAACCTGTTTGTTTGTTAGTTTTCCAACTTACTTTTCTGAAATTAATCATGTCTGTCTTCAAGCACGACACCACGGTACCTTTTAGAAATGTGCATGGCAACAGAATATATATAATATATATTTACCTTTATTTAACCAGGAAAAGCCCATTGAGACAGTCGATTTTGCAAGGAAGACCTGGCCAAGAAGGCAGCAGCAATCAATACGACATCAGATTTAAAACATGCACAACAATATAATTCGGCCTACAAGAAACATTTACAATCCTCGTCATTGTCCCCCCCGTTGTCCATTTTCATAATTAGCCCCTCTTAACAATGTTTACAAATGGTCTGTTTCTTCAGCCAGAGAATCATTATCCTTCTGTCAGGGTCTAAAGGCTGTGTGTGTCTGGCCCACCAGATACGTATTGATCACGTATTGATCACACAGCAATACACACAACTAATGAAACTGAGTATTCCTCCTTCCTGTGCCCGACCTCACTCGTACACACACACACCTGCGTATCGCTGCTGTCAAAGTGTCAGACCACAGGCCTAATGAATGTGGTCAGTTAGCTTGGACCCATAGACCACAAACAGCCAGATAAATGATTAAGTGGACACCTCATCAGTGGGGTAAAGATATAGGATATTCCTCTCAATTATCTAGTGTTAATTGTCATGGGGTCTTATAACAAGGAGGTTTTTTATCTTTAAACCGATTTCCTGTTGTTCTAAGACAATTGCATCATGGCCAGCTATGGTCCTCGCAAAACTAGAACCAAATAAATACTATGATCTTCACTAAATCTAATCCATAGAAGGGTCCTTAGGAGGAAGGATTGTTGACATATATTTGACATTTGGATCTTAAAGCATAATTGAGAAATAGTGAATAGTTAGAATATTTGTGACAGAATGTTTAATCTGTACGTGCTACAAAACAAAAGTTGGTGTCATATGAAGCTTTACCGCTTTCTCTGTGACATGAGTAGTATTTTGATGCCATTAGCACATTTCTTACATACATTTATGAATATTGAAAAATATAAACATTCATTTTGAAAATATAAAATGTTTGATTTGGCTAATTAGTCAGTATATTGTTGAACATAATATACTCTACGGACATATTGAAGTTCCAGGGTGGGACAAGAACTGCCTTTAAAACATTGTGAAAATCAGGCGTTTGAAATGGTTATTTGGTCCAAAACAAGACTGCAGCAGAGCTGCTCCCGGGACCACCCATACGTAGAATGTATGCACACATGACTGTAAGTCGCTTTGGATAAAAGCGTCAGCTAAATGTCATATATTATTATTATTATATTAGCTCCACTCATTTATTTGAAGTAATAAACCTAGCAGCAGTACTGCACTGGCCTGTTATGCATCTACCATAGTTGGAGGAGCTGTGTCACAGAGAGCTGTCTGTGTGTTTCAGGTCCAGCTGCAGTCAGAGGCCCTCATCAGAAGACCCCCGGCAGCCCAGGCTCCAAGCCCCAGTGGTGCTGCCACTGTAAGGTGGTGGTGCTGGGAAATGGAGTCCGCAAGTCCATCAAAGACCTTCCAGTACACAAACAGGTAACGTACCGCCAGAGCTTTCATGTAGTCAATTACTACATGTTTATCAGGCTGAACTCATACATTACAAAGACTGTTATCTATAGGTCAACACTTAGCGATACGTTGATATTTTGATCTTGCGGCCCATGTTAGACAGTCGTGTCTATATCTATCTATTAGTCCACATGTTCTGTCAATACAGATTGATCAATTACCTTGTTGTGATGTTGCCCAACCAAGCCATGATCTAAATGGGTTGATTTACTATCTTCTTGGCCAACCAACCAACCCAGTAAAAGCCCTACTCTCAATCAGTCAGTCAGCCGTGGATTACTGTTTTTAGTCTGTTTCTCCAGGGGGCAGGAGAGTACAGACGGGTCATGACCAGAGGCTCAGACCTCACTTCATATGATGGATTAATCCA
The DNA here is from genome assembly GCF_023373465.1 of Oncorhynchus keta. Taxonomy (NCBI): domain Eukaryota; kingdom Metazoa; phylum Chordata; class Actinopteri; order Salmoniformes; family Salmonidae; genus Oncorhynchus; species Oncorhynchus keta. The sequence continues at coordinate 24,168,070 of NC_068443.1, read as the reverse complement.
CATTATGCCTTTGGGGGTGCACACACAGACACACACAGACACACACACACACACATTTCCGTACATGTCCGTACACACACGTACTATAGAGCCTCTAATTATGCTAATCCCCCCCATTGGAGTGAAATCCATATCGGTGCAATTAGTGGTTTAAGCGGTAGCATGCCCTCCAACTGAAGTCTGGGGAGTTCACAAATGGTTAAACCCTGATTCATTTGAATATTGGAGCTGTTTGATTATTGAATAAACCCTTTTAGCATTGATCAAGGTTTCTGAATGGGCATCAATTTGGCCTTTGATATCTCATTGAGCTCCCTCGCTACATCTCCTAACATGCCTGGCTTCCCTCTTCTTCAGGAACAAGAAGGATTGTTGCGTTCCGAGGGGAACTTGGTCTTCTGCAGCCACAGCTGCTTCCTCCTCTACTCTGCTTCGTCCTCCTCCTCCTCTTCCTCCTCATCGCAGGCCAGAACCACTACAGACTCCAAGGTTTGTCCTACTAAGATTGTTCTATCTATACCTACCAATTCAAATACAGTGGGGCAAAAAAGTATTTAGTCAGCCACCAATTGTGCAAGTTCTCCCACTTAAAAAGATGAGAGAGGCCTGTAATTTTCATCATAGGTACACTTCAACTATGACAGACAAAATGAGAAAAAGAATCCAGGAAATCACATTGTAGGATTTGTAATGAATTTATTTTTGGTCAATAACAAAAGTTTATCTCAATACTTTGTCATTGCCAACAAAGGGTATATAACAGAGGTCAAACGTTTTCTGTAAGTCTTCACAAGGTTTTCACACACACTTGCTGGTATTTTGGCCCATTCCTCCATGCAGATCTCCTCTAGAGCAGTGATGTTTTGGGGCTGTTGCTGGGTAACACAAGACTTTCAACTCCCTCCAAAAAATGTTCTATGGGGTTGAGATGTGGAGACTGGCTAGGCCACTCCAGGACCTTGAAATGCTTCTTACGAAGCCACTCCTTCGTTGCCCGGGCGGTGTGTTTGGGATCATTGTCATGCTGAAAGACCCAGCCATGTTTCATCTTCAATGCCCTTGCTGATGGAAGGAGGTTTTCACTCAAAATCTCACGATACATGGCCCCATTCATTCTTTCCTTTACACGGATCAGTCGTCCTTGTCCCTTTGCAGAAAAACAACCCCAAAGCATGATGTTTCCACCCCCATGCTTCACAGTAGGTATGGTGTTCTTTGGATGCAACTCAGCATTCTTTGTCCTCCAAACACGACGAGTTGAGTTTTTACCAAAAAGTTATATTTTGGTTTCATCTGACCATATGACATTCTCCCAATTTTCTTCTGGATCATCCAAATGCTCTCTAGCAAACTTCAGACGGGCCTGGACATGTACTGGCTTAAGCAGGGGGACATGTCTGGCACTGCAGGATTTGAGTCCCTGGCGGCGTAGTGTGTTACTGGTGGTAGGCTTTGTTACTTTGGTCCCAGCTCTCTGCAGGTCATTCACTAAGTCCCCCCGTGTGGTTCTGGGATTTTTGCGTTCATTTTGAACCCATGGGGTGAGATGTTGCGTGGAGCCCCAGATCAAGGGAGATTATCAGTGGTCTTGTATGTCTTCCATTTCCTAATAATTGCTCCCACAGTTGATTTCTTCAAACCAAGCTGCTTACCTATTGCAGATTCAGTCTTCCCAGCCTGGTGCAGGTCTACAATTTTGTTTCTGGTGTCCTTTGACAGCTCTTTGGTCTTGGCCATAGTGGAGTTTGGAGTGTGACTGTTTGAGGTTGTGGACAGGTGTCTTTTATACTGATAACAAATACAAACAGGTGCCATTAATACAGGTAACGAGTGGAGGACAGAGGAGCCTCTTAAAGAAGAAGTTACAAGTCTGTGAGAGCCAGAAATCTTGCTTGTTTGTAGGTGACCAAATACTTATTTTCCACCATAATTTGCAAATAAATTCAATTAAAATCCTACAATGTTATTTTCTGGATTTTTTTTCTCTCATTTTGTCTGTCATAGTTGAAGTGTACCTATGATGAAAATTACGGGCCTCTCTCGTCTTTTTAAGTGGGAGAAATTACACAATTGGTGGCTGACTAAATACTTTTTTGTCCCACTGTACATGAGGCACTTTGGTGTGCACAAGAATCAAAGGCATGTAAAGGTGTTGAAGATTGCATAAGTCAAAGCTGTGTTGAATCCTCTTCGTGCCTCTTCAAAGCTGTGCCTAGAATGAATGAATGAATTGAAATGTGCAGTTCATCATTACATTATTGTCTTCTGCAGGACACGGTAGCCCTCCTGTCTCCAGACTCGGACCAGAAAGTGAGCCTGTCTAAAGCCCTCCACCAGTACAGCAACAACATGTCCTCTCTGGATGTCCACTGTCTGGCCCAGCTCCAGCTCAAGCAGTCCCCTCCCTCCACCTCACCCATCCCCTTCCCCCCAGCCAGTGACACCCCAAAGACCCCTAAGACAGAGGCCAAGTCAGACACCATCAAAGTGACGGTGAAGCTGAAGGCGCGTGGCCCCAGGGCTCAACAGGAAGGCTGGCACCAGGGGAAGAGACACAAGGGTCTCCATTGGAGGAAGTGGACAGTGCAGGTGGTGGTGCCCAGAGGAAGCTCCCAGCTCCCTGATGAGGACCAGATAGATGAGCTGCTGAGGAAGCTGGGAGCGTCTCTACGCCCCGGGGCCAGTCTCAGGGACCAGCGCCGCTGCTGCTTCTGTCACCAGCTGGGGGATGGGGTCACCGATGGCCCTGCCCGACTCCTCAGCCTGGACCTGGATGTGTGGGTGCACCTCAACTGTGCCCTCTGGTCAACCGAGGTAGGTAGCCCAGAGGATAGAGAGGTGGACTGCTGGTTTCAGATCATTACTACCATCCACTACAATCATGCCCCTTCTTTTATTAAAGTTCTATTGTGTTGTATATCTATTATTAACGTTGTATTGTTGTATAGGTGTATGAGACGCAGTCAGGCGCTCTGATCAATGTAGAGCTGGCGCTGAGGCGGGGTTCGGTGGTCCGCTGTGCCTTCTGCCAGCAGATGGGCGCCACCAGCGGCTGCCACCGCCTGCGCTGCACCAACATCTACCACTTCACCTGCGCCCTGCAGGCACACTGCATCTTCTTCAAGGACAAGACCATGCTGTGCCACGCCCACCGACCCAGAGGCTCCACCCACGGTGGCTCTGGCCACGTCCTGGAGCACGAGCTGCGCTGCTTCGCTGTGTTCCGCCGTGTCTACATCCAGAGGGATGAGGTGAGGCAGATGGCCAGCGCCGTACAGCAGCCCGAGCTGGGCTACACCTTCAGAGTGGGCAGCCTGGTGCTCTATGCCGTGGGTCAGATCACCCCGTCCCAGATGGCCGCCTTCCACTCGGCCACAGCCATCTTCCCCGTGGGCTACGAGGCTTGCCGCATCTACTGGAGCATGCGCCATGGCAACCGTCGCTGCCGCTACCTGTGCTCCGTAGAGGAGAGGGAGGAGCAGCCGGAGTTCAGCATCCGCGTCATTGAGCAGGGATACAAGGACCTGGTCCTCACTGACTCCACCGCCAAAGGTGGGCTGGGATGGATTTGTCTTAGGCCAAGCTTTAGATTAGGCTTGTCTAGTGAAGGTGGGCTAGCTAGATTGGTTTTATGACATGCTTCGTTAGCCTTGTTTTGGCTGTAGCCTCTGCTGTTTATGTATCTGGGTTAGCTTAGACTAGGCTTGTTTCTAGTTCATTTTCCCTTTCAGATTCTCTTTTACGACAATAAATGTGTTCTGTAGGAGTCCCTGTAGGAGTCCCTATAATATATAATCTATGACCCTGCTGTTTCCTGTCTGTCCATCAGGAGTGTGGGATAAGGTCCTGGTTCCGGTGGCTGACAGGAGAACTGAAATAGGAACTTTGAAACTCTTCCCTGTCTATCTGAAAGGAGAGGACCTGTTTGGGCTCACCGTTTCTGCAGTTACCAAGATCACTGAATCGGTTTGTATCTGTTTTTAGTTATATTAAAACAATTGGGATTTAGATTAAATGATCAATGTTCAAATGGCGCTATAGGTGTCTGTAGCTACCTATTTAGGTAAACGACTCTTAAAATACCCACACCATACTGTATTGTAGACACTGAAGTGAGGAGTGTTCCAGTCTCATTTCCCAATGCTGTTGGTTGTGTTCCAGCTCCCAGGGATAGAGGCCTGTGACAGGTATACCTTCCGTTACGGCCGTAACCCTCTGATGGAGCTGCCCCTGATCTTTAACCCCTCCGGCAGTGCCCGGGCCATGCCCAAAACCAGCTCCCCATCCACCGCCGTTGTCATTAGGTATTGTGGAATTTCCACGACAATTTAATCTGTGGATTGAATGTACTTTTGGTTTAGCACAAGTTATCTTTCTATAACAATATGTAGGCTTTGTTTTGTACTTTTTTTTGTTAATTGTACTATACCCTTCTCTACACACACACACACTCTCTTAGGCCCCAGCCGGTATCCAGCACCACCAATACCTCCTCCAGGTGTCAGAACACAGCCCAGGGGGAGGGAGGTGTACCCCACACCAAGCCTCCCATGGTGCACCACAGGTCGTCGCAGTACCGCTGGATGAAAAGTGAGTGGAGGGCCAACGTCTACCTCGCTGCCTCCAAGATCCAGGTGGGTCTACTGGACATGATCTTCTATGTTCAGCTCTGTAGCATTCCCCTTCTAAAGTAGCAGAGTGATTATGACACTGAAATATGACAGCACGAGAGTAAGGGGACTTACTGTTGGACGTGGACAAACTTTCTGGTTGCTGTGTCCACAGGGCCTGGGTCTATATGCATCCAGGGACATAGAGAAACACACCATGGTGATTGAGTACAACGGAACCGTCCTCCGCAACGAGGTGGCCATCAGGAAGCAAAGGACTTACAAGTCTCAGGTAGAAAAACATGTATTTTTATTGTTTTTTGCTCAAGGCTGTACTAATTACTGTGTTGTGGAGAGGGAAGGCTGAATAATACATGTTTGCTATATTATCTCATGTGATGATTCCAGTTGGTCTAAGTGGTTACTTTTCTCCTACAGAATCGTGGCATGTTCATGTTCCGCATCGACAGTGAACATGTCGTTGATTCCAGTCAGACAGGGGGTCTAGCAAGGTAATTCTTTACATAAGTCAAAGGAAGTAGCCTTACTGTGTGAACCTTGGCTTCTGCAGGCCGGAACAGCTAATAAGAGCAGGAGGCAGCTATTATATTATAGGGTCTTGTTGTATTGTTTACATAGTCACATTCCATCTGATTCACATTCTAATCTTAACTGATTTATTTGTCGCTGAATGTCAGGATGGTGGTGTAGTACTTCATTTACAGGGCTCCGTATGTAGCCTCGAGTCTGATTACACAGAATGCACAATGAACCTCTCATTCAAAAATGTCATAAAACATTCCGTCATAATGTGCAATGCTACGTGTTTGTTTTCTTATACAGGTACATCAACCACTCTTGTACCCCAAACTGTGTCGCTGAGGTGGTAACCTTCGAAAGAGGTTATAAAATCATCATCACCTCCAACCGCAGAATCCAGAAAGGAGAGGAGGTGGGTTCTTTTTCCTTCCAATTGAAAATCTCTACATATGCTATGAATGGCGTTTTCATTGTCATCACGATTTTCTTTTCATTATTTTCCAGCTTTGTTTCGACTACCAGTATGACTGTGTGGACGGCCAACACAAGATCGCCTGTCACTGTGGAACAACAGACTGCAGGAAATGGATCAACTGAGAAAAACCTCAAATGACAACAACAAACATAAATGCATTCCTTGCCATATTATGCAGATGCCCTGATCTCTGTGTAGAAAGAGAGAGGTGCTTCAGACTTTGTTAGAACGAGCAGACGGCCTGAGTAAACCCTAAGAGTGACGCCTGAATGGATTCCCATGTTTGGAAGCATAGACTGAAGATGGACAGAAGGAAAGGGTGTGGAAAGAGGAGAGCAGGAAGAAACAACAGCACATAGACATGTGATTCGTGCCATATTACGTGAGAGGATGGGTTTTGATGGAAGGACTGTCAATGAGTGCATTAGTGAGATGATATACAGTAGGGCACAGATGAGAATCCACCAGCGAATGAGGCGAGCGCACTGTGCAGGGCGTGGACCCTATTGGTTGTTAAGGGCAGGCCCTTTTGTTTAAAACTTTAAATGTAAAACCATTTGACTAAATGTAGACATCACTGAATGGGGAATGTACAGCAATGACTACCGCGAAGGGAATATTAACTTGCACTAAAAAAAAAAAAAGACACACGTACACAAACTTTAAGATACTTGATTCCATGAGTCAGTTTTATCATAGGTTTCTGTCATGTGATTTGAGTGAAATTCGAGAGGACGTTTTGTATTTATTATTGAATGAATGAATTTTTTTCTCAAAATGATGAGACAGTAAAAAGAAGGTTAAACTGATATTGTTTTCTGAAGATTGAAGAAATTCTGTTACTTGTGTACAAATGTATATAAAGAAAAATATAGGAATAACTGACCAAATACTACCTTAACCTTCTTGATGTTTGGGTGTTTTTTAATTATTATTTTATTTTTTTGTCATTGCAGTTTATTTAAGAAGGATGTCATAATATCAGTTTCAGAGTATATATTATGATTATTCTGTACAGAATTTGTAAAATAACCACAATAATTCACAAAGTATTTTTGTTGTATTAAAGGTATGGTATTGTAGCTTAGTGTTTTTGTGATTTACACGTACTTTGACCACTCAAAAAGAAATATTTTTGGTGACTGAGTGTGGAAATGAGTTATTGGTTAAAGAATAAAAAATGGTAAAGACATCATTCTGACATCTTTGCTGTTAATCAGGTTTGATTTTATAGAGCTGTGAAAAGGTTTTAAACCACCCAAACACAATTTTAACTTCTTTTTAACCCAAATATGTGTAGGAATATAACCTTGTTTTTTCTGTTTGTTTTTTTACATAGAGATTGTGTACAGACGTCGTATGACATTGCTTACTGCTTCAGGCGTTTGAAATTAAAGTGTACTGAAAAAATAAAATAATGTTTCTTGCAGAGGAAAAGGTCGGGACATTTGGTGGTGCTACATTTTGAAAAGAGATGACATTCTACTTAATCAGAAATGTATGTGATATTGACACATCACAAGCCACATACAGTAGTTAGATGTTTTGCGAGCACAATTTCAACTCGACTGTAAAATATTGGAGACAGTCTTAGAACTTGTAATGTATATGGCATGTATTTTTTTAACTTTCCGAAGACTCAATTGTATATATTTTCTCAATGAATGGTTGTAACAAAATTGTTTCTTGGATATTTTTCTTCTCTTGTATAAAATGACATCGTCCTACCAGTGTGTTTGTGCTACATTTTTCTTGGTCCTGTAGTCTCAAAATGTTTTTAAAAATGCATTTAGAACTGTATAGAGAAATATGAGGGTTGGCGTTTGGAATTGAATTTAGAAGCATTTACAAAATAAACTATTTTACATCTTAATTATTTTGTTTGTGCCTTCAGAAATCACACACATCTGCCTGACCCATAGGAAGGACCCCCTTTGAATAGACTAGGCTAGAGTATTGTAAGACACCCACTGGCCAAATATGGCAACTACAGCTCCACCACTTTCATCACCATACATACACATTTTGTTAATATTACATTCATAATATATTATTTAACAACTGAAGACATCGGTTAAAACATATAATCTATAAAAGTATGGCCTGCCATTAATTAGGTCCATGTTTAAATGTATAAACGAACTGAAACGAGAGCTGTTGGAGAGAGCAAAAACGTAATCGAGGGCAAACAATGCATTATATCAATGAGGGGGGCTCATGCATCATCTATTCTACGTACATGCAACAGATGAACTGACGGAGAAAGAATGGCTGAGATCTGCCTTGCTGTTCAAAGGATAGCTGCAAAATATCCAACTGGAGGCCACTTGTTTTGCTCACGTAAACGCACACACTGCATGTAAGAAAGAAAGAACGTGTGTATGTGTTCCATTTCAATCATTGTCCCGTTTCCTATTCCTTTCGGAGTTTGGAGATCTGAAAGTGAAAAGCCAGTGAAAGTCCCCCCCTAACATATCCATTTGAATAAAATGTGATGTTGTGCTCTGCTTTATCAACCAATGTTAATATTTGTGGAGGAAATGGAAAAGGTAGGAGTTAGGATCTAGGGAAGGAGTCAATGAAATAGGAACCAATAATGAAGCCATGCTTTACTGACATCTGTTAGTGAAAAGCAGCGCGCTCAGGCTTCTTGATGTGAACACACCCCTTGTCTGTAATGCGTCGGTTGGCTATACTTCCTGGTAAATTAACTAGTTTCTTCTAAAGAACGTTGACTTACAACTTCGTTTTCAGATAAAGACGTATGGTATAATATCACGCAATTTCCTCAAACTCGTTAAAAACAAAGAAAACAGGGTAATTCGTCTGAAAATGGGAAGCACCGTGATGGAGTCCAACAAGAAGGATATGAAAACCTCGAAGAAAAAGAGAACACTACACCTAAATATGCCAGTAAGTTCGTAAATTATAGTCTGTTGTTTGACACCTACAGGTGTTTGTTCACGTGGCATTGTGGAAAGAGTAGGTTGTGTGTGTGATTATCGCATTTAACTAACTGCATGATCTGTGTTTGTAATGTTGCAAAAAATGTAACTTTCAAGTATGTTCGTGTGTCCGCATTGTTACATCAATCACCCGGGCATCTTTTCCAATTCACGGCGTCTAGACCTCACAGTTGAGGTCATGTTTTTATATATATTTTTTAATGACATCACAATCAAAAACAACATTGTTCAGGTTGCCTTTTTTTGACAGATTCTTTTCACAAACCTGAACTTTGGACAGGCATGAGATGATGCTAGTTTTCCCCCCATGTTTTATTTAAATTTTTTAACATCTTTATTTAACTCGACAAGTCCGTTAAGAACACATTCTTATTTTCAATGACTGCCTAGGAACGGTGGGTTAACTGCCTTGTTCAGGGGCAGAACAACATATTTTTTACCTTGTCATCTCAGCGATTCGATCTTGCAACCTTTCGGTTACTAGTCCGAACGCTCAACCACTAGGCTACCTGCCGCCCCAGCATCAAGTCTTCAAAACATGGACTCGACATCAGCTATTCGCTTGATTTTGGGGGTGAAATGTTCATGTCTATTCACATCTAAATTTCAATGCAATATGCCATCGTCATTTTCATCATCACTACCACAATCAACATATGATGCATTGAAATCATGTCAAAGACCTGAAGCCCATCCCTTACTCAGACTTAAAACTCATCCTGCACTGGTCTATTTACACAATCCAAATACCACTGAGGTCTAATCGGGCCTTGATTCATTCCTTAAATGCACCAGCAGTGTTATTCCGTTACTGTTATTCAGTTATTGTTATAATCATTTACTGTTTAGAACAATTATTTCCAATCTAGTTGGCTTATGGGCAATAAGGTATTTGATGTTTTTGTGTGAGAATAAAGAGGAAGCTGGGGAAACAGCTGGAAACACACTGCTCTGGTCTGCTCTAAACCACTGAGTCATGATGCATTGTGTCCCTGCACCGTAACTAGGGGCAACAAAGAAGCTAGAGAGAAAGTCCTGATTTTATTGAATTTCAGAGTATTATTCTGGTTTCCCCTTGCATCATGTCCTCTCTGCTCAAATGAACCAAGTCACTGATCGCATTGGCATCATATCAGCGTGTTTAACCTGAAACAATGGTGAGCAGTGAGCACTGTGTACTGTCTTGTTAAACCAGGCTTGCATCATTATGGGTTTTCTTTGTTTCCCTAGACAATATCTGATATATTTATACTATGTGCATTATCTAAGCTTGCATTTTTATATGAAGAAAATACCCCAACATCTGCAGAGCAAATAGGCCCTAAGTTATTTGAATGACAGTGAATTATTACTGTCGGTGCTGACTGCTGCTACATTCATGTTGCTGCACCTCATTGGTCTTCTTTGGATGGCATCCAATAGATCCCTCCCAGGAGTAATGGATGGATTAAAAATGCCTCTAGATGTGTAGACGCATCTGCTTTTCCACGCAACTACATTTGTTTATTGCTTTGAATTATTGCCCTTTCTCCATTTTAAACATGATTGACTTGCAGAACTTGAAAGTTATACGGAAAGCTAGGGTAAATGTATTTCCTGGTAATGCCATGCCCCAGTAGTGGTTTTACACGTTTCTCCTCTTTCAGAGCTTAACATGTCTCGCCGGAAGCAGATTGCACCTAAAGCCGGAAATTACATTTTGGTCCAGTCAATCAGTCTCTGGATGTAACATCGATTTTTCTTGTCAAAATTGGCTAAAAGCCTTCTCTGTCTGCAGGACGTAAGTGCTTTCGCCTTCCCCATAATGGACGGCAAGTCTGGAGGCTCGGGCAAGGATGGCTATCCAAATGTAAATGGTATTTCCTTCATACTCGTGGTTACACACAATTAAGTTGTTCTTGACCGACATCATTGCGCTTCTCACCTTTACCCTTAATTTTAAAGGTCCAGTGTGGTCCAAAACATGATGTTCCTGTGCTTTATATATATTTCCACACTATGATATTGGAATAATACTGTGAAATTGTGAAATTATCATAATGCTCCTTTAGTGTAAGATTTGTTGGTAATTTCAGCCTGTTTTGGTGGGATGGAGTTTTGGCCTGACTGTAGACATCAGCAGATGGTAAATTAGTTAATAGACCAATTAAGAAAGAGTTCTAAACCTCTCTGCCAATAACAGATAGTTTTCCCCTCCATTCAGAACTCTTCCAAACAGTGATCAAATTCTTGCTTGAGAAATTGCTATTTGCTAAGAAGCTATTTTTGTTTTCAATTAAATTGATGAAAGAAAAACAATCACAGTAAGGTATTTAATTGTTACCCAGAAATGATTTGATATTGAAATAAACTGCTGCACTGGACTCTATTGAATAGTTTTAAGTTATCTGAGCACTGTGTTTGGACACAGGCAGTGACAGACATTGTTCTGGAGCCCTCTGATGGTACTTCTAGTTGGGTGGGTAGAGGTCTGATGTCCTGTGGAAATGGATGTCACATGACAGTGAGTTTGTAGACAAAGTGATCTCTCTGGACTTAATGAAGGTTTCTCTGCTCAGTAGCAGGAGCTCAGCATTATACTGGGACATGGGTGTTTTAAAATAGTAGAAAGCGTGCTAAGTTTCAAAGACTGGTTATCAGCAATGTAGGGCTATCCCGGCTAATTAGAATCTTGGTCGCCTGAAAGTCGTTTTTTTCCCGACCAATCTATTGCTCAAAATGTTTAAATTGATTTTCTCCATATATGGACACCCTATGTTTTAATAAAATCAACTATATGCATTGAGCTTGTCTGATCCTTTAAGCTTACAGTTTGATTCCTCGAGGGCACCAGAGATCTAGATAATCAGAAGAAAAAAACTTAACCTGAACCAACTATTCTCTTAACGCTCATACTGGCTTTTGCAGATTCTGCCATTACTCTCCTGAAGTTGCCGGTAATAGGCTACACGAGGAGTCTGCAACCTTTCTCATGTGGAATGCCAATTTATCTTAACTGGCACACAGATCGGTAGAAATTAAGGTTTTGATAAGCACATCTTCGTGAAACCGTTTCATTAAATTTAAAATAACGTCTTCATATCTCAATCATTGTCATGTGGTTAATCACATCTCTATCCAGCACCTCAAATGTTCTACTGCTTGAGCTCCTATTCCACTTATAGAATATTAGCTCAAAAGTATTGTGGAGCTCCTGCACCTAAATATAAACAGTACCAGCACCCAAAATGAGTACCAGAACCTATTTCGGTCCAAGTCAAGCACTGATAAGAAGCCTATTCTATGACGTTTCCACTCGATCAGTTATCTCAGTTCACTGGTCACGATGGCAACACACATCCGTAGCACGCGCTCCAGCAGGTGTATCTCACTGATCATCCCTAAAGCCAACACCTCATTTGGCCGCCTTTCGTTCCAGTACTCTGCTGCCTGTGACTGGAACGAATTGCAAAAATCGCTGAAGTTGGAGACTTTTATCTCCCTCTCCAACTTCAAACATCAGCTATCCGAGCAGCTAACCGATCGCTGCAGCTGTACATAGTCTATAGGTAAATAGCTCACCCTTTTTCACCTACCTCATTCCCATACTGTTTTTATACTGTTTTTATTTATTTACTTTTCTGCTCTTTTGCACACCAATATCTCTACCTATCATTTATCACTCCAGTGTCAATCTGCAAAATTGTATTATTCGCCTACCTCCTCATGCCTTTTGCACACATTGTATATAGACTGCCCATTTTTTGTTCTACTGTGTTATTGACTTGCTAATTGTTTTACTCCATGTGTAACTCTGTGTTGTCTGTTCACACTGCTATGCTTTATCTTGGCCAGGTCGCAGTTGCAAATGAGAACTTGTTCTCAACTAGCCTACCTGGTTAAATAAAGGTGAAATAAATAAAAAATCAGAGCTTGACATTTTTAACTTTCATGCTGAGTGGTTATCGAAAGGGAGACAGCTGGAAAGATTTTTCAAATACTTTGAACTATTGTAATTCTCAATGGATGTAAAAACAGACTTTGTTTGCTTCCTGTTTCAGGTGAAGAAACATAACATTGGGAAGCTCCACAAGTCATTAGTGGTGATGCGTTAAGCCAATCAGAAATACAATCATATCCCCAAATGGGCACATCCTCAAATGGGCACATCTGTGCGCAGGCCAGGTAGCCTATAGGCCTACTTCTAAACTCAGCAAAAAAAAGAAACGTCCTCACTATCAACGTCCTTATTTTCAGCAAACTTAACATGTGTAAATATTTGTATGAACATAACAACATTCAACAACTGAGACATAAACTTAACAAGTTCTACAGTCAGGTGACTAACAGAAATGGAATAATATGTCCCTGAACAAAGGGGGGGTCAAAAAGTAATAGTCAGTATCCGGTGTGGCCACCAGCTGCAATAAGTACTGCAGTGCATCTCCTCATGGACTGCACCAGATTTGCCAGCTCTTGCTGTGAGATGTTACCCCACTCTTCCACCAAGGCACCTGCAATTTCCCGGACATTTCTGGGGGGAATGGCCCTATCCCTCACCCTCCGATCCAACAGGTCCCTGATGTGCTCAATGGGGTTGAGATCCGGGCTCTTCGCAACATGAGAAAGGACAATTATGTGGTTATATCGAAGCAACATCTCAAGACATCAGTCAGGAAGTTAAAGCTTGGTCGAAATTGGGTCTTCCAAATGGACAATGACCCCAAGCATACTTCCAAAGTTGTGGTAAAATGGCTTAAGGACAACAAAGTCAAGGTATTGGAGTGGCCATCACAAGCCCTGACCTCAATCCAATAGAAGACTTGTTGGGCAGAACTGAAAAGGCCTGTGTGAGCAAGGAAGCCTACAAACCTGACTCAGTTACACCAGCTCTGTCAGGAGGAATGGGCCAAAATTCACCCAACTTATTGTGGGAAGCTTGTGGAAGGCTACCCAAAACATTTGACTCAAGTTAAACAATTTAAAGGCAATGCTCGCAAATACTAAATGAGTGTATGTATACTTCTGACCCACTGGGAATGTGAAGAAAGAAATAACTGAAATAAATAATTCTCTACTATTATTCTGACATTTCACGTTCTTAAAATAAAGTGGAGATCCTAACTGACCTTAGACGGGGAATATTTACTAGGATTATATGTCAGGAATTGTGAAAGACTGAGTTTAAATGTATTTGGCTAAGGCATTTAGCCAAGACTCCTGAACAGGTCATCAAATGGCTACCCGGACTATTTGCATTGTGACCCCCCCCCCCACCACCACAACCCCTCTTTTTATACTGCTACTATCTGTTTATGATATATGCATAGTCACTTTAACCATATCTACATGTGCATACTACCTCAACCAGCCTGACTAACCGGTGTCTGTATGTAGCCTCGCTACTTTTATAGCCTCGCTACTGTATATAGCCTGTCTTTTTGTTACTATTGTTTTGTTTTTTTACCTACCTCTTGTTCACCTAATACTTATTTTTTTGCACTATTGGTTAGAGCCTGTAAGTAAGCGTTTCACTGTAAGGTGTTGTATTCGGCGCACGTGACAAATAAACTTTGATTTGATTGTGTAAGTAAGCTTCCGACTTCAACTGTAAGTGTGCCTTGAATTCTAAATAAATGAGACTGTGTCACCAGCAAAGCACCATCACACCATCTCCTCCATGCTTCACTGTGGGAACCACACATGCAGAGATCATCCGTTTACCTACTCTGCGTCTCACAAAGACACAGCGGTTGGAACCAAAAATCTCATTTTGACTCATCAGACCAAAGGACAGATTTCCACCTGTCTAATGTCCATTGCTTGTGTTTCTTGTCCCAAGCAAGTCTTCTTATTGGTGTCCTTTTAGTAGTGGTTTCTTTGCAGCAATTCGTCCATGAAGGCCTGATTCACGCAGTCTCCTCTGAACAGTTGATGTTAAGATGTGTCTGTTACTTGAACTCTGAAGCATTTATTTGGGCTGCAATTTCTGAGGCTGGGAACTCTATTGAAATTATCCTATGCAGCAGAGGTAACTCTGGGTCTTCCTTTCCTGTGGCGGTCCTCATGAGAGCCAGTTTCATCATAGCTCTTGATGGTTTTTGCGACTGAATATTTCTTCAAGTGCGAAGTTCTTAATGTTCTGCATTGAGTGACCTTCATGTCTTAAAGTAATGATGGATTGTCATTTCTCTTAGCCCTATTTGGCAAAAACAGCTCAAATAAGCAATCTTCTGTATACCCCGCCCCCCCCACCTTGTCACAACAACTGATTGGCTCAAATGCATTAAGATTTACAAATGTACTTTTATCAAGGTACACCTGTTAATTGAAAATGCATTCCAGGTGACTACTTTATGAGCTGGTTGAGAAAGTGCAAAGCTGTCATCAAGACATTGTGGCTACTTGGAAGAATCTCAACTATAAAATATGTGTCCAAACGTTTCACTGGTTGTGTGTAAAGTGCATTCAGAAAGTTTTCAGACCCCTTGACTTTCTTCACATTTTGTTACATTTTAGAATAATGCTGTAATGTATTAAATCACTTTTTTTTCTCCCCTCATCAATCTACAGTCAATACCTCCCATAATGACAAAGCAAAAACAGGGTATATGTATGTGTTACTGCTCAACTAAAACTCTCGGTTGACCAACAGCCTGAAGACCAAACAATCGACCAGTTGTCTAATTGGGGTCGGCCCTACAGGGATGTTTAGACAACTTCTTGGTTGTGCAATCTCTTACTATATGTGTCGTCTTTGGTTTTGAGTTGGTAGCGGTTTCGTTTAGCTTTTTCTCACTTCTATCATGCTTTTCTACAAAGCAAGCTTCTCTTCCTTCTCAGTCTTTAAGTGCCTTCAGTAGTTATTTTCCCAACAACCTCAGTCTTTTTCTCATAATTTTTTTTCAACTGTTTGTAGTGAATTAGCGCTTGCAAGAAAGGCATTTCACTTGTGCATGTGACCATTAACTTAACTTGAACCACCGGTCTTTCCTCATGTTTTGAACTAGCTGATAGATTTGTTTATAAAACTCTCAAATCTGACTAGCTTGCCTAAACACGCTGTTGTGCAATAAGAACGTTTGTTGGCAAACAGAGAAGTAGGGTGTGTTCTGTCTCTCTCAGACTTGTTACAGGATTGGCCAAACAGAAATGTCTGTAGAGTAGGGCCAGTCTTAAGCTAATATCATCCTCAAACATTGTGGAAAGGAAATTAGAGGCTCAGGACTGATTTGGTGATATGTTGTACAGTACCAGTATATCTGGACCAATAAGGAATGTTTAGAGAAACTTCTCCCAAATGCACTGTAGGCGTGGTTGTAATTTTCTCTTGGCAATCCTTTGAGTTCGTAGCCTGTTTTCTGTCACCTAAACACTTCTCTGCAATATTTTACTGTTTCATCTAAAAGCACTGCTAGTGTTTTATCACAACATTTTCGCATTCGCTTATTAATATATAGTAGCACAATCCCCAATAGGCTTTAACTTGGGGCAAAAAAGTATTTAGTCAGCCACCAACAAACGTTTATCTCAATACTTTGTTATATACCCTTTGTTGGCAATGACAGAGGTCAAACGTTTTCTGTAAGTTCACAAGGTTTTCACACACTGTTGCTGGTAGTTTGGCCCATTCCTCCATGCAGATCTCCTCTAGAGCAGTGATGTTTTGTTGCTGGGCAACACAGACTTCCAACTCCCTTCAAAGATTTTCTATGGGGTTGAGATCTGGAGACTGGCTAGGCCACTCCAGGACCTTGAAATGCTTCTTACGAAGCCACTACTTCGTTGCCCGGGCGGTGTGTTTGGGATCATTGTCATGCTGAAAGACCCAGCCACGTTTCAATCTTCAATGCCCTTGCTGATGGAAGGAGGTTTTCACTCAAAATCTCACGATACATGGCCCCATTCATTCTTTCCTTTACACGGATCAGTCGTCCTGGTCCCTTTGCAGAAAAACAGCCCCAAAGCATGATGTTTCCACCCCCATGCTTCACAGTAGATATGGTGTTCTTCGGATGCAACTCAGCATTCTTTGTCCTCCAAACATGACGAGTTGAGTTTTTACCAAAAAGTTATATTTTGGTTTCATCTGACTATGACATTCTCCCAATCATCTTCTGGATCATCCAAATGCTCTCTAGCAAACTTCAGACGGGCCTGGACATGTACTGGCTTAAGCAGGGGGACACATCTGCTGGCACTGCAGGATTTTGAGTCCCTGTTGGCGTAGTGTGTTACTGATGGTAGGCTTTGTTACTTTGGTCCCAGCTCTCTGCAGGTCATTCACTAGGTCCCCTGTGTGGTTCTGGGATTTTTGCTCACCATTCTTGTGATCATTTTGACCCAACGGTGTGAGATCTTGCATGGAGCCCCAGATCGAGGGAGATTATCAGTGGTCTTGTATGTCTTCCATTTCCTAATAATTGCTCCCACAGTTGATTTCTTCAAACCAAGCTGCTTACCTATTGCAGATTCAGTCTTCCCAGCCTGGTGCAGGTCTACAATTTTGTTTCTGGTGTCCTTTGATGACTCGTTGGTCTTGGCCATAGTGGAGTTTGGAGTGTGACTGTTTGAGGTTGTGGGCAGGTTTCTTCTATACTGATAACAAGTTCAAACAGGTGCCATTAATACAGGTAACGAGTGGAGGATAGAGGAGCCTCTTAAATAAGAAGTTACAGATCTGTGAGAGCCAGAAATCTTGCTTATTTGTAGGTGACCAAATACTTGTTTTCCACCATAATTTGCAAATTCATTCAAAATCCTACAATGTGATTTTCTGGATTTTTTTCCCCTCATTTTGTCTGTCATAGTTGAAGTGTACCTATGATGAAAATTACAGGCCTCATCTTTTTAAGTGGGAGAACTTGCACAATTGGTGGCTGACTAAATACTTTTTTTACCCCACTGTATACGTGTATGAAATGTTCTCATTTTCAGCCTCTCACTTTTACCCATATATTTTTTTGCAACACAGGTTGTTGCACTGTTTTTTCACTGACCGCCAGGTACGGCTTAAAATTAGGCAGCCTTACTCTGTGTTTCCCCTTCAGACATGTTTGACGGAGCTCCTTCTCAATCTGTAGCACATTTACCCACAACACAAAGCAAGGCTTTAACCTATTTCCCAGATAGGCAGTCCACTGTAAGCTAGATGGTGTCCTACAGTCATCTGTAATACTATTGAACACAGGGGTTAATGTTCTTGGTCACTGCAACGGAGTTCTGTCATATGGGATTTTTTTTTTTTAAATAATTATTGAAAAGGACTGGAATAGGTAAAACTTTGAAGTTTAATGGGGGCCCCCCCGAGTGGCGCTTTGACAATTTTTCAGAATTACATATGATAATTTTTCACAAAGTAGTTGAGTGATGAGCTACGTTTCCAAAGTAACTTTTTAAATAAACTTTTTTTTCCTAATAGTTGCTTAACTTCTTCCAGTGTGAAGTAATCGGTAGCTTGGTAAACTTTATTTTCAGAGAAGCTTCCCCAACACTGGGTGGTACTACTGTACGCATGCAGTTCCACGGGGTAATGTGATAGGTCACATGGATTCATATCTCAGACAAAGAGAAGTGACTTCACCAATGCCGTGGGCATCTCCTACAGACTGTCAAGCCTTATATATTCCACACAGGCTCTCATGAATTATAAATCAAACAAATGGAAATTGTGAGGTGAAACAACTTTTATTTTATGCTAATGTGGACTTGTGGTTTCTTTGACTACAGTCCACAAAGCCTCTGTCACAATATTCCCAGGTGTCAATATAGCATTCTGCATAGTGACACATCGTGCATAAACAAACAAGGTATTTGCATGAGTGTATGTCAATTAATTACCTTCCCCTCTCTTCTATCTCAGGGAGAGGTCTGCAGCCACTCTGTCAGCCCAACTAAAGGACTCTTTGTGAGGGGTGGTCCTGCCGGTGTCAGCCAACCCTCCAGTCCCATGGCTGCCCACTCCCAGTGCCGGATCAGCCCTGGCTCATCCAGAACCATTTCCCCCTACCTCTCCACCCACCAGGTCCCCTCACCACCCAAATCCCCCCTTTGCCTCAGCTTCAGTGGTATATTCCGCTCTTCGCCCAACTCATCATCCAACTCTAGCATCAAGCTCTTTTCTAGGACCAGGAAAGGTAATACAAATAAATATATTTCAAAGAGCCGACTGTTTCCTGTATTTGCTGAAAATCCTCAAGGCAGGAAGTTATCAGCATTATTGTGGTCTTAGACTTTGATTTTGACATAATTATCAATGACTGAATTATGTGCAGACACACTGTAATAATATGGAATAAATACCATAGCAAACACAGATAGCTCATCAAAAGAAAATGGCCCTAGACAGTCCTAGCGCATTAGTGCTAAAAAGCCCTGCAAGAGCTGTAGAGGGCAGCAGTCCCCTTCTGGAAAGCAAAAACAATGCAAACCTCACCATCTTATTGCCATGTCCTGAGAGCTCAGTGACCCATCATGACCAAGACCATTCTGGGTCTTAATCTTAGAGGGCCATACAGTATTATTCAAGGACTGCAGACAGATGTGCTTCCTTCCTTATTTAGACTCTAATCAGTGTCAACAACTTCCTCTTGGGGTTAAAAGAAAAAGTGACAACATAGAGGGCTTTGTTTAGCTTATGTTTTCTTACTTTCATGGGTGGCCTCTAAAGCCAGAATGTCATATTGTCTTGCTGGCCTCTGGGATTCATTGAACTAGTCCAAGCACATGTTTTCTAGCTAATCTCCATAGAATTATGAATTATTAGGACAAACTTACATTGTGAATGATACTATTGCATGTCACCACCAGAGTTAAGAGTCAACACGCAACCCTGGTAGTAATGTTGATTAGTATTTACTCTTTAAAACATTAGAAAGGTCTTGGACGACAGCTACAGTACTAAAGGAAACTGTCAATTTAAAAATAATTGAACAGTCATGACTGTTTAAACCAGTGTTATGATTATGACAGTGTTATGTAGCCTTTATGACTAGGTTTCAAGTTACCAAAATAATGACTGGTTGGAAGTGATTTGTTGAGTAGTAGAGAGTAGCTTCCTTGTCAAATGGCCGAGTGCAGAGTTAACCGAAGGACTTTAGCTCTTCAGTCTCAGTACTTGTATAGTTAATGGTCTAATTAAAATCAGTCTGTTGTGCATAGAAATACTTTGGTAAAACCCCTAAAAGAGTCACTTTCCCTGGCTGGTGTTCACCCATTCTTCCCAGTTCCTATGAAGTCTTGTTTGGCAGCTTATAATGGAAAATGCCATTTGGGGCCAGGCCTTAGCTTGGGGCAAGCTCTGTTTTCTCCTGAAGATTAATATGGGTCACCAACAGTACTGAAACTCATACAGTGACTGGGGCCACGACTCTTGAAGGTTCATGGTGTATTTAAACTATTGTTGTAATCGAGCATCAGTTGTCACAAGAGTGTGCTATGCCCTGTTAATTTCTTGCTCTCTTTCATCACTTTATAAGAAATAGTTTGGGGCTTGGATGTCAAGAATTCTATATTTTCTACAGGGGCTTAAATGCATGGCATCTACTGTCTTTTGGGTTTTATAATATAATAAGCTATTTGTACTTTTTCTCCCCCCTCCCCAGCGTAAAAACAATTGAGGTGTCATAGGAGCAGGTCAAAGTTAACACTTGACTAAATCTCCACATTCATGCTCTGCTAAACTGTTTGACTTGTTCGGGCTGATCAGTTGCATAACCATTTTAATGGATCTGGGGTAGTGTAGAAGCCAGTCAGTCATAACTAACTGGGTCATCACAGGGTGTGTGGCACCCATCTGATCAGATGACTCCACTGGCGCCAGGCCAGACCAGGGAAAGACCTTGGGGCGTCCCTTCAGTCAGCTGAGGATGGTTGAGGTGATCTGGGGCTGGGATCAGCACTTTTTAAAGGTCAGTCTTCCTGAGTTCGCTACAGTACTGGGACAGTGAACTGACCTAGCTGTCACTCTGTGAGACAGAATGTTCCACTAGAAGTACACACAGAGCCTTCAAAGTATTCACACCCCTTTACTTTTTCCACATGTTGTATTACAGCCTGAAATGAAAATGTATTACGTTTGGGTGTTTGTCACTAGCCTACACACAATACCTCATAATGTCAAAGTAGAATTGTTTTTAATTTTTCCTTAACAAATTGATCATAAATGAAAATGTGGATTGTTTTGAGTCTATGTATTCAACCATTTTGCTATGGCCTAAATAAGTTCAGGAATAAAGATGTGCTTAACAGGTCACTTAAGTTGCATGGACTCAATAAAAGTTTTTAACATGATTATTTTGATTGACTACCTCCTCTCTGTACTCTCCACATTCAAGGTCTTTCTGTCGAGCAGTGAATTTCAAACACAGATTCAACCACAAAGACCAGAGGGCACCTATTGGTAGATGGGTAAAAAAAATGGTGATGGTGAAGTTGTTAATTACACTTTGGATGGTGTATCAATACACCCAGTCACTACAGGGATACAGGCGTCCTTCCTAATTCACTTGGAAACTGCTCTGGGATTTCACTAAGGATGGATCAACATTTTAGTTACTCCACAATACTAACCTAATTGACAGAGTGAAAAGGAAGGAAGCCTGAACAGACTACAAATACTCAATCATTTTGTTTGCAACAAGACTCTAAAGTAATCCTGCAAAAAATGTGGCAAAGCAAATAACACTTTTGTATTCAGAACAAAATTGATGTTTAGGGCACATCCAATACAACACATCACCGAGTACCACTATATTTTCAAGCATAGTGGTGGCTGCATCATGTATGGGTATGCTTGTCATTGTGAAAGACTGGGGAGTTTTTCAGATAAAAAAAAAAAAAAATCTAAATGGAATGGAGCTAAGCACAGGCAAAATCCTGAAGGAAAACCTGCTTCAGTCTGCTTTCTAGTTATGGGGAGATGAATTCACCTTTCAGCAAGACAATAACCTAAAACACAAGGCCAAATCTACGCTGTAGTTGCTTACCAAGAAGACAGTGAATGATCCTGAGTGGCCAAGTTACAGTTTTGACTTAAATCTATGGCAAGACTTGGAAAAAGGGTTGTCCGGCAATGATCAACAACTAATTTGACAGAGCTTAAAGAATTGTGAAAATAATAATGTACAAATGTTTCACAATCTAGGTGTGGAAAGCTCTTAGACTTATCCAGAAAGACTCACAGCTGTAATCACTTCCAAAGGTGCTTCCACAAACTATTGTAAGTACTAAAGTAAATGAGATATTTCTGTATTTAACTTTCAATAGAATTGGCAAAAATGTCTGTTTTCACCTTGTCATTATGGGGTATTGTGTGTAGATGGGTGAGAAACGTCTATTTAAATTCAGGCTGTAGCAACAAAATGTGAAGTAAGTCAAGCGGTATGAATACTTTCTGAAGGCACTATTATGACACCTTTTGTTTTTATATAGACCAGGGATGAGCAACTTTGATGGGGGTCACAAATAAATCAGAATTTATCATGGGGGGGACAGTGAAGGTTTAAAAAAAACAACAACGCTGTTTTCAATTTCAGTCAATTGTGCACATTGTGCCATGGTGTAGAGAAAATTTTGCAGTTTTAAAGCAAGTTTGCTGCAATTGTACATGTTTTGCCAAAGGGTGGAGGCAAATGTTTGCTGTGTTTTTTTTATATGATAGTTGATGATCAATGGGCCCACCCCCGGCCGGTATTTCAACATTGCTTACAACGTTTACATAGCTATGCTAACTTGGTGTAAAAATACTTTAAAGTTCTACTTAAGTTGTTTTTTGGGGGGGTATCTGTACTTTACTATTTATTTGACTACTTTTACTTCTACATTCCTTAAGAAAATATTGTACTTTACTCCATACATTTCCCTTGAAACCAAAAGTACTTGTTACATTTTGAATGCTTAGCAGAACAGGACAATAGTACAATTCACTCACTTATCAACCGAACATCCCCGGTCATTCCTACTGCCTCTGATCTGGCGGACTCATTAAACACACACATGCTTTGGCTTTCTGTCAATAAAAAAAAAACAAGAAAATGGTGCCATCTGGTATCTTTACTTTTACTCAAGTATGACAGTTGCATACTTATTCCACCACTGCTTACCAATCTAAAACAATTTAGCTGACATGGACAAATTGAGTGACTGCTGATGCACAACAACATTTCGAAATAACACCTCATGTATTCTATTATTGTAACTTTTTTTTTTTTGTGAAATAGATCCGCGGGCCTACAAAAGGGGGGCTTGTAGGATGCCAGTAGCCCGTCCCTGATTTAGATATAGTGTTATGAGTATGTACACGTGAAGACCGAGACAGATGTGAGTGGTGATTTGAACGTGTTCGTTGGGGTTGAGGGGGGCGCAGACACTTAGCCAATCACTTTGTGTGTCCCTCCCAGGCTGGCCTCCTTTTTATAGGCTGCTGAAATGCGTACTATTTTAGACGCCACCCACAGCTGCACCTGACGCCACTACTAGAGCTCTGCAGAGAGGGGAGCAAAATAGAGCAGAGCGAGAGACAGTCCAACCAAAACAGAGCGGAAAGAGAGGAGGAGCAGAGTGAAATTCAGCAGAGTGAGAGGAAGAGGGCCTGTGTGTGCTGTGTTAAACTGTGCTACGCTGTGCATCATCACTTGGGAGTGTTGGACCTAGTCTCACACACAATTTCCACACGTCCTATCTTTCTTTCCCTGCTTGTGAGCTGCCACAGACACCAATACCCTGAGAGCTTTCTGGACTCACTGAGACATTTTAATGAATGAGTTTACAGAAATAAGAAAATATCAGAAGAGATCCTTAACTTTCCAAGAAATGCAAGCATGAAGACCAACCATGTCTAAATGACAGATGGCACATCAATGGGAAGGAGAAGAGGCATCTCTTAACCAGAAGAACATATCTACTCAGGAGAACAAAGACCTTCATCTAAGATAGCCCATTGACTGAAGAGGGCCCTCCAATCCAAAGCACATCCTGCTAGGAAAGGTTCAGCTCTTTCCAGAAGACTAACACAACGGCATCCAGAGCTGGAAGAGTAGCCTTGCTCATGAGACTTTCAATAAGCTCCTGACTGGTAGGGAAAGACCCTTCTCCGGGTAATTTAATTTTGGCACAGATCTTGTAATCTTTAACACATTAGTTTTATTCTATTTATTAACATGGATCAGACAGAGTAGCTATTTCATTACACTTTTGGGTAGAGGTGTTCTACAGTTGACTCGTCCCAGATGGTCATGGTTCATATTGGGTGTTGAAACCATCGCTTTAACCCGCTGGTGTCCATGAAGAGGTTCGGCAGCCTGAGGAGGAGTAAGAAGCGGAAGGAGCAGGACCTGCTAGCGGCAGGAAGACGCCAGTCCGAGCCACCATGTCTGCCTGGTAATGTCTGGGTTCGCATGATCACACTACTTCAAGTGTCTATAAAAGTGTGTAACTGCATAGTATATGATGGGCCACAAGCCCTAAGATAGTGCATGTTGAACGGAGAGGAGAAAAAAAAACGCAAGGAAATCAAGCTGCAGTGGCAGCTGTATAGATAACTCATCCAAAGGCTTTTGACTTCTCAAACGAGGCAGAAAACCAGTAGTGGTGTGTGGGTAAAATCACCAGCGAAGACTAGCCATGGGTAGAAAAAGGTATATTAAAACCTAATGTGTTGTGATAATTGCGTTGTTTGCTCTGTATCCGGTGTGTGTGTATATATATATATATATATATATATATATATATATATATATATATATAGCGATCACACACTACCTTTCAAAAGTTTGGGTCAATTAGAAATGTCCTTGATTTTGAAAGAAAAGCAACAAATGTGTCCATTTTAAAATAACATCAAATTGATCAGAAATACAGTTTAGACATTGTTAATGACTATTGTTGCTGGAAATGGCTATTTGGGGGGGGGGGGGTAATGGAATATCTACACAGTGGGCCTCTGTACGCCTATCAGCAACCATCACTCCTGTGTTCCAATGGAATGTTGTGTTAGCTAATCCAAGTTTATCATTTTCAAAGGCTAATTGATTATTAGAAAACACTTTTTGCAATTATGTTAGCACAGCCGAAAACTGTAGTTCTCATTAAAAAAGCAATACAACTGACCTTTAGACTAGTTGAGTATCTGGAGCATCAACATTTGTGGGTTTGATTACAGGCTCAAAATGGCCAGAAACAAAATACTTTCTATTGAAACTCATCAGTCTGTTCTTGTTCTGAGAAATGAAGGCTATTCCATGTGAGAAATTGCCAAGAAACTGAAGATCTGGTACAACGCTGTGTACTACTCCCTTCACAGAACAGCGTAAACTGTCTCTAACCAGAGTATAAACTTGGATTAGGTAACACAATGTGCCATTGGAACACAGGAGTGATGGTTGCTGATAATGGTCCTATGTACGCCTATGTAGATATTCCATAAAATAAATATGGGCCTTTCATTGCAGTGCGAGCTGTGCCACCAAAGACTCTTGTTTCGCGCCCAGGCTCTGTTGCAGCCGGCCGCGACCGGGAGGTCTGTGGGGTAACACAATTGGCCTAGCGTCGTCCGGGTTAGGGAGGGTTTGGCCGGTAGGGATATCCTTGTCTAATCGCGCACCAGCGACTCCTGTGGCGCTGGTGCGCCAGGTGCACAGTGTTTCCCCTGACACATTGATGCGGCTGGCTTCCGGGTTGGATGCGCGCTGTGTTAAAGAAGCAGTGCGGCTTGGTTGGGTTGTGTTTTGGAGGACGCATGGCTTTCGACCTTCGTCTCTCCCGAGCCCGTACGGGTGTTGTAGCGATGAGACAAGATAGTAACTAGTAACAATTGGATACCATGAAATTGGGGAGAAAAGGGGGTAAAATTCAAAACAAAAATCTCCCGTTTCCAGCTACAATAGTCATTTACAACATTAACAATGTCGACACTGTATTTCTGATCAATTTGATGTTATTTTAATGGACAGAAAATGTGCTTTATCTTTCAAAAACAAGGACATTTCTAAGTGACCAAACTTTTGAACGTGTGTGTGTACAGGCCTAAGGTTGAGACAATAACAAAACAGTGGCAGAATACATTTAACCACACCTTTTTGTTTCATTACAAAACCGGAGAGCAACATCTGTCTGGTGAAGTCCACAAAACATATTCATGGTCAAGCAAGTGAATGTTTCCACTAAACAACTATGGATTTAGAACCATAGAGTTACCGCAAGTCACAAAGACAACAAGTGCCGTTTCTGCTATTCAAGCATTATTTCAACATCATCTAATATGCCTATGCTTAGTCTAATACAGTGACAACTAAAAGATACCATAAACTATTTAGTCCAAACAACGTAAGCTAAATATGATGCGGCTGTCCCTGGCACTGATGTGTACGCATGCCAGTAGAAAACGTGTTGACCCGCCCTACTTGTGGAGAGATGGCAATTCCATTATTTTTCTTGTTGCCTAAACACGCTTTTAGTTTTTGTTTCCCTAGGCTACCTAGCTAAAACACTTGCCCGCTAGCCCAACTTCCTTTTCATGATCCACCAGGCTAGCTAATTAACATTAGCATACTACATCTAGCTTCCATCCTCTCAGGCCAGGGGCACAATGTATGAATTTATAGTTGGATCAGAATCACTGTTACTATTATTGGCAAGTACAGAGAATTAAGTAAAACCACAAGTCCAAATCCAAATCTTCATCCATGGCTAATTTAGTTTAGGGACTATTTTGGTTAGCTAGCTAGCTAGCTGAGGAGGACAATGACACAACGAGATGCAGCAATTCAAGTTTTTTCTGTCAATTACTTTTGGCTTCTGATGTGATTGGTGTGAATGCCACGAGCAGCAACAATGTCATTGTCTTTTTGACCAGACCGCATCAGATAGATTGACTACACATACTGAGACAGGGGGACACTGTTTTCAGACTCTTGCAAATTGAAGGACTTTTATAAAACACAGTGACGAAGGACACATTATTGGTATGTTTCTTCTTGGTCAACATGGCTTCCCTTGAAAACCATGCATATATACTGCAGAAAGCTAACACAATATCATGCCCCGTCACCTTATTATTTCGGCCACTTACATAACGAGCAAGTTCAAGTTAGGGGGTTCATTAACGCAGAAATCTTTGTTTTTCGCGCAGGAAAAAGATCAAATGTATAAATATCCTGCTGCGTTTTGTAAACGCAGATCTGAAATGCTTATTGTAAATGTGTGCTCCGCATCAGACACATTTTGTGCTTCAGTTGCACTTTTCCACTCGGCTGACAATTCACAAACGGGCATTCTATCAGCAGACAGAGCTCTGACTTATATATATGTAGCTACGTTTTGCTGCTACTTTTCTCACTGTAGCTAGCCTACTTTTCTCACTGTAGCCAGCCTACTTTTCTCACTGTAGCCAGCCTACGTTTCTCCGGTAAAATGCCAGATTCACTTTTAAACAAAACAATTGGAAATTTATCTGGCTACATTCTTTCTATGATAAAGATTAGAAATATGATGCCCATGCATTTTTTTCTGAAAAAAGACCTTGCTTTTTCTTTGCAAGGTAATTTACTTGTGTGGCTGCCAGCCAAATAGTGTTGCACTTCTGTTGTCATCTGATGACGACAATTAAGCTATTTTCTGCAGAACATGTTGCACTAATGTATTTTCTGTGTAGCAAAACTATAGTTGCACTTCCTTGATCACTCTATTGAAGCAAAGAACTTGATATTCAATAAATGATCAATAAACATGACCCCTGTCAGTACACAACTGGACTCTCCTGCTCCAGCTTTCTCCTGTTGTGCTATTTACAAACACATGACTGTTTCAACCGTTCTGGGGAACTATTGTAAGCTTCCTAATGTCAAATAATGTGACCGGAGAAATGAAGAGCGGAATCTGCTTTTTCTCCCAAATATTCAAATGTATTGGAAAAAGGTGGATTATTAATCATGGAATATCAGTCGGACTCGGTCAGAATAAATGTTTCTTATCCGAGCAGTTAAATGAATCCTCTACTGATTCAATAGTAGTACAGTATCAACAGCATCCATTTTGTAACAAGTGCAGTAAGGTAGACATCACTCTGACCCCATGTTTATCTGGACAGTAAAAACAGCATTCATTTTGTAATTAACACAGCACCTACATACAGGGCTGCTGACAGCTGAGGTATTTATGACTGGTGTCCCTCAGGTTTTAGACAGGGGGCTCTCGTTTCAGTCGCATAAAACGCCTAAAGTAGAGAGGATTAGTGTGTTGAGTGAAGCAGTAGCCAGGCAAATGGGCGGGTAACTAAGACTGCAGAAATTGCTGTTTTCTTGGAGCATTATACATTTGTGAATAGATTGTAGGAATACAATTTAACAACAAAAATACAGTGAGGATATGAGAAATAGCCTCGCGGTTAGAGCGTTGGGCCAGTAACCGAAAGGGCGCTAGTTTGACTCCCAGAGCCAACAAGGTGAAAAATTTGATGTGCCCTTGAGCAAGGCAATTAACTGTAATTGTGGAGACCCTGGCCGTGACCCTACTCTGAGTGGAATATGGGAAAAAACACATTTCCAATTCACACGTCTTGAGCAAGGCACATGTGAAATGGGACAAATGTAGGCACCCACATTATTATTATTATTATTATTAAATATGGCAATTTCTGGATATATTATTTCTTCTTAAAATGTGAGTATGAAATATACTTCCAGTACTGTATAAAAAACACAATAGTAAACCAACATGTTTTGACTTTTTATATCAACTCCTAAATCAAGATATAGATTGATCTCATTTTTTTCTGGAATAAATAGAATGGTAATTCATAGTCCTTCTACTTGAACATGGTGATAATCCAACTCTGTTATTCTTTGCCCACATTGGCTAGTCTCGGTGGAATCGTCGCTGCTCTATTTTTGAACGTTAAACTATATGAAAATAGACAGTGGCCCGGCTGGCGGTGGCGCCTCTCCTTCCAGAGTCTCAGGGAGAAGGCAGCCTGGTATCAAATGTCAGTCGGTGGTGCATCAGGAGACATGATGCTTGAGTCAATACATTGCATTCAGTGCAAAAACATATGTGGCAGACAGACATATACAGATGTATTGCCAGCAGCATACCACCTTGCATCCCACTGCTGGCTTGCTTCTGAAGCTAAGTAGGGTTGGTCCCTGGATGGGAGACCAGTTTCTGCTGGAAGTGGTGTTGGAAGGCCAGTAGGAGGCACCCTTTCCTTTGGTCTAAAAAAATATCCCAATGATTGGGGACATTGCCCTTGTGACGGCCCTGAATTTTTCTGAACCGTCTCAGTGCAGCTCCTTCCAATAGGGCGCTTTCCCTTTAATTCCCAATTAAATAGCCAGCATCAGCTGCGCGAAAGTGGGGTTGTGATGGAGACGTGCATGAGGATGTGTTCAACCCTCAGTTCCGAAGCTTCTCTATTCCGTTTGTTTTGTTGCCGTTAAACGTGTGTTTTGTAGCCTAAGAGAGTTTACCCAGGATCGGATCCACTCTTCGTGTCCCTGGACTACACCACTCCGTTCTTCGTGGCCTTTCTCCGCTGGAGATCTATTGGCGGATTGGATTGTCTGACTGACCGACTGACTACCACCTTTTTGTATACGGTATTTCATTTGTTTGGATGTGATGTATACTGTGATTTGTGTAGTTAGTGGTAGTTGAGGACTTAATTAAGAGTTGATCCGCTTTAAAGTTCTGTGGTAAAGTAATTGTTATATTGATTGTATGTTTAATACTGGGTTTACGCTACACGGAATGAACGGACAAACATCGCGTGACAAAAGTCACTTGAGTTCACTGAACTCCTTTACCGGGCAGGACTCTTTTTAGGCCCGAGGTACAGGACATTTCTGGAGGAACCAGAACTCATTGTGATATTATTATATGTGTGTGTGTAATCATTGTTGTTGATAATACAACCCACGCAACAGAATATAGTTGTTTTTGAAGTTCTTTTCAATGTTTTAAGGGTTTATGAAAAGTTTATTTCCATCCTGACTTTTACATACGTCCTTTGTATTGGTGTAGACTTGACGGACCAGATGGGACTCATTCCCACCCAAACTAAAAGGAGAAACCAATGTTTTCTCTGGTAGGCACAACCTACCTGGCACCCCTATAAATAATAACCTCAAGTCAAAACCGTTACATAAAAAATGGCACCCCAGATGGGACAGCTCAACATTGAGAACTAACCAAAGCAAATATTTTGTGTGGAATTAAAACAATGGATTCACCCCAAGATAATGTGCTCATCCATGTCATACCTGTCAATGGGAATACACAGGGCCATTCTGACCATCAAGCTGACAATACAAATCATAATGTGAATGGAGATAATGGAGTTGATTTGGGCCAGAGCCCTGGGAATCTGAATGCTCGGCCTGAGCCACAGGCCACAGGAGGTCTAACCAGTTACTCACTTATTGACATGGATCTGTGTGGAAGTACTGAGCTAGTCCTCCCTCTGACACCCAACCTTCCTCCATTGTCTGGTTTATCTCCAGAGGTTGTAGTCTTACAACTTCAAGGTGACATCCTTGATATTCGTTGGACTCAACAACATCTCCAAACTCTTATCCACCATAAATTCAAATGTCTGAGGGAAGAGCAACAACAGAGTGCCATGGAATTCAGAAACTCACTGAGCACTCTAACCCACACGCTGACAGAGCTCAGTGAGAGTGGAAGACGGGAAATGACTGGTGCCATGGACAGGCAGTTTGACTACCAACGAAACCAACTCACTGCCACTCTCCAATGGCGCCTGCAACATCACCACACTGAGGTCCTCAAGGACGTTAATTCTGTTTTTTCTCCCATGGTTAACACTGTAGACCACTTGCAGACAGAGCTCTCTAATTGTGTTAAAATGTTGGATGACGTGTCTGTGGACATGGCCTCCATTAGGCACAACTCCTTACACAGAGTTTCCCTGGTGTCCACTTCAGTTCAGACCACTGAGGGCCAAGCTGGCACCTCTGAACAGCCAAGACCAGGCCATGCTGCAGCCACCCCTTGCAGGATGCAATCCACCATGCATCCTGGTGTTCATTTTCATTGTCCGATAACGCCCTCCCCCTCTACTTCCTCAATCCCTCCTAGCTCGTTTGTTCATGGTTATTTGAGTAGACGTCATGTGGGGGCGATGCCCATTAAATTGCAATTTCCCACCTTTGGGAAAAAGATGACAGTCCTGATCCGCTAATGTATCTAGAAAGATGTCGTGACTTTCTTGCCCTCAATCCCCTGGCTGACGAAGAACTCCTTGCCACATTGAGGAATGTGTTGCATGGGACAGCTCGAGACTGGTGGGATGTGGCACGTCTCACCACTACCTCCTGGGCTGACTTTGAGGCCAAGTTTTCCTCTGCATTTCTATCTGAGGACTACACAGATGAATTGGCAGACAGAGTCAGAAATCGAGTACAAGGAGAGAAAGAGAGTATCCGTGACTTTGCATACGGTTACCACTCCCTGTGCAGAAGGTGGAAACCTGGCATTGAGGAGGAAGAGGTCATTAAATTGATCTTGAAGAACATCAACCCACTACTAGCCAGTCAACTCCGAGAACGAGTCACCACTGTCGATGGACTGGTTCGCTTGGGACAGCAGTTTGAGAAGGACAGAGAATGCCAACAGCAATATGACCAGAGAAAGAAACAGACACCCAAACAGTTACCCAAGACAGACCCTCAACAACAGCCAGAGTCTCCAGCCAAGACCCCTCATGTTTTGTTGGAGATGTAGCCAAAAGGGACATTCTTCAGCTACATGTCCAAGACCGTATCAAGTAAACCCTTCCAGAAACCACAAATCACAACAGGCCAACACACCTAACTCTCTTCGCAGCAATGACCATCCTTCTCTGGGTGCTTTAACCAGAGCTGAAACCCCAAGAGTCACTGCCTACGCCCCCATCGACATCCCCTTCCTTTCAGTTAATACCGCACCAACTGGTGTTACCCCTGTCCATAGGCCCATGGACAGGAAGAGCCATCTTGGATACCGGGTCATCCTACACACTGCTCAATGAGAAACTGTGGAAGGAGGTTAACGGTCCACAATACAACTTGAAGCCGTGGACAGAAGGTCCACTCTATCTGGCTGATGGTGAGGCTAGACGACCACTTGGATGGAGTGAGGTAGAGTTCCGCCTGTGTAACCGCTCCTATATGATTCCTTCTGTTATCCTACAAACCAGGAACCTTGCTTTTCCTGTCGTGTTGGGAATTGATTTCATGTACTTCAGTGGTGTCCAGATTGATATCGCACACAATTGCTACTGGTTTCCATACAATCCGAGCGAGAAGCATTTCTTCCAATCAGAAGCTATGAAGTTACATGATTGGGGTTCAAATGTGGCAGTCTTCTCTGCCATTGCTCCGGTACCACTAACCCTCGATAATCCTTCTGACGATCTCCTTTTACAGGCTGTGAGAAGAGCTCAGCTGGAACAGCCAGAGGAGTTAAGGCTGTTGGAACAGCTGCAGAATAATGCTGATGTATGTACTTCAAAGCTGGGACGCACCAGGCTCCTGAAGCACAAAATATTCCTTACACAGGAAATGCCGATCAAGCAAAAGCCATATCGTTTGTCCCCAGCGAAGCTAATCATCCAAAAGGGACTCATTAATGATATGTTAACACAAGATATAATAGAACGTTCCTCCTCTCCCTGGGCTGCTCCTGTTGTCCTCATCCCAAAAAAGACTGGTGGTCTTAGATTTTGTGTGGACTATAGGAAGACCAACAATGTTTCCCAGACTGATGCCTATCCTCTTCCCACCATCCATGAGATCCTGGAGTCATTGTCTGGCGCTGTTGTGTTCACTACCCTTGACCTCAATAGTGGTTATTGGCAGGTTGAGATGGACCAGGAAAGCAAGGACAAGACTGCGTTTGTCTGTGCCGAGGGCTTGTTTTCCTTTAAGGTGATGCCCTTTGGATTAAAGAATGCCCCTGCCACTTTCCAAAGACTCATGGAGATTGCGTTAGGTGAGCTCAAAGGGAAGATCTGTTTCGTCTACCTGGACGATATAATTATCTACTCTCAGAACAGAGAAAGACACTTTCAAGATCTTCAAGCAGTGTTGGACAAGCTAAGAGAAGCTGGTCTGACCTTAAATATGAAGAAGAGCAACTTCTGCCAAACCTCCCTGAAGTTCCTTGGCCATATTGTCTCTTTCGACGGCATTCATGTGGATCCTGAAAAGACAAAGGCTGTACAAGACTTCCCTGTGCCAACCACACTCAAGGCCCTTCAACGGTTCCTTGGTATGGCTGGATGGTACCATCGGTTTGTGTCGAACTTCTCCCAGGTGGCAGAACCCCTCAACGGGATGAAGCGAAAAGGAGCGAAATTCCAATGGACGGCAGAGTGCCAGACTTCCTTTGAAACCCTGAAACGACATCTCGTCACACCTCCCATTTTAGGTCATCCCAACTTTGATTGCCCTTTTGTTGTTTACACTGATGCAAGTGATGTTGGACTTGGTGCTGTCCTAGTCCAACAGACTGGACTTGGCACTGAAGAAGTGCTAGCGTTCGCCAGTCGGACATTGAATGGAGCAGAACGGAACTACTCCACAACAGAGCAAGAGTGCCTTGCAGTGGTCTGGGCTTTGGAAAAGTGGAGGTACTACTTGGAGGGAAGACGCTTCACTGTGGTCACTGACCATTCCTCCCTTGTGTGGGTGTTCAAGACCAACAAACCAAGCACCAGACTCATAAGATGGGCTCTACGGTTGCAAGAGTTCACATTTGCAGTGGAATACAGGAAAGGAAAATACAACACTGTTCCAGATGCCTTGTCCAGAGCTCCTACTTGTGATAACGGTGGCCCTGATCTTACATGTGCTACTGTCCTGTCAAGCAGTCGAGACTCGCCCAAAACGGACTTTCCCATCTCTGATGAGGCCATATGGAAAGCTCAACAGGATGATCCAGAAGTACAGGCTTTGTACCAGACTATCCTGGAAGATGGAGAAAAGATGGTCAATCCTACCACAAAGCTGACCATCATTGAAGATAAAGTCTACCGAGTCGTACAACTACCTCACAGAACACTCTACCAAATGTACATACCGGACACTCTACGCCTACAACTGCTTCAACATTTCCATGAAGACCCATTAGCTGGTCATTTGGGCAGGTTCAAAACCTACAAGCGGTTGCAAGCGTTACTCTACTGGCCACATCTGAGCATGGATGTGAAGTCACACATCCGAAATTGTCAGGTTTGTCAAATGTACAAACCAGAAGGTAGAAAGCCTGCTGGCAAGTTGCAGCAAACGGTGGTTACCCGACCTTGGGAAATGTTAGGAGTGGATTTGATGGGTCCATTTCCTAGAAGCTCCAATCAGAATGTGTACATGCTTGTTTTTGTTGATTACTATTCAAAGTGGGTGGAACTCTTTTCCCTGCGTCAGGCCACAGCAAGGACCGTCTCTAACATCCTTACGAAAGAGATCCTGACTCGCTGGGGAGTGCCTGATTACATCCTGTCTGATCGAGGTTCCCAATTTGTCTCTGATCTCTTTGAGGAGACCTGCCAAAGATGGAACCTGAGGCAGAAGTTGACCACGGCCTATCACCCACAGACCAATCTCACTGAGAGAGTAAATCGAACCTTGAAGACAATGATTGCTTCCTATGTAGGGACCCAGCACAAACACTGGGACAAGCACCTTCACGAGTTTCGATTTGCCCTGAATTCTGCTGTGCAAGAGTCCACTGGAGTCACACCTGCAGAGCTGAACCTAAGTCGTCCTCTCCGAGGACCCTTGGATATGGTGCTACAGCCCCAGCAGCTTACTCCAGACGCTGCTTGCTATGACCAGGTAGGCCATCTCCATGACTTGAGAGCTCTTGTCTCAAAGAACATGATCCAGGCTCGACTCAAGCAGAAGAGAAATTATGATAAGAACAGACGAGACATGCAGTTCCAGCTTCGTGATCGGGTGTGGCTTCGCTCTCATCCTTACTCGAAAGCTGAACAATTCTTCTCGGCCAAGCTCGCTCCTAAATGGCAAGGACCATATAGGATTGTGGAGCAGATGGGCCCTTTGAACTACCGAGTGGTGAAAGAGGACACGGGTGAAGATATGCGCATTGTCCATGTCTCACGCCTTAAGGCCTGTTACCCCTCGGCTGAGGAATTGAGGTGATTGAGCGCCGCAAGGTCCTGGATATCTTTGAAGAGGATAGTGAGGATACTTTTCTCGGATTCCCAGACCCAGAAGTCTCGCACCTTAAGGCCTGTGACTCCTCAGCTGAGGAGCGTGAGCTCCAAAAAGTAATGAATATTTTTGTAGAGGAAAGTGATGAGGAGACCTTTCTCGGTTTCCCGACCAAGATGTGCCTTCCAGGGCAATGGTCGGCTTTTTCCAGGGAGGGGTGTGTGACGGCCCTGAATTTTTCTGAACCGTCTCAGTGCAGCTCCTTCCAATAGGGCGCGTTCCCTTTAATTCCCAATTAAATAGCCAGCATCAGCTGCGCGAAAGGGGGTTGTGATGGAGACGTGCATGAGGATGTGTTCAACCCTCAGTTCCGAAGCTTCTCTATTCCGTTTGTTTTGTTGCCGTTAAACGTGTGTTTTGTAGCCTAAGAGAGTTTACCCAGGATCGGATCCACTCTTCGCGTCCCTGGACTACACCTCTCCGTTCTTCGTGGCCTTTCTCCGCTGGAGATCTATTGGCGGATTGGATTGTCTGACTGACCGACTGACTACCACCTTTTTGTATACGGTATTTCATTTGTTTGGATGTGATGTATACTGTGATTTGTGTAGTTAGTGGTAGTTGAGGACTTAATTAAGAGTTGATCCGCTTTAAGGTTCTGTGGTAAAGTAATTGTTATATTGATTGTATGTTTAATACTGGGTTTACGCTACACGGAATGAACGGACAAACATCGCGTGACAAAAGTCACTTGAGTTCACTGAACTCCTTTACCGGGCAGGACTCTTTTTAGGCCCGAGGTACAGGACATTTCTGGAGGAACCAGAACTCATTGTGATATTATTATATGTGTGTGTGTAATCATTGTTGTTGATAATACAACCCACGCAACAGAATATAGTTGTTTTTGAAGTTCTTTTCAATGTTTTAAGGGTTTATGAAAAGTTTATTTCCATCCTGACTTTTACATACGTCCTTTGTATTGGTGTAGACTTGACGGACCAGATGGGACTCATTCCCACCCAAACTAAAAGGAGAAACTAATGTTTTCTCTGGTAGGCACAACCTACCTGGCACCCCTATAAATAATAACCTCAAGTCAAAACCGTTACACCCTGTGTAGGGTGCTGTCTTTTGGATGGGACGTTAAACGGGGTGTCCTGACTCTCTGTGGTCACCAAAGATCTCATGGCATGTATTGTAAGAGTAGGGGTGTTAATTCCGGTGCCCTGGCTAAATTCCTAATCTGGTCTTCATACTATCACGGTCACCTAATCATCCCCAGTTTACAATTGGCCTGTTCACTCCCCCCACCCCCCCTCTCCCCTGTAACTATTCCCCAGGTTGTTGCTGTAAATGAGAATATGTTCTCAGTCAACTTACCTGGTAAAATAAGGGTTCAATAAAAATAATTTAAAAAATAATTTAAAAAAAAAATATATATATATATAGTTTCTAGAACTGCAGTATATAGTTTCTAGAACTGCAAGACCATTGTGTCCAATTGAGGTCAAACATGCTTTTGGGCCGATTGACTTCAAATTTCATATGCCAGGTCATGACGGTCCCCCGGTCACATGTATCATTTGGGAAGATTCAACCCTCTTAATCCTTCGAAATGGCCCCTACAACCCCCAATGAAGTCAATTATTTTATCACAGGAAATTCAATGACTCTCTTTAAGGGACTCTCTTTAACAATACCCTGAGTTTCAAGTCTTTGCGTTTAAGAATTTACCATTCTACAGAGGATGGAACATGGAAGACAGTGTTTTTGTGTAACTGCAGGGAGAGAATGATCATGTTGAGGATGAATTAAGCCACTTCCTATTAACACAGGGCATCGCTATAAGGTCACAATGGGGTATGTTAGCTAGCTATATCACAGTCCACTGAGCATCATGGTTATGTAAGCAGTGTAGGGGATGATTTTCTATGGAAGAAAGGCCTTGTTCTCTGTGGGACCAAGTTTTCACTGTGAAGAGTTCATTTGACATGGTCAGGTGTAGGCTTGCGTTCATCGGGAGCATCTGCTGAATGATCCCATACTTGAATTGTATTTCTAGCCTCAACCGTTTTGCCAATGTCACTCAAAAGCACCTTAACTCCGCTTCAAGTGAGGCATACCTTTCTGCCATGTAGTGTTAATAATTGTTAATTGAGTTAGAGTTATGTCAATTTAGATTGAAACCTAAACCTAGATTCAAGTCCTCATCCCGGCTCAACCGGTTCTTAACTGACTTGCATTGTTAAATAACGGTTAAAACAAATATAATAATATATCTCCCTAACCCTGGCCTTTTCTCAATTAGATTTGCTCACCTGCTTCCTTTCTAATCCGTCCTCTCTAGCCTCCTTTTGGAAAAGGTCAAAGTTAATCGAGGAGTGAACATGGATGGAAATGCACTTCCCCACTCGCATGTCATCAGGCAAATGTCCTTTTATAGGGGTGGATCCCAAAATAAATGTGTAAAGTGATCAAAACAAATTAAGTTAGTTTTGAAAGAGACATTTTAGAGAGAAACCAATAATTAGCATATTGATTTTAAACGTGTGCATGTTTTTCTCTGACAAAACAAAAGCTGATTCAAAGGGTGTGTGGCAGATTTCAAAACTCTGATACACATGAGCAACCTCGATGAAAGGCTATCAAGGAGGGGAGAGACAAAAAACGTATCCAGAACGCTGCAGCCCCTCTGGTTTTCCACCTTCCCAAGTTCTCTCATGTCACCCCACTCCTTTGTACACTCCACTGGCTTCCAGTTGAAGCTCGCATCCACTACAAGACCATGGTACTTACCTACGAAATAGCAAGAGGAACTGCCCCTCCCTACCTTCAAGCTATGCTCAAACCCTACACCCCGAGCACTCCATTCTGCCACCTCAGAACTCTTGGCCCTCCCACTCCTTTGAGAGAGCAGCTCCCACCCAGCCCAGTCCAAGCTGTTCTCTGTCCTGGCACCCCAATAATGGAACCAGCTTCCGCTTGAAGCTAGGACATCTTCTGAAAACATCTGAAACCCTACCTCTACAAACATCATCTTAAATAATCCTCCTCCTCAACTTGGCTGAATCCTAACCTTAACTTTAACTTCTTGTTCACATCCCACCTCAACCCTAACCCTATGGCTTGAGTTAGGGCTGAGCCGGTATGTGAACATGAACTTAACCCTGTCTGTCTGTGTCTGTCTGTCTGAGAGGTGGAGGTTGAAGAGCGGAGGGGGAGAGAGAGAGGCAGGGAGGGAGTGAGAAATAAGGGAAGGAGGGTGGATGAAGAGTAAGTAGAAGGAGCGATAGGGCGGGAGAGAGGGGATTAGAGAATAGAGAGAACAGCTATCTGTCTGAGTTTATGCCAGTCTTTTCACCAATTTTGCCTTGAATGCAATGTATTGACTTGTGCATCAATACCCTTGATGCATATCTATGCCTCCAGTATTCTTGATGAATTTCAATTTTGATATGCATTTTTTTGCATTGATTGCAATGTATTAACTTGTGCATCATGATGCATATCTTTTTGCAAAAGCATCACAGACTGATTATCAATGACATCATGTTGCAATGGGTCATCATGCTTGGGATGTTATGGATGGTGGCTTTTGGGAAATCTTACTGGATGCTTGGGGTGTTACAGACAGTGACTTTGAGTGACACTTTGCCATGAACTGCTCCGGATTTTAGCCCCAGTCTGACATGGGAACATTGGAGGAAGGGGTTATGGCCCCAGCTGTCATAATGATGTAAGCCCATATGTAACAATAATTATTCCTAATTTGTTGGGTGCTTCTATTTGTCCTATTTTTAGATGCATGTGTGAATTGGAAATGTGTTGTTTTTTTGCATATCCCCACTCCCGAGACACCCTTGGAAAGTGGGGTCACGGCCATTCTCAATGGCGATTCTAGAGCCATTAGGGTGAAGTGCATTGCTCATGGGCACATCGATAGATGTTTCACTTTGTTGGCCCTGGGATTCGAACTAGCGACCTTTTCAGTTACTGGCCCAACGCTCTAACAGCTAGTCTAACTGTGAAGCCATATAGTGCTATGTTTAGTTGGTCTGGTCCCATACTGTATGTTCTGTTGCCAAGTCTTCTATGGTTACAGCATGACCCCCCGTTCAGGGTTGAAGCTTATTTCTGGAAATTCCAATTCTACACATTTTGTCATGGGGTGCAAAAAAAAACATTTTTGCGGTTTTGAAGCACATTTTCTTGCAATTCTATACATTTTACCATGTATAATGTGTATTCATCTGATATTTGAGTGACTAAAAAATTCCAACAATGTCTATGGGCTAAAAAACCCAAATAAAAAAAAATGTTAGCTGACATGGGCTAGTTGATCTGGACATTTCTGACAAGTTATAAATAGCTCTCTAAGGTAAGCAATGGCTGACATGACAAGAGGAACTGATGATGCACTACCCAATTTCAAAATTGCACCTTGTGCTTTCTACTACTTTCAAGAGTAATTTTAAAGCCAGACTGAATTCCTTTAAATCTTTATTTTTTGTGAACCACTGCTTTAGACGAGGCTGGGTTTAGACTAGCCTAATGTTGAAGCCAAACTGCATTGAGACAAATGCCTTTCTCTTAACACCTAATGGAAAGAACACTGGCCAATATGACTCCGTCACCATTGTGTTTTACCATTGCCCTTTACACACAAAGCTTTTGTGTTTTCTAAATGTAGTGAGAGTAATTTGAAATGTTGATTTTTAGATGTTAGTTTACCATCTGAGAGGCCCGTCTGTAACGTCCAAGGGCCTGTGCTGGTCAATGGACTAGAGATTGACGAACACTGATCTAGATTATTCTAATATCTTCAATATCCCATGTGGTGTATTCCCCCTCCCCTACCTGTGTGTTTGGGTGAGGAGGGCCTCCCTCCCTGCTGTCCCCTGTGTTATATTCTCCTTTGGAATGTGCCACAACAGCATGGCTAAAATAAGACACCAACACGACTGAGAGGGGGCTGGTATTAGCCAGCTAAATGTCAGATAGTGGGGATGGCTGGACTGTGAAGACATGTTTTTGTTTGACATGACGAATGCCCTTGCAGATTTATCCTCTTCAATCAAGTTGACCTTTCTTTAGTTTAGATGGTATATCGGTTTACTATTTACTTTTGATGGTTTGAATGTTACTGGCATTTAGTATTCAGTCCCTTCTTTATTTTACAATTGTATTTGAATCTATGTAGAGGGAGAAGCCAGTGTGTGCGCTGTGTGATTCGCTCTTAAGTCTCTAAGCAGCCATTTTATTTAACTGTTTATTTATGTTTGTACTATGACATGGAACCGTGGAAGTGGTTGGTTTGTCAGATCAAAGATTTACTCTAACATTTTAGATTTGATTTGTTTATTTCCAAAATGCTTTATCCACCGATGTTTCACACTTGTGTTCATTTCATCAGAAATAAATGCTTTTTGTATGTGTAAAATATCACTGTCTACAGATTTTTTAAATTCATATATTTTAGATATGTATTACGTTTGGTTTTGTTGCAAAACACTATCCATTGTTTAGCTGGAATGGTCGGTTCCTGTATAATATTTAACATAGAATTCTAATACATCACAAATCTAACCTTGTGCTATAGTGTTTGGTTAAAGTTTGGCCTCAATCACATTTGATTGTGGTGAAGCTTGCCACCTCAGAGGTGTTTTGAAACTAAATGTGACAGTTTCATTCAGAGAGACAATCTGGTGATAGGTTAAACCAATCACTGTATATATGAATGGACAATGCCATTGATCACGTGACACCATTCATTTGTGAAGACTCAACAGCGCATGGAAGCCAAATTGAGTTGTTTAAGTTGGGGTCTCATGGAGACAAAACATACGCAGTTTGAGCTACTCTTTGGAGTGACCGTTGCAAGCTCTGTGCTGCCACCTCTCATTTAATAACTTGAATTGAAGACCGACCGGGGTACTGCAGGCTACCATTAGCAACTAAATTATCTACTTCTGTGTGCGATTTAAAAATATATTTTCTTCAAGGACATGCATTTAGTATATTACTAGCAGTTATTTGTACCGTGATTGTTTTAAAAACGGTTTTTATTTATACTAAGATTGACCATGAATATCGCCATTTTCCCATTCATTATAATGGGGGATCCTTTTTTTCTGCTTACACTGCATGTAGTACCACAGTTGGCCTTGAATTTATGAGGGGCAGTCTTTCTCCCCTGGGTTAAACACGTCTGTCATTTAATAACCCATTCCACACGATTAGATGTGGGAAAAACACATCTCTTTCATAAGTTCTTTAAACCAAAAAAGCTAATTACCAACATTTCTGAAAAGGTGTATATATAGCGTTTTGGAATTCAATCAATTCAACTCTCTTCATTTGGGTTCAAGTGATCAATAATCACCTCAGCTGTTATGATAGTGTGCCTTTTTATAAGGCATTCATGGCTTGTGCCTATAGGTGATTGTTTGTTAGATTCGTGAGTGGTGGCTTGAATGTCAAAGTGAAGTATTGCTGATAAGCTACTGGAGGTGAGCAGAGCCCATGAGAGTCCCATGGTGGAGTGTATGAAATGTGAACCAGGCTGTACACATCACCCACGTCACTGGAAGTATGGCCTTAGAAATATGTCAGCACAGCAGGGTGGGCCTGGAGCCGTGTGGGTGTTGTATGTCAACCCGCACCCTGTGCTGGGTCGTGACTGCTGAGGGGCATGTAAGGGTGTCATGTGACTGAGCGACGGCCTCGACCTGACATAGACACTGCCAGAGCAGGAGCCTCCCAGACTCTCGGGCAGCTGTCCAATATAGGATGCTCAGGCTAGATGATATATCACTACTACTACTGTATTATACTGTAGACTAGATATCTGTTCTTTAGGCTGGACAATGGTGTAGTGGTAGCAGTACATGAAGCTAGATAGGGAGGGAGGATAAATATATTCCACTCTACTGCAAGAATATTAGTTTTCTACACATTCATTTGATTGATTTGTTTGAAATCTGAACCAGGTTTGGATTCATTTTTGAGGTATTTGAAGATGTTCTCCGATACTGTTTGGTCGTCCAACCTGTTCCTGACAACCTACATACGGTACAGCCAAATGAGTCTACTGTATTGTCAAAAGACTCACAAGCTTTGCTTACACTGCACTGTAAATATGATCCACTGAAATCAGTTGATTGCTGTGCTTTAGGACAGGACGGGTTGATATTTTCTTGGCAGGTTTCCAGGCCCTGGCAACGCTTAACCCTGCTCTGCTAATGATACATGAGGATACTTAATGATATTGAAATCAATATTATTCTGAAAAGCTCAATCTATTGGGGACCCACTCCACTATTACAGTATTATGTGACAAGCACATACTCTATTGCAATGGAATATCCCAATTAGAAAGGTCACTATTTTAAAAATATTTTAGTTTCACCTTTTATTTAACCAGTTGAGGCCAGTTGAGAACAAGTTCTCATTTACAACTGCAACATGGCCAAGATAAAGCAAAGCAGTGTGACACAACACAGTTACACATGGAATAAACAAATGTACAGTCAATAACACAATATAAATTGAGTAGAGATCACCTGTGAACATAGCAACCGCACTACAGGAGATTTCTCTGGGAACTATGTATACACGACAGGCCTGTGTGGATCAGTGCTAACTGTCAATCGTTCTCTGGTCCTTTGTCTTTCCTCCCCAGTCTCCGGCCTCTCGTCTTCCCCCACCCCACCCAGCACCCCCTGCCTGCACATGCTGTTCCCCCAGGAGGTTCACCAGAGTGCCCCAGAGCGCCTGGAACGCTCCCTCTCATCACCCCCACCAGACACCGGACAGCGCCTTAGCCTGCCAGCCTCTGCCAAGCCCCCCATGTCCTCCTCCTCTCCGATACCCTACGCTTTCCCACTGGCCCAAGCTACCTCACAGCCAGTGAGTGATACCTCCTTACTTCCTACTACACCAACCTCTGGGTTACTGTGTTTGTTAGTGGCAGTGATAATTGACAGTATTTAAGCAATATTTCAGGGTTGCCAAAGAAATGTGGTTTAAGGGGGAAAGCTGGTGTGAGTCTCCTAGACCTATACAGTGGTAAAATATATAAATGACTAGAATTAAGTGATTGTTTCAGCAAAGACTCTTTGTTCAGCTCTAACGTTCAGCTCAGCAGAGTTCAAT
Source organism: Oncorhynchus keta (assembly GCF_023373465.1). Taxonomy (NCBI): domain Eukaryota; kingdom Metazoa; phylum Chordata; class Actinopteri; order Salmoniformes; family Salmonidae; genus Oncorhynchus; species Oncorhynchus keta. The sequence continues at coordinate 24,125,175 of NC_068443.1, read as the reverse complement.
ACTAGCCTAATCAAGATGTTCAGACAGTCAGTGTTTGAACTGATATGTCTGTTATGTTCCCCTCTCCTGTTGGACAGAGACCTTGATTTGATTGATGTGGTATCTTGTTGAAACTAATAATTCAAGTAACTGTGTGTCTGTCTATTTGAGCTATAGAATTCTATCTACCCTGGCAGTGTAAGTCAATATTTCATCACCATCACCATTTTTGTTTATTGCTTATTACACCCAAGGCATCATGATTACAGCCATAAGTCTCTCCCTCGCTCTCTCACACTCTTTTGCTCTCTGTCTTAGTCTCTTATTTATTTATTTCCATCCACACACACCAGGCTCTTATCCAAATCAAAGGAATGTCTCTGCTAAATCCAATCTGGAAGCGTTTTAATGAAACAGCCCTCCATCTCAGATTTACAGCCCCATGTTTATATACAGCACATTCCCTTCCCTGTGGCAGTGCAGCAGCAGTAGAGTGGGATGGGATTCATGCTGATCGCAGGTTAGACAAGCTAGATTTATGACAGTGCAGTAGTGGTTTTGGCTGGAGAATTGCTGTGTCACCATGAGGTATGGGGTGACTGGGGGGTTGGTTAGGTATCCCAGGCGTGAGCTATCAGGGCGGTTTCTTTTACTGCAGTGGGTTGTCAGTGCACTGGTAGGGTCTAATCAAGGGGCTAGGGGAGACTACTAATACAAAAAGATGGTTTTGAATCCTCATATGCTACAAAGAGCACAGTATGGTTCGGCTCATAGAATGTGCCATGATGATGAAGTGCTTTGTAGCATAGGGAAAGAGGCAAATTAACTGCACACTGACTTATTTTGTTATTAGATCATTTTGCTGCAGTACACAACCTCTGCACCATGTCTTAGTCATTGTGCAGTAGCCTACTTCATCCCATTCATCTCTTGCTATTATTATTGTAAATAATTGTCAATGTAAGTAACTATGCATTGTGCAAATTGTTGCATTTTAATGTCCTGCAAAACAGTTATGGGCATAGAAAATGACAAGGAATCCTTGGCTTCTCGCTGCTAGGCAACATAAGGGATTTCCTAATATGGTGAAGAGCCTTGGTCGTTCTGCATGGAGGGTGTGTCTCTCGAGCGTGATCATAATAATAAATGAAACCTTAACGATTTCCGTTTTCGTTCACAATACACACAATGCGCAGAAAAATATCTACTTGAGACGATACACTGCTTTTTAAATTAAAGTATTATTTTGTTTATTTATCCGGACATGTTGCACACTCTGTTTATTTATCCGGACGTGTTGCTCACTCCTCTGTTTTGGTCAGTAGTATGATCCTACTGTAGGCAACGGCTTTATTGACTGCAGCAAAATAGATTTAGGAATGTTCCACTACTACAGTTAAGGGGCGTGTAGTCTAATAATAATGTGCCATTAAAGTTACTGGCAGGCAGAGCTCCGGATATGAATTGCCCACATACAGTAGAAACTTGTACAAGGGCACTTGAATGAGTTGCGTGCAGTGCGTATTGTGCGTATCGGACAGGGCTTGCTTTTCTTTTTGTTGGTTATGCGTAAGGACATTTTAGTCTGTCAGTCTCTCAAGATGTATGATTTTTTCATGGTGGAACGTGCCAGCAGTTATTGAATCTACATTGTTTTTTCGTCCACACTTTGGCAAACGGCGAGCTGTTGTGCGCCTGCAGCGCGCGACTGCTCTGATATTGGTGTGCCAGATTTGGAGCGCGTTCTTGACCCCCTCTGCCTCTTATTCTTACAGAATTTCTACGGTTTATTCGAAGGCATGCTGGAGAAACTTGATCTAAACGATGATGGTGTTGGTAAGTAAGTGCATTTTACTGCATTAATAACCCACATTTTGATGTTATTTGATTGTGTTGCCTATAGCCTTTTATTTGACGTTTTTGCAAATTTATTTGGATATAGTTCCAGGCTCAATGGTACCGATTGCTTCTTTGTGAAGTGCTGGTGTGAATTGTAATGTGAATATTAGTTACATTTAAATATATATGAATATATTTTAGTCATTTAGCAGAAGCTCTGGATGACTTAAAGTAGTGAGTGCATACCTTTTTAATACCTTTTCCTACTGGTCCCTCATGGGAATCGAACCACAGCCCTGGCGCTGCAAGCCCATGCTCTACCAACTGAGCCACATGGGACCAGTTACAAGCTATTGAACACCTGTCGCTACATATCATCAAATAATTCATATTTAAGCCCTATTATGCAGGATTTGTTTTGATCATAACCCAATTATTGCCTGATGATAGGCCATAGCAGCTAAGTAAGGGTGCTGAACCCCCAAAAAAAAAAACTTGCAAAAGTAGTGCCTTGGGCCTTTTACTAGTCTGTATTAGTTGACCGATATAGCTGACCGATATAGCTATCTGTAGTGTGCCCCGTTGGTGAAAAGCACTCCCATCCTCAAACATATTCCTGCGGCTATGGATAGCGCAAAGCCTCATGCAGGGGAATCAATCTCAACCCACGGGTGCACTTTGTTAGAATAAGGAATCCCCCCCCCAGCCCCAGACGTGACCTCATTGGTTCAGTATAGAGTATGATGACTTGTGAAATTATTTGATGTACTGTATACACAGTGTGAATATATATTTTTCTACCCATCTTTCCAGCTGCTGAACCAGACAGAGATATTTACATGCGCTTTATGAAGTCCCACTGCTGCTATGACATCGTTCCCACCAGCTCCAAGCTGGTTGTGTTCGACACTGGCCTACAGGTAAGCCCTGCTCACAAGATGTATACATAACTTTGAGAAGCACTAACTAACTTTGACCTAAGTTTGACAGTATCTGTTTATCTAACAGGGTGTGTCCACTGAGGAACATTCTTATGGGTATTGAAGTGCATCCTTGGTCTAAAGGCATTGAAAATTGCATGGTTAATGTTCCATGAGGAGAGCATTACTATTGACTCATAAAAGGTTAAACAGTAATCATAAGGAAGAACAGAAACACTGATGTTTAGGAGCTCAGCCACCTAATCCATTAACCTCATGGTTCCAGTTTCCTTATATGAAACCCATCAAACCAGAACGCTTTATTGTTTTATTTAGGATTTACACTGAACATTTTACAAGATGTGGAATACCATCAATATATTTTTTGGTTCTCAGATTATGATCCCTTTTCACAGGTGAAGAAGGCGTTCTTTGCCTTAGTGGCCAATGGGGTGCGTGCTGCCCCACTATGGGATTCAGAGAAGCAGTGTTTTGTGGGTAAGGCACACCCTTCGTGTAGTATGATTTTCCCATGATGTTATGCAAAGATGCACTGAGTTTGAAGGTAGGCATTGAAATACATCCACAGGTACACCTCCAGTTGACTCAAATGATGTCAATTAGCCTATCAGAAGCTTGCACAAGCTGTTTATAGGCAAAGTCAACTTAGTGTATGTAAACTTCTGATCCACTGGAATTGTGATATAGTGAATTAGAAGTGAAATAATCTGTCTGTAAACAATTGTTGGAAAAATTACTTGTCATGCACAAAGTAGATGTCCTAACCGACTTGCCAAAACTACAGTTTTTCAACAAGAAATTTGTGGTTGAAAAACTAGTTTTAATGACTCCAACATAAGTGTATGTAAACTTCTGACTTCAACTGTACATGCTGGTAGGTAACAATTATCTCCAGATTAAGTACAACATTTGTCACGTTTCTTAAATAAAAAAAAGATTAAAAAAACGATTTGTTGAGATTACTTGTAATAGCCATGGCCAGTGGAGCATGGTTTGTTGGCTAGAGGTCAGTTATCAACCTAATGCTTTATGACGGCTCTATGACAACTGTTAGTTATTCTATTATCTATAGGCATGCATTTCTCATTTCAGGAATGTTGACAATCACAGACTTCATCATCATACTACACAGATACTACAAGTCACCGTTGGTAAGTTTGAGTGGACGAACCGATTTTAGCAAAACATTTGTTTACCATGAAAATTCCTATGTTGGATTTCTGTAGTTTATTCTTTAGATGTCAATATAGTTTTATTGTTTATAGGTGCAAATATATGAGTTGGAAGATCATAAGCTTGAGACATGGAGAGGTATGTAACGAGCTTTGGTTTAAATGATGACATTAAATGACATGTACAGAACATTTAACTCACATTGTTTTGTCTCTCCACAGAAGTATATTTGCAAGAGACATTCAAGCCTTTAGTGAACATATCACCCGAATCAAGGTACGTTCTCATAACATAACAAAGGTTATTATACAGGTAAGAGTGTGTGTATCTGTCTTGAATATACGTGGGTGTGAAGACAATTCCACAATTGTCTTTTCATTTGCGCTTTATGTCCGTCTTTGCAGCATATTTGATGCAGTGTATTCCCTCATTAAAAACAAGATCCACCGGCTGCCTGTCATCGACCCTGTGACGGGGAACCCACTTTACATCCTCACACACAAGAGGATCCTCAAGTTCCTACAGCTCTTTGTAAGTCTAAAACCATGGGCTCGATTTTCAGATGGCGTTAAGGCGGCACTACTGTTAAACGCACGTTAGTTTGTAATTTTGTCATGTGCGCACTGGCGTTTCCCAGCCCTAACACCAGGTTCTGCAATTTACCTAACATCAGCACACTTCCGCCCAGATGGGAGGGGTGGAAATATTTGAGGCGTTTCCTTAAAAACATGATCCAAAGTGCTAATTTCAGGCAGCACTGATAGGGATATTTAAGACCAACTAAAATCTGGTTTTAGCGGTAACACCGTTAGTTATGGTTTGAATTTTGCTCTGGGTCTCAACAGGCTTTTCCTGGTTAAATAAAGGTTAAATAAAAAATGAACTTTTGAAAAGCTTGGATGTGCATAAAACCCTCCAGTTATGGCGTCTAAGTGTATTTAGACATGGCCGATTCTGTAGCTCAGTTGGTAGAGATTTAAAACAAGTTGTTTCATTTGGTTTAGAATTTGATTTGAATTATTCACTCTTTTTAGGCCTTATCAATAATTAATTTGATATTGCTTATTGACTACATTTGGCATGTCCATCCTCCGCCATTAGGCATTTTACAGTAGGCATAGCCCCTATATCAGTGTGATAATGATATGTATATATTTCCACATTGAAGCCATGCAATTACTTAGAACAAGGTGGACTGTAAACAGGTTCAAGTTAACATATTTATAATAGATGGGATAGGTCTACATGTTGTTCGCTTGTTTCTGTAAGCTGTTTAACAAACTATAACGGACTAACATTGGAATTGGAGTTGATTCCAAGGCAAAAAAGTGATCCTCTCTTGTGTTCCAGTCATAGATAGATCGATAGGTGTTATATTTTATCTTATGTGTTCCAGGTGCGTGAGATGCCCAAGCCGGCTTTTATGAAGCAGACTCTCGGAGAGCTGGGCATCGGCACCTACAAGAACATAGCCTTCATCCACCCTGACACACCCATCATCAAGGCCCTGCAGATCTTCGTAGAGAGGAGGGTGTCTGCCCTGCCTGTTGTGGACGTATCTGGTACGTGTTACTGTAAAACACTTTGTGACAACTGTTGTTAAAATATACTTCATAGGTACATTTGACTGATTGAGATTCAGCTCAACTCTGGTTATGTTTCAATCTCATCACAGGGAAAGTGGTGGATATTTACTCCAAATTTGATGTCATAGTAAGTTATGATTTTCAAAATACAGCTTGGTAATCCTGTTACTTCCCCCTCAAAAAATATATTGTGTGAATGTTTTCCTTTTAAAAAGCCATGAGTGTCTGTGTATCATGTGTATAGAACCTGGCAGCAGAGAAGACTTATAATAACCTGGACATCACAGTGACCCAGGCTCTGAGGCATCGCTGCCAGTACTTTGAGGGGGTCATGCAATGCCACAAGCTGGATACACTGGAGACCATTGTGGACAAGATTGTCAAAGCAGAGGTGTGTTCAAACACATACATACAACACAACAATAACACGTAAACTCAACAGAGACACAAAATGCTCACTGTCCCTAAGGATTCACATCCGGCCGTGATTGAGAGTCCCATAGGGCGGTGCACAATTGTCCCAGCGCCGTCCGGGATTTGGCCGGGGTAGGCCGTCATTGTAAATAAGAATTTGTTCTTAACTGATATAGTTAAAGGTTAAAAAAAAGTATGTGTGTGTGTCTCTTTGTACGTGTGTCCCTATATATGTGTGTGTGTGTGTGTGTGTGTGTGTGTGTGTGTGTGCCAGGTCCACCGGCTGGTAGTGGTTGATGATCGCTCGGCCATCGAGGGCATCATCTCCCTGTCTGACATTCTGCAGGCCCTGGTGCTCAGCCCAGCAGGTATAGATGCTCAGCATTCCTAACCCCCTCCTAATACGACTCTTGGACCCTGAGCTCCCTCCCCACCCTGCCCTGTCCTGCCCTGCCTCGCCCTCCTCACACAGGTAGGACACAAACACACACTCAGGCATTTGCTGGTTGGCTCCCACATGCGGATGGCATGGGCTTGATGCCAGGCTGCCTGTGCCCTTGAGCCATCCTGTATGCCAGCTCGTGACAGTTTGGTGTGGGCTTGGCTGTGTGTCTGTGTCCTGACTCAGGACCATGTCCTTTCCTCTCGTGCTACCATCAGATTCTAATAGAATGTTCATGTCAACGTCTTACTTGACATTATGCTTGGTAGCCTTTCTTTGTTGTCTTGGTATTTTGTCTGTCTGCTTATAGTTTTGAATAATGAAGAAGAATGATGTAACATAAAGAATGTAGAATAATGTAAGATAATGAGTTTGCATGTTTGTTTTTTGGTAGGAAATGCCTTTGCTGGTGCAGTCATAATGCATTTAGAAATTGCATTTTGAATTGGCTGGTGCATCAGTTCCCAGATTTGAAAACTGCAGTGAGCAGACTCATCAACTCCGATGTGAGCGTGAAAGAAACATGAAGCATCTTGCACAACTATCTCCCTGATGCAAATAAGCCTACTATTGTTTATGTTGGACATGAACCTCGTCCTAGATCTGTCGCTATAGCCAACACCTATGGTCATTATAATGCCAGCACAAACAGATCTGGGACCAGGCTAGTGGGATGTATTCTTGTGTCCTTACTTCACATGTCTATTCTTCCCTCCCCTAGATGCCTGCAGAGAGGAGGGCCTCCTGGAGTGAGACGGGGGGCTACTGCTGCTGGAATCACAGAGGCTGTCCTACAATATATAACTTGTATTTTACAGGTAGCTGCCAAGATAAAGGAAACACTTGAGTAAATTAGGGATACAAAGTCTATTGAAAGCAGGTGCTTCTAAACAGGTGTGATTCCTGAGTTAATTAAGCAGTTGACATCCCATCATGCTTTGGGTCATGTATAAAAATGCACAGTTGCCCATTATTTTCTTACCGTGGCTAAAATAAGAGATCTCAGTGACTTTGAGAGAGTGGTCTCAAAGGAACATAGAGGGTTTAAAGTGGGTGTGTGTCTCCAGTGACTAGATCTCAACCCAATTGAACACTTATGGGAGATTCTGGAGTGGTGCCTGAGACAGTGCTTTCCACAACCATTAACAAAACACCAAATGATGGAATTTCTCTTGGAAAAATCCCTTCTATATAATTCCAGACACTTGAAGTGTGCATTGAAGCTATTCTGGCAGCTCGTGGTGGCCCAATGCCCTATTAATATATTGGTGTTTCCTTTATTTGGACAGTTACCTTTACGTCCAAAGCCCTTCATATTGATGCACTAGACTTTGAAACCAAAGGGCTGGGCTGGATTGGACTGCTACTGGGGGGTAAATGGCTTTAATACTGGAGGACCAGCATCTCTCTGTCTGAATGGAACTGGACTTGATTCACTGTGGGGCTGAGCCAGTCTGAACTGTGGTTATGTATGTATATGAGGGCTATATACGTTTTGGTGTTTGTCTCAGTATCATGCTGCTCTGTCGTGTTAACAGTGCCTAGTCACTGGATTGTTTCAAACCATCAATGAACAAGTAGATTGACAGATATTGCCAAGGCATCTTACTTGTTGATACACACAAGCATGTGTCTAAGTTCCCCACGGGAAAAAATAACCTGTTTGTATAGGTGGAGCTGCAATGTACTGGACCACTAAAAGTGATGGTTGAGTAAATAACGTCAGTCTATATTCTATGCTGTCAAACACAGACCATTTAGACAATATAATTGCATTCTTCATTTTAGTATCAAATGTGGCCATATTATAGCATGTTCTATGATAAGCCACATGTTGCTATAATGAGTTGTTGTCCACACCCCTTTTAGGGGCTATATGCAGTCTCTCTGTCCAATCCTTAGTCACAGTGCCTTTTGCTTGCCCTGCCCCTGACCATGGAAGCAAACGCCATTCTCTAACCATAATACATCAAAACGAAGTGTTCTTGAAGAATAAGCAAGATCTTGTCAAAAATGTGTTCTCATTTAACCTGAAGGAGAAATTGCAGGTGTTCATGCTTTATCTGGTTATGATTGGAGGGGTTTTGTTTGTATATGAGTAACATGCTGTGAAGAGAGACAGAACAGGAAAAAGGCTTTATTTTTTGGATATATATATATATATTTTGTATTCATTCTCGATGACACTTGGGTTGAGATTTAGAGCCATTTATTTTGTCCGCTTTATGCACTTGAGACATGGATCACTTCCATCTACAACATCTATAAATCAAAATGGTGGATTCTGAACTGCTCTTGACCAGACTCCTGTGCTGTGGCCAGAGAACACACCTCTGACAACTCATCTCTATTGTTTCACTGTAAATAAGAAAGTTTTCAGGAAATGTGCCAGAGAAAGCTTTATTTTTATGTAACTTTAAAGAAATCATGTTAAAATAACTGCAGTTTTAATATTATTTTTGTAAATATATTGTGGCAAAATGAGCCAATATAAATAAAGATAATTTCTATTCAGAACAAGATGTACATGTGCAAGCATGAGAAACGACACTATAACAGTTGTGAATGTTCTTTACTTTTCTATTTTTCTGCATGCAGAAAAATAAACGATGACACTGAATGTATTTTTATGTAATGTGTTTATTGAATTTTATTTTTGACTGTAGATTTGCACCACCATATTTAACTGTTTTGCAATCCAAATTAAACCTGTTTGGGTAAATCAATTAGTTTATTATGATAATCCTGAATGCGGCAGGTTACCTAGTGGTTAGAGCGTTAGGCCAGTAACCGAAAGGTTGCTAGCTTGAATCCCCAAGCTGACAAGGTAAAAATCGGTTGTCCTGCCCCTGAACAAGGGAGTTAACCCACTGTTCCTAGGCGGTCATTCTAAATACAAATTTGTTCTTAACTGACTTGCCCAGTTAAATTTTTTAAAATGTAATTGATGTCATTTTTTTATGACTTCCATGCACATGAATTATTTACCTTCATACAGTATAACACATGTTTATGCACTTCTCTAATAGACCTTACTTGACAGACATGGCTAAAAGACTTTTGATGATAATCATTATTGCGACATTCGATGTCTGAACCCTGCCACCTACTAGTGGTTAAGAGCTGCACTGCAGGCATATCCGCAGCTATTTTAAGATTGGCCATCACGTGGAGTCCTGAGGGTACTCGAATTTACATAGCAGGTTAAGTAAATTTAGTCTGAGGCTCAGAGCATACCAACAGAAGTTTCTCCCTCTCCTCTTTTGAAGTTCCATGCTAGAAACTATTGGAGTGCTCCTATGACATTGAAATTGTTTACACATTAGGGAGTTGCTTCTATAATTAGAATATGTCAAGGAAATAAAATGTCATCAAGCCACACACATACCAGCAAATATCTACATCAGCTTTCAAGTAAAGGGTAGAGATCCTCAGAAAACACCTTCCCGAGACCATTCCAAGGATTTCTGAACACCAGCCACAAGGTGACAGTCTAATACAAGCGGTATTTGTCACTAACCACCATGGGATTGTATGATATATAGACAGACTGTGAAGGTTAGTAGAATGTCATTTCATAGCACTCATATGGCACCAGATATTCTGCTCCAAATTCACCAACAAAATCATATTTATTTATAGACATGATATATTCCATATATTCACAGGCAATATAAACAAGCAGGAGGCTGTCAGTCTATGTGGGGTAGGAATGGCACTGTAATCTCAATGGATCTGGATCTACTGCAAAGGTAAAAACTAGGATTTTTCTAGATACTGGTCTTGGATCAGCAGTGAGGATGAAATCTCCCAACACCTTGTAGCCCTAAAGCAGGAGGACTTATTGGCTTGCTGGCCTCTGTCTGATCTGACTGCTTATCAATCTCTCTCTCTCACACACACACACACACACTGGACGTTCCCTTGAAAGTGTAAGGGTGATTCAAAATTCTCCTTCATCGAAGCTTGTCATGTATTTTATATGCATGGAGAGAAGGGCTTGAGAGGGGGCTCAAACTCAAACTCAAATGAACTTCACTCTGTTCCTCTCCTCAGGCATATCTCTCATTCTCTCTCCATCCTATTCCCTCTCTCTCTAGCATTAGTTTTACTGCATCATGACTTTCACTAATTCTGCGAAGCAGCACACGTCCCTGGCCTTTGAAGACAAGTGTGATATGAATGAGGAGGAAAGAGGGTGTAAAAACCAGACCTCGGGGCATTTGGTTTTTACACGTTGCATTTATCTGCAGTCGGAGAGGGCTGAGAAACTCTGCGTTTCAGGGGGGGCTTTGATGTCTTATGGGGTGCAGCTGCGGTTCCTCTGCAGAGCTCATTAGAATAGGAGGCTGTGGTTCCTCTGCAGAGCTCATTAGAATAGGAGGCTGTGGTTCCTCTGCAGAGCTCATTAGAATAGGAGGCTGCGGTTCCTCTGCAGAGCTCATTAGAATAGGAGGCTGTGGTTCCTCTGCAGAGCTCATTAGAATAGGAGGCTGCGGTTCCTCTGCAGAGCTCATTAGAATAGGAGGCTGTGGTTCCTCTGCAGAGCTCATTAGAATAGGAGGCTGCGGTTCCTCTGCAGAGCTCATTAGAATAGGAGGCTGTGGTTCCTCTGCAGAGCTCATTAGAATAGGAGGCTGCGGTTCCTCTGCAGAGCTCATTAGAATAGGAGGCTGCGGTTCCTCTGCAGAGCTCATTAGAATAGGAGGCTGCGGTTCCTCTGCAGAGCTCATTAGAATAGGAGGCTGCGGTTCCTCTGCAGAGCTCATTAGAATAGGAGGCTGCGGTTCCTCTGCAGAGCTCATTAGAATAGGAGGCTGCGGTTCCTCTGCAGAGCTCATTAGAATAGGAGGCTGCGGTTCCTCTGCAGAGCTCATTAGAATAGGAGGCTGCGGTTTCTCTGCAGAGATCATTAGAATAGGAGGCTGCGGTTCCTCTGCAGAGCTCATTAGAATAGGAGGCTGCGGTTCCTCTGCAGAGCTCATTAGAATAGGAGGCTGCGGTTCCTCTGCAGAGCTCATTAGAATAGGAGGCTGCGGTTTCTCTGCAGAGCTCATTAGAATAGGAGGCTGCGGTTCCTCTGCAGAGATCATTAGAATAAGGAGACTGCGGTTCCTCTGCAGAGCTCATTAGAATAGGAGGCTGCGGTTCCTCTGCAGAGCTCATTAGAATAGGAGGCTGCGGTTCCTCTGCAGAGCTCATTAGAATAGGAGGCTGCGGTTCCTCTGCAGAGCTCATTAGAATAGGAGGCTGCGGTTTCTCTGCAGAGCTCATTAGAATAGGAGGCTGCGGTTCCTCTGCAGAGCTCATTAGAATAGGAGGCTGCGGTTCCTCTGCAGAGCTCATTAGAATAGGAGGCTGTGGTTCCTGTGCAGAGCTCATTAGAATAGGAGGCTGCGGTTCCTCTGCAGAGCTCATTTGAATAGGAGTCTGCGGTTCCTCTGCAGAGCTCATTAGAATAGGAGGCTGCGGGACTCATACAGCCATGTCAAGCCAGCCACCCGTATGGACTGACTAGAAAGCAGCACACAGCCACACAGATGAGGAAAAGCACTATGATCACACTTCTCATAAAGGTCTCTCTCTTTCTCTTTCCCTCCCAATCCCTCTCTCTGTCATTCTCTCTATGTAGTAGTGCACAGACAGGGTGGATGACATATTTGAGATCAATATTGGTGTCCATTATTTTTCCATAAACACAATATAAAACAACCCCATCTTAAACATGAATGATTTTCTTTTGAGCAGAACATTGATTCACAAGCTGAATATCACCACCCAAAACAATATCAAACCACATGCTGAAAACACACATCACAAACTGCAAACTCATACTGCAGGAAAGATGTGGTTTATTGGGAACAGCACGATCCCATCTAGCTTATTGTGATACATACATAGCATAAACAATGGCGACACATTTGATTTGACCTCTTAAGTGCCACAGGTTGAGGATTATATTTACAACACTATAACCATGGTGTGATGTAGGCTCCACCCATTTAAACAGAATCACAGAAGGGAATATGAGAATGACTTCATACTTCAAATGACTCCTCCTCACATACAAACCTTTACACATTGTATTTATGAACAAGTCAGTTAGTGACTTTTTTTTATCTTGTGTTTAAACTCCTGAAAAAAATGTCATACTAATTTCTGTTTTCATATGAACATATCACTGGAGGGTTTATCATGAGTCTGGGGATTGACCTCTGTTATAATAGAAAAAGAATGGTGCCCTTGGTTATGATGATCTAGCAGGTCAAAGCACAAGACGTGGAGACTTTTCTGTCACTACATAAGCTTGAGAAGGAATTCATTACTATGTTAACAATTACCACACATACATGTATATCAATCAAGCACCGGTTAACACATGTCCAGATGGATGCATTCGGGTGCTACGGTATCTACTGAAATGTTATGAACAACACCAAGCAGGCTAATATTTACTGTCTCCCAAATAGCATCCTATTCCTGACATAGTGCACTACTTTACTATGGAATCCTTTGGTCCCGGGTCAAAAGTAGTGCACTATAAAGGGAATAGGTTGCCAGACATTGTCTTTACAACAACCTTTCCTGCAAAATCTCAATCCGACAATATTTAAAAGAAGTGAAAGTGAATTGGCATGTGTTTATCTCTTCATGCTACGCAATGTTACTTACAGGTTGACTTTGGTTTACAGCTTTCTATAACAATACTGTATCTGTGTGGCAGTTTGAAGCTATGAGTTAAGTTAAATCAGGACTAATACAGTACAGCAGTGTTAAACCAATATTAACACATTAACATGTCTTACACAGAAATGTTACTCTACTGTTGATACAATAGCAAATAGTGTATTGTTACAATGTGGTTCCTTGAATAAAACGAAAGATACGATTTCTCAAGACATTTGAGTGTCTCCGTGATCTTAACTTTTCATCTCGTCTATGATTTAAATATCTGTGTTCGGGTACCTCTCAATAAATAAAAAACATAAGTTGGTATTGTGTAACATCGAACATAAATATGGGTATACATAGTGAATACTCATTCTATGAAAACTTCAGACGACATGTGTTTTGCGTTGATAAAAGAAGACCGAAACAAAGAGAGAGATTTTTGGTGAGAGAAATCATCATATAAACGTGTGTGTGTGTGTGTGTGTGTGTGTGTGTGTGTGTGTGTGTGTGTGTGTGTGTGTGTGTGTGTGTGTGTGTGTGTGTGTGTGTGTGTTTGTGTGTAAGAGAGAGCAAAATAGTAAATATTATGGATAGTAAGCCTTTCCAGGAAGGTTATGTCATCTCCAACACTAGACAAACACCTAAAGTATTCTGGGAAATGATTGTTTACTCTAAAGAGATGTTGTGATCTGTGCCATTGCAGCGACAGACTCGGAGCAAGGGGGCTCAAATATATCAGTTACTGGGAATACAATGGATGTCACTTCAAAACAATAGAGAGTCTTTGTGTCCAATAGGGATTTTTCTTGTTGGGTATCCCATGTTGGAGTCTGCTACGGTTTGAGAAACTGAGAGAGGTGCACATTCGGAGGTCCTCCTAGATGTGGAATCAACCATTAGCGTAGGCCGTTGGGGGGTATGTGGGGCCTCTTTGTCCACTAGATCAGAGCCCAGAGGCAGCTGGAGGACATGTTCTGGGAGATTTGGCAGTTTGGTTCAGTCCCCTTTCAGCGGTGGCTTGGTCTGGGTGGGTGAGACCTTGAGTTCTGGTCATACATATGGGCAGAGGGGAGGGGGGGAGGAGAGAGAGAGAGGGAGAGGGAGTGGGAGAAAGAGAGAGAGAGAGCGAGAGAGAGAGTAATAACAAGAGGCAGTGAGAGTACAAGAAATGCATTTCAGAGACATCTGACGGGGAGGGAGTGACGTGAGGCCAAACAGAACCACGCCAGGCCATTCAGGGACACAGTTCTTCCTCCAAGTGAGACATCTTAGAACAAGCTATAGAGGCGCCTCTAGCAACTGGAGAGGGAGGCTCACTGTCACTGAACCTTTGGAATGAATCCACATCTTATGTTTGACCCCAACACCTTTATCTCTTTTTGTCTGTATCCACATTTCTGCTCATTCTATGACTTTCTCTCCCTCTTTTTGTCTCTCACACATTCTCTTTCTCTGTATCTACCTCTATCCCTCGATCCCCCTCTGATCTCGACTAAGCCAGAAATCCAGCGAGGTGGAATAATATTTCTCACTTTCTGTCAGAAACATCTGATCAAACAGCGGTTTGGGCTGCCAAAAGCTCTAACCAACCTGCTGTTCACACCTTCAATACCTCCCTCTCTCCTCTTTTCAATACCTCCCTGTATCCTCTCTTCAATACCTCCCTCTATCCTCTCTTCAATACCTCCCTCTATTCTCTCTTCAATACCTCCCTCTATCCTCTCTTCAATACCTCCCTCTATTCTCTCTTCAATACCTCCCTCTATCCTCTCTTCAATACCTCCCTCTATTCTCTCTTCAATACCTCCCTCTATCCTCTCTTCAATACCTCCCTCTATTCTCTCTTCAATACCTCCCTCTATCCTCTCTTCAATGCCTCCCTCTATTCTCTCTTCAATGCCTCCCTCTATTCTCTCTTCAATACCTCCCTCTATTCTCTCGTTAATACCTCCCTCTATTCTCTCTTCAATGCCTCCCTCTATTCTCTCTTCAATGCCTCCCTCTATTCTCTCTTCAATGCCTCCCTCTATTCTCTCTTCAATACCTCCCTCTATCTTTCTCTTTAATACCTCCCTCGATCTTTCTCTTATTACATTTCATATGGGTCAAATGCAAAAAAAGTGACTCTACTGCATTGTCCAACAGATCTCTCTAAGAGAGGCAGAGCAAGTTGTGTCTGTGGCGCCTAGAAGACGTGTTGTCAGAGCTGGTGTGTGTAACTAACTGTTCTGTGTTCAGAGTTCAGTGATGCTCCTGGTATCCTGGTATATTGCAGTATAGAAGCGGTGGGTGGACAGACACACCGTGCTGGTTAGTAGCGAGCTCCTTCCATTATACATTCAGAGCAGCTGTTGTGTGGAGGAAGTCCTTTGAAGGGAGTCCCTATAGCGGAACCTTTTGAAAAAACATTTTTGGTTCCAGGTAGAACCCTTTTGGGTTCCATGTAGAATCCTTTCCTCTGGGGGTTCTACATGGAACACCAAACAGTTCTACCTGAAACCAAAAAGGGTTCTCCTATGGGGACAGCCGAGGAACCATTTTGGAACCCTTCTTCTAAGGGTGTCTATGCTTTCTTTTGCTTCACCGACACATGCTACACAAGTCTACACGAGCACACAAAGGTTTCATGCTACAACTAGTACTCAAGCAGGCAGAACAAAAACGACACCAACCCTCCCTTCCTCTCGTCTCTTTTCAAGCCAAACTTTTTGTGATTACAGTTAAATGGCACAACTTTCATGACATATTTTCTTCTGTGTGGCCAGTGACTCCGTTTCCTGCTGTTGTTTGATTTGTGTCTGTTTTTTTAAGTGAGGGGTGAGGAATAGGGAGTTTTTTCAGAGAACGGGGAGAGAAGCTTTGAAGACAGGCAGGTTGGGGATCTTGGAGAGGGCCTTTGAAAAGAGAAAGGAGTGAGAGCAGGAGGGAGGGAGGACAAAAAGAAAGAGAGGGGGGGGACTCCTTCACTTCTGTGTAAGGTAAGCTCCGATGGTAAGGCTTGCGGCCCCCAGTGCAGCCAGGCCAAAGACAGTCTTGATGGACGGCCATGAATCGAACACGGAGTCCCTCTGTCTGTCATAGAGCTCAACAAAGGCCTCCTGAAAGATAGACAGTGAGAGAGGCAGAGTTAAAGAGACTGAACAGGATCTTAAGCACTTAGAAATGTGTAACATATTGTACAAATTTTAATTCGTAATTTATCATACAAAATTAATGCCATTGTACACAATTGTGCACAAAATTCGGGGACCCGTTTTGGCTTGTGAGCACAACATTCAAAACTACTGGCTGACATTATACAAAACCTTTATAATGCATCTTTAATACAAGCAGTGTGTGTATTCCCATGTTCAAAGCTTGCTGGGGGGTCTCCTTTGGACGTGCCTGCAGATCTAAATGCCCTTGGCCACCATCCAACTTCTGTGTTATTACATGCATGCAGGAAGCCGGATCCATTTCAAACCAGCGCCTCTCACACCCCTTGTGCCTACCCCTTCATAAACACCACACACGCATGAACAAACACACACACACACGCACACGCACACGCACACACACGCACACGCACACACACACACACACACACACACACACACACACACACACACACACACACACACACACACACCCTGGGATACTCATGGAAACAACCCAAGACAAACACTCCACATGAAAACACACTCTCAAACCCATGTCACGTGATACACTACTTCCTATTGATGTATTGATGGGAGTATACTGTATGTCAGGGATCATCAACTAGATACAGCCGCGGGCCGATTTTTTCTTGAGAGGAAGGTCGGGGGGCCAGAACATAATTACAAATAATTTGTAGACTGCAAAGAGACCACAAGAAGCCCAAACAGATATAATGTTTGACTCAAACATAATAATTTAAAATCTTGCGTACAACGATCACGTGTCTCTCTATTATGTGTTGGAAAACTTGGGAACAGATTTCTTAAATTAAAATAAATTGGAGCTGATTTCCTGGTGTTTTTACAGTCTTTTATGTCCAACAATTAATTAAAAAATAATTTTACTTTTATGCTCAGAAAACCTCAGGGGGCAAATAAAACCACCCACGGGCCAAATTCGGCCCGCAAGCCACTAGTTGGGGTCATTAATATATTTATGGCAAACACCATATAGCAGCTGTGATTCTCCATATACAGTGAGCACCAAATCTATTGGGACAGTAACAAATGTTTTGTTGTTTTGGCTCTGTACTCCAGCACTTTGGATTTGAAATGATACAATGACTATGAGGTTAAAATGCAGACCGTAAGCTTTAATATGAGGATATTTTCAATTATATCAGGTGAACTGTTTTGAAAATACTGCACTTCTTGTACCTCGTCCTCCCATTTTAGGGGACCGAAAGTACTCGTACAAATTCACTTGTAAGTGTATTAAAGTACAGTAGTCAAAAGTGTAGTATTTGGGCCCTTATTCCTAGCATGGAATGATTACATTGTGTCTCTACAAACTTGTTGGATGCATTTGCAGTTTGTTTTGCCTCTGTAACTTTCTCACTCATCATTATTCACGATTCATTCAGGATTATCCATAATCATGGTAGCATCCACATTAATGTTGAAGTGTTTAGAAACATATTCTAATCTTATTTACAATAAAAGTGACTCAAAAATGACACAATACATTATTTACCATTTATTTCTATTGGGCACAAAATCATCTGAAACACAACCATTGTGCTGGGAATACGGGACCAAATATTACACCTTTGACTACTTTAATGCACATATAAGTGAATTTGTCCCAATACTTTTGGTCCCCTAAAATGGGGGGGGGACTATGTACAGAAAGTGTTCACCCGATATGGATGAAAAAACGCTCAAATGAAAGCTGACAGTCTGCACTTTGACCTCATAGTCATTGTATCATTTTAACACGTGCCACTGCCTAAATACTTTAGGAACTTCATGGTCCTACAACAGGCTGTTAAAGGTGCAACTGCTTCTCCCTAATCTCAGTGAATACAGCCTTTTATAAAACCACCACATATTGTATGTCCTTTTATTGTACAGTATGATATCCACCCTGGCTCAATGTATTTATGACCCATTTGTTGTATGAGGAAATCAAGACGTCCGTTTATAAACCTTCAGGCCTTGACAGTGGAAACAGCTGTACAGGAAGCTACAGTACAAAGATCCCCCCCCCCCCCAGAAAACCCCATAAATGGTTGCTGTTGATTGTTCTGTATCAAACTGGTCAATGTGGGAAGGAGTGCACCATTGGCTATAAGAGGGGTGTGAGGGTTGAGGGATCAGGACACATGATTGTGTAGCCTTTTCCTCAGAGCTGAAGGAAGCCCCGTTGCTCAAACCCCTGCCCTACAGTAAATCCCTAAACCTAGACGGGTAATACATTGTCGTTACAGCAGTAGCACTAACCCTAACCGAGACTGTCTCAACATTGACAATCATATAAGATAATAAACAATTCATTTGAGATGCAATGGATTATAGGTACAAAACACACACAGTAGTGGAGTACTGTTATGACTGGTAACCTGAATTCAATTCTACTTTATTAGTCCCCTGAGGGCCACGTCTACTTCAGCCTGTCCTGATTAGATCAAGACTACATTTACCTACATGAATTATGTTATGCACTATTTGTAAAGCAACACAAAATATATGTTTGTTTTAAATTTGCCCTTGAGAGAGAAACTGGGGCATCTTCTTTGAAGATTCATATTGTTATTAAATATTTCCAGAAAAGCAACGCAAACCCTCACAGGATGACTAAAAAAGGCAATCGGTTTCAAACGGCTACAGAAAAGTATTTCCTGACTCCCTCCTCTCTCTCTCCCTCCTCTCTCTCTCCCTCCTCTCTCTCTCCCTCCTCTCTCTCTCCCTCCTCTCTCTCTCCCTCCTCTCTCTCTCCCTCCTCTCTCTCTCCTTTCCTGTAGCGTTCCTGGGGCCAGAGGCCATTGACACAGTCAGGAGAAAGATCAGATCAGCAGTGTCTTCATGTTAGGCCCTCTGGCATCGAAACAACCATTCCTCGTCAGACATCATTCACTTAACCAACAGACATGTATCCTATTGTTAGCATTGTTATAATTATTTTTTGTTGTTGTTGCTGAAATTAGTTTAATAGAAAAATATAGAATGCAAAAATTACCAATTGAAAAGGCATGTACTGTGGGTCATTCAACACACTGAAAATGCTCCCTCTCCCCCTCCCTGATAATACCCACCCACCAACACACACCCTTCCATCCCTCTCCCTTCATCCTATAAGGCAGTTTTCAGGTATTAATTAGGGTACCTCAGTCAGACCTCCTACTGTGAGGAATGTGCTCCTCTGGCAAAAACACAGGTTTCCTGATAACCCTCTTTTCCCACCCACCAAAGGAAAAACAGTTTGACAAACAGAGACAACTACACAGACCTGGTACTGGATGCTTCTAACAGCATGACCTTACTGCCCTTAGTATGATACAGCTCCAGTAGGTACATGATTCAATGGCAGAGAGACAATGTGCATCATGTTTGAGCAACCAAAAATGCAATGTCAATGAAATGTGCAGCCTGTCAAAATAATTAAAGTGGAATTAACAGCATTTTCCCAACATTAAATCTTATTCAAATCTGTTCTTTTACACTCCCAGGAAGAATATGATACATTTAGAAAAATGTTCTGACAAGCCAGTACTTAGATATGGTCATTTTCACATTTTCATAAATTCTTAGAATGTGTGGGAATGACGTTTACTAAGGCATTTGTTGAAATTCTACAGCAATATAGTGCTGGAAAGCAGTCGTGCGTTTAAATAATTCATTAACACTGCAATAAATAAAACCTCATTTAAAAAATCTGGCTCGTCCAGGACCAGTGTCTACGCAGACCGGTGCACCATAGCCAATCAAAGCTACAGAGGTCCTTTATGCAAACCAGCCATTTGCCACACAGGCCTGCCATCATTCACTTTCACTTTCAACAGCACAACAGCAGAACATTAGAACGCATTCGCCATAATCCACAAAATACACCTGAATGGATTTCTGTAAATACAGTGCATTCAGAAAGTACTCAGGCCCCTTCCCTTTTTCCACATTTTGTTACGTTACAGCCTTTTTCTAAAATCGGGTTAAATAAATAAAAATCCTCATCAATCTACACACAATACCCCATACTGACAAAGTGAAAACAGGTTTTTCGAAATGTTTGCAAATGTGTTACAAATACAAAACAGTAATACCTTATTTACACAAGTATTCAGACCCTTTGTTCTGAGACTCGCAATTGAGCTCAGGTACATTCTGTTTCCATTGATCATCCTTGAGAGGTTTCTACAACTTGGTGAGAGTCCACCTGTGGTAAATTCAATTGATTGGACATGATTTGGAAAGGCACACACCTGTATATATAAGGTCCCACAGTTGACAATGCACGTCAGAGCAAAAACCAAGCCATGAGGTTGAAGGAATTGTCCATAGAGATCTGAGACAGGATTGTGTCGAGGCACAGATCTGGGGAAGGGTAACAAAACATTTCTGCAGTATTGAAAGTCCCGAAGAACACAGTGGCCTCCATCATTCTTAAATGGAAGATGTTTGGAACCACCAAAACTCTTCCTAGACCTGGCCACAAGGCCAAACAGCAATTGGAGGAGAAGGGACTTGATCAGGGAGGTGACCAAGAACCCGATGGTCACTCTGACAGAGCTCTAGAGTTCCTCTGTGGAGATGGGTAAACCTTCCAGAAGGACAACCATCTCTGCAGCTCTCCTCCAATCAGGCCTTTATGGTAGAGTGGCCAGATGGAAGACACTCCTCAGTAAAAGGCACATGACAGTCCACTTGAAGTTTGTCAAAAGGCACTTCAAGACTCTCAGACCATGAGAAACAAGATTCTCTGGTCTGATGCAACCAAGATTGAACTCTTTAGCCTGAATGCCAAGAGTCACGTCTGGAGGAAACCTGGCACCATCCCTACGGTGAAGCATGGTGGTGGCAGCATCATGCTGTGGGGATGTTTTTAGCGGCAGGGACTGAGAGACTAGTCAGGATAGAGGGAAAAATGAACGGAGCAAAGTACAGAGAGCTCCTTCATGAAAACCTGATCCAGAACACTCAGGACCTCAGACTGGGGCGAAGGTTCACCTTCCAACAGGACAACGACCCGAAGCACATAGCCAAGACAACGCAGCAGTGGCTTCGGGAAAAGTCTGTGAATGTCCGTGAGTGGCCCAGCCAGAGCCTGGACTTGAACTTGATCGAACATCTCTGAAGAGACCTGAAAATAGCTGTACAGCGACACTCCCCATCCAACCTGACAGAGCTTGCGAGGATCTGCAGAGAAGAATGGGAGAAACTCCCCAAATACAGGTGTGCCAAGCTTGTAGCATCATACCAAAGAAGACCCAAGGCTGTAATCACTGTCAAACGTGCTTCAACAAAGTGCTGAGTAAAGGATCTGAATACTTATGCAAATGTATCATCAGTTAATTTTTTTATATACATAAAATAAATGTTTTTCTTTGTCATTATGGGGTGTAGATTGATGAGGGGGAAAAACAATTTAATCCATTTTAGAATAAGGCTGTAATGTAACACAATGTGAAATAAGTCTCTGTGTCTGAATACTTTCCGAATGCACTGTAAAATGAACAGAGTAGCAGCAGTGTATGTGAAGTGTGTGTGTGCGTGTGTGTGTAGAGTCTAGTCACTTCCGGCGCCGACAGAGATGGCCGCCTCGCTTCGCGTTCCTAGGAAACTATGCAGTTATTTGTTTTTTTACGTGTTATTTCTTACATTAGTACCCCAGGTCATCTTAGGTTTCATTACATACAGTCGAGAAGAACTACTGAATATAAGATCAACGTCAACTCACCATCAGTACGACCAAGAATATGTTTTCCGCGACGCGGATCCTGTGTTCTGCCTTACAAACAGGTCAACGGAATTGATTCCATGCAGCGACCCCCCCCCCAAAAAAAAACGACTTCGTAAAAGAGGGAAACGTAGCGGTCTTCTGGTCAGACTCCGGACACGGGCACATCGCGCACCACTCCCTAGCATTCTAGGTTGATGAAATCCGAGCAAGGGTAGCATTCCAGAGGGACATCAGAGACTGTAACGTCCTCTGCTTCACGGAAACATGGCTCACTGGGAAGACGCTATCCGGGGCGGTTCAGCCAACGGGTTTCTCCACGCATCGCGCCGACAGAAACAAACATCTTTCTGGTAAGAAGAGTGGCGGGGGCGTGTGCCTCATGACTAACGAGACATGGTGTGATGAAAGAAACATACAGGAACTCAAATCCTTCTGTTCACCTGATTTAGAATTCCTCACAATCAAATGTAGACGGCATTATCTACCAACAGAATTCTCTTCGATTATAATCACAGCCGTATATACCCCCAAGCAGACACATCGATGGCTCTGAACAAACTTTATTTAACTCTTTGCAAACTGGAAACCATTTATCCGGAGGCTGCATTCATTGTAGCTGGGGATTTTAACAAAGCTAATCTGAAAACAAGACTCCCTAAATTTTATCAGCATATCGATTGCGCAACCAGGGGTGGTAAAACCTTGGATCATTGTTACTCTAACTTCCGCGACGCATATAAGGCCCTGCCCCGCCCCCCTTTCGGAAAAGCTGACCACGACTCCATTTTGTTGATCCCTGCCTACAGACAGAAACTTAAACAAGAGGCTCCCACGCTGAGGTCTGTCCAACGCTGGTCCGACCAAGCTGACTCCACACTCCAAGACTGCTTCTATCACGTGGACTGGGACATGTTTCGTGTTGCGTCAGATAAAAATATTGACGAATACGCTGATTCGGTGTGCGAGTTCATGAGAACGTGCGTTGAAGATGTTGTTCCCATAGCAACGATAAAAACATTCCCTAACCAGAAACCGTGGATTGATGGCAGCATTCGCGTGAAACTGAAAGCGCAAACCACTGCTTTTAATCAGGGCAAAGTGTCTGGTAACATGACCGAATACAAACAGTGCAGCTATTCCCTCCGCAAGGCTATCAAACAAGCTAAGCGTCAGTACAGAGACAAAGTAGAATCTCAATTCAACGGCTCAGACACAAGAGGCATGTGGCAGGGTCTACAGTCAATCACGGACTACAAGAAGAAACCCAGCCCAGTCACGGACCAGGATGTCTTGCTCCCAGGCAGACTAAATAACTTTTTTGCCCGCTTTGAGGACAATACAGTGCCACTGACATGCCCTGCAACGAAAACATGCGGTCTCTCCTTCACTGCAGCCGAGGTGAGTAAGACATTTAAACGTGTTAACCCTCGCAAGGCTGCAGGCCCAGACGGCCCAGAGACTAGTCAAGGACCATATCACCTCCACCCTACCTGACACCCTAGACCCACTCCAATTTGCTTACCGCACAAATAGGTCCACAGACGATGCAATCTCAACCACACTGCACACTGCCCTAACCCACCTGGACAAGAGGAATACCTATGTGAGAATGCTGTTCATCGACTACAGCTCGGCATTCAACACCATAGTACCCTCCAAGCTCGTCATCAAGCTCGAGACCCTGGGTCTCGACCCCGCCCTGTGCAACTGGGTACTGGACTTCCTGACGGGCCGCCCCCAGGTGTTGAGGGTAGGCAACAACATCTCCTCCCCGCTGATCCTCAACACGGGGGCCCCACAAGGGTGCGTTCTGAGCCCTCTCCTGTACTCCCTGTTCACCCACGACTGCGTGGCCACGCACGCCTCCAACTCAATCATCAAGTTGCGGACGACACAACAGTGGTAGGCTTGATTACCAACAACGACGAGATGGCCTACAGGGAGGAGGTGAGGGCCCTCGGAGTGTGGTGTCGGGAAAATAACCTCACACTCAACGTCAACAAAACTAAGGAGATGATTGTGGACTTCAGGAAACAGCAGAGGGAACACCCCCCTATCCAAATTGATGGAACAGTAGTGGAGAGGGTAGCAAGTTTTAAGTTCCTCGGCATACACATCACAGACAAACTGAATTGGTCCACTCACACTGACAGCGTCGTGAAGAAGGCGCAGCAGCGCCTCTTCAACCTCAGGAGGCTGAAGAAATTCGGCTTGTCACCAAAAGCACTCACAAACTTCTACAGATGCACAATCGAGAGCATCCTGGCGGGCTGTATCACCGCCTGGTACGGCAACTGCTCCACCCTCAACCGTAAGGCTCTCCAGAGGGTAGTGAGGTCTGCACAACGCATCACCGGTGGCAAACTACCTGCCCTCCAGGACACCTACACCACCCGATGTTACAGGAAGGCCATAAAGATCATCAAGGACATCAACCACCTGAGCCACTGCCTGTTCACCCCGCTATCATCCAGAAGGCGAGGTTAGTACAGGTGCATCAAAGCTGGGACCGAGAGACTGAAAAACAGCTTCTATCTCAAGGCCATCAGACTGTTAAACAGCCACCCCTAACATTGAGTGGCTGCTGCCAACACACTGTCATTGACACTGACCCAACTCCAGCCACTTTAATAATGGGAATTGATGGGAAATTATGTAAATATATCACTAGCCACTTTAAACAATGCTACCTTATATAATGTTACTTACCCTACATTATTCATCTCATATGCATACGTATATACTGTACTCTATATCATCGACTGCATCCTTATGTAATACATGTATCACTAGCCACTTTAACTATGCCACTTTGTTTACTTTGTCTACATACTCATCTCATATGTATATACTGTACTCGATACCATCTACTGTATGCTGCCCTGTACCATCACTCATTCATATATCCTTATGTACATATTCTTTATCCCCTTACACTGTGTATAAGACAGTAGTTTTGGAATTGTTAGTTAGATTACTTGTTGGTTATCACTGCATTGTCGGAACTAGAAGCACAAGCATTTCGCTACACTCGCATTAACATCTGCTAACCATGTGTATGTGACAAATACAATTTGATTTGATTTGATTTGAGTGTACATAGAGCCAGTGCAAGAGAGTCCAGAACAATAAATAGTTAAGGGGGTCAATGTAGATTTTCCGGCTAGGCATTTGATTATCTGTTCAGTAGTCTTATGGTTTGGGGGTAGAAGGTGTCTTTTGGCCACTGACTTGGCGCTCCAGTACCGCTTGCCGTGCGCTAGCAGAGAGAACAGTCTATGACTTTGGTGGCTGGAGTCTTTGACAATGTTTAGGTCCTTCCTCTGACACTGCCTGGTATAGAGGTCCTGGATGGCAGAAAGCTTGGCCCCATTGACATACTGGCCCGTACACACTACCCTCTGTAGTGCCTTGTGGTCGGATGCCAGGCAGTTGCCATACCAAGCCGTTATGCAGCCAGTCAAGATGCTCTCAATGGTGCTGCTGTATAACTTTTTGAGGATCTGAGGGCACATGCCAAATTTCTTCAGCCTCCTGTGGGGGAAGAGGCGTTGTCGTGCCCTCTTCACAACTGTGTTGGTGTATTTGGACCATGATAGGTCCTTTATGATGTGGACAGAGGAACTTGAAGCTCTCGACCCGCTCTACCACAGCCCGTTGATGTGAATGGGGGCTTGTTCAGCCCTCCATTTCCTGTAGTCCACGATAAGCTCCTTTGTCTTGAGGGAGAGGTTGTTCTCCTGGCACCACACTACCAGGTCTCTGACCTCCTCCCTATAGGCTGTCTCATCGTCGTCGGTGATCAGGCCTCCCGCCTTCATGTCGTCGGCAAACTTGATGGTGTTGGAGTCGTGTGCATATACAGTACCAGTCAAAAGTTTGGACACACCTACTCTATTTGCTTATTTGAGCTGTTGTTGCCATAATATGGACTTGGTATTGTACCAAATAGGACTATCTTCTGTATACCACCCCTACCGTGTCACACCACAACTGATTGGCTCAAACACATGAAGGAAAGAAATTCTACAAATGACCTTTTAACAAGGCACACCTGTTAATTGAAATGCATTCCAGGTGACTACCTCATGAAACAGGTTGAGAGAATGTCAAGACTGTGCAAAGCTGCCATCAAGGAAAAGGGTGGCTACTTTGAAGAATCTCAAATATAAAATATATTTTTATTGTTTACCACTTTGTTGGTTACTACATGATTCCATATGTGTTATGTCATATTTTTGACGTCTTCACTATTATTCTACAATGTAGAAAATAGTCAAAATATAGAAAAATGCTGGAATGAGAAGGTGTGTCCAAACTTTTGACTGGTACTGTATGTGAAAATGTTAATATTTTCTCCTACAACCTTATCAAAATAATCCATACAATTTACTATACTCCTGAAAGAATGCCTGTAAGGCACCCAGAAATGTGATATCGCTGTTGGAGATGCAAAAAACCCCAAAAGGAACCGTATTACGTATGCTGTGGTCCTTTGACAAAGTGACACCATTTTGGGCTAATGTCTGTGCGATCATATTGTGTCTAGTCATTTATATCCATCCGTCTCCACAACTGTGTATGTTTTGGAAAAGTAAATATTGGTGACCAAAGAAAGTTTTGTTAACCTACGTGTAATTGCTGCAAAAAAAATCTAACTATCATTTGAAAAGCATCATGTTCACCTTCAATAACTGTCAAGGGGTTCGTAACTGGTGGCATGGAAGTCACACGCAGGAGAGCAGAACTTGGTAAATAGCCGGAGCCGTTTAACGTACATAACTACCGGCATACAAAAGTAACAAAACACATGGGCACAAAAACCCGTATCGCACCAGTCACTTAAAGCACACGTACTTACAACAAACAATTCCCGACAAGGACATGGGGGAAACAGAGGGAACATATACAACATGTAATTAGGGAATTGAAACTAGGTGAGTGCGACAACCAGACAAAACTGATGGAACATGTAAAATAGATCGATGATGGCTAAAACGCCGCCCAAACAAGGGAGAGGAACCGACTTCGGCAGAAGTCGTTACAATGACGAACTGGAGGGCTGAACTATGTAGTTCTATTCCATTCGATTCTGAGTTTTTGAAAGCTGGGCAGAGAAGGGACGTGTTTGAGAAGGTCTGTTAGTCTTATATTGACCATCTTGAGGATTGTGACATTTCCATGTGAGGGGGATTTGATGTATGTATATGTGTATTGAAAGGGGAAGCTACTGTGTATTTTTGTGTGTTCGTGGACAGGCGTGGGCATGTTGTGGCGTGTATCAATTGTGGTAGTTGTGTTGTTTTTGTGTTGTTTCAGTTTATTTCGGTTTCATTTTTGCTTTGATGTTTGTACTTATATATATTTTTTAAAGAGAGTTATTATATATTCCGGTCCTATACATTGAATGTTTTGTATGTGACAACTGGGTTAACATTCCATTTTTAGAAAAGCCCAGAAGGTTGATGTGTGTAATAACTTCGGACAGGAAGCACCAAGGGTTGAGGGGCTACAGAGGGTCAGTCAGTCAGGTGGATATCATAAGACCATGGTGTGGTACTGTATCATGCTCTCTAGTTCAGCTCCCAGACACCAGTTAGGATAACATGTGACTACTGTTGAAAAAAACAACAACTAGAGGTTAGTCTCTCTCTCTCCACTCTCCCTCTCTCCTCTCTCTCCCTCCCTCTCACCCTTCTTCCCTCCCCTTTGCCAAATGCAAGGTCCGAGGAGACAGGGAAGTGGCCTTTAGCTTACGCTGAGATAGTGAAATATCATTACGCTATCCACAATAACAAAAACAAGACAAGTAGTTTGCCCTTCACCAAGACCATCTTCTAGTTTCAGTAGGTGATTGGCTGGGGAATCAGTCCAAGGTTACCTTTCTTTCAGCGCTGAAGATCACCAAGAGTGTTTTGTTGATTGACACTTTTTAAAAGGTCAGGAGTCACACGGGTGCAAAGAATCTAACAAAAATCTATCCCAACCTTGTCAGGCTCAGTAAATATTTTTTTCTTTATATTTATGAAAACATTCACATTGCCACATATCACATCCCTTGGAGACCCACAGCAGTACTCTCTGGGAAAAAGGAGAGAAACAAAATGAGGGAAAGAGAGGATCACTGGTTTACTTTTCTCACCAGCAGGACTGTCTTCTCTTGACCTCTGGTTTACTTTTCTCACCAGTAGGACTGTCTTCTCGACCTCTGGTTTACTTTTCTCACCAGTAGGACTGTCTTCTCTTGACCTCTGGTTTACTTTTCTCACCAGTAGGACTGTCTTCTCTTGACCTCTGGTTTACTTTTCTCACCAGTAGGAATGTCTTCTCTTGACCTCTGGTTTACTTTTCTCACCAGTAGGACTGTCTTCTCGACCTCTGGTTTACTTTTCTCACCAGTAGGACTGTCTTCTCTTAACCTCTGGTTTACTTTTCTCACCAGTAGGAATGTCTTCTCTTGACCTCTGGTTTACTTTTCTCACCAGTAGGACTGTCTTCTCTTGACCTCTGGTTTACTTTTCTCACCAGTAGGACTGTCTTCTCTTGACCTCTGGTTTACTTTTCTCACCAGTAGGACTGTATTCTCTTGACCTCTGGTTTACTTTTCTCACCAGTAGGACTGTCTTCTCTTTCTTGACCTCTGGTTTGCTTTTCTCACGATGCAGATCTTCAGCATTGTCTCTTGTAGAGTGTCCCTCGGTGTAGTGGGAGTTTAACTATACTGTCCCTAAGAGTGGAACAGGAAATTCCCAAATTCCTCTCCAGTCCTGGGTATCCTGGGTTTCCCCTGTTCGTTAGTGTGAATGGATAACTAGCCCACACTTGCCTTGTGTGTGGCAGGCAGGCAGGCAGGCAGGCAGGCAGGCCCTTTGCCAAAACAGATCAATTATTAAGCCAGTTATCTTTGTTGTTTTACATTTCGCTGGCTAATTACGGCCAGCCTGGGAGTTCTCTTCTCCTTATTACGGCCACAGAGAAGGAGGGATGAGAGGAGGAGGAGGATAAAAGATGACATTCATCTAAACGTTGTGTCTTCAGAGCAACATCCACTAAAGCAAGCGTGTCCCATGATGTGTCTGCTCTACACTACCATAACATACACAAAGGGTATAGCACATACTCTGCAGACAGGACATTAAAGTGTGTTGTCTAACGAGGATCTTGCTGTTTCCCCCAAAGCTCATTAAACATAAAACTCATAGAGAAAGAAGTCTGTGAGGGGAAGAGGGTGGGCAGAGAGAAAGAAGTCTGTGAGGGGAAGTGGGTGGGCAAAGAGAAAGAAGTCTGTGAGGGGAAGAGGGTGGGCAGAGAGAAAGAAGTCTGTGAGGGGAAGAGGGTGGGCAGAGAGAAAGAAGTCTGTGAGGGGAAGAGTGTGGGCAGAGAGAAAGAATACTGTGAGGGGAAGAGGGTGGGCAGAGAGAAAGAAGTATGTGAGGGGAAGAGGGTGGGCAGAGAGAAAGAAGTCTGTGAGGGGAAGAGGGTGGGCAGAGAGAAAGAAGTCTGTGAGGGGAAGAGGGTGGGCAGAGAGAAAGAAGTCTGTGAGGGGAAGAGGGTGGGCAGAGAGAAAGAAGTATGTGAGGGGAAGAGGGTGGGCAGAGAGAAAGAAGTATGTGAGGGGAAGAGGGTGGGCAGAGAGAAAGAAGTATGTGAGGGGAAGAGGGTGGGCAGAGAGAAAGAAGTCTGTGAGGGGAAGAGGGTGGGCAGAGAGAAAGAAGTCTGTGAGGGGAAGAGGGTGGGCAGAGAGAAAGAAGTCTGTGTGGGGAAGACGGTGGGCAGAGAGAAAGAAGTCTGTGAGGGGAAGAGTGTGGGCAGAGAGAGAATACTGTGAGGGGAAGAGGGTGGGCAGAGAGAAAGAAGTATGTGAGGGGAAGAGGGTGGGCAGAGAGAAAGAAGTCTGTGAGGGGAAGAGGGTGGGCAGAGAGAAAGAAGTCTGTGAGGGGAAGAGGGTGGGCAGAGAGAAAGAAGTCTGTGAGGGGAAGAGGGTGGGCAGAGAGAAGGAAGTCTGTGAGGGGAAGAGAGAAAGAAGTCTGTGAGGGGAAGAGGGTGGGCAGAGAGAAAGAAGGAGGCAGATAAGGGAAAGGCTAAAGAAACAGAAAAACAGAAACTATAAGCTAGCTATTGGGGAGAATCTCTCATTGAGTAAATATTGCTACATTTGTTTATTGATCAAGCAGGAAATCTTGCCTGTATCTATACATATTTATGTTTAAAATGTGCAACTAGGGTTGTTGCAGTGACCATATTACCTCCACATTGACGGTCACGAGTCATGAAGGCAGTCAAATTACACGTGACCGTTTAGTCACGGTAATGAGGTTTTTCCAAGCTCTTATGCTGCTGATGGTCATTAGTAGCCCACCAAACTGGCTAACAGCCTGTCACTCAACACTCTATTGTCCCTCTTTGTTAACCACTCAACACAGAATAGGCGCATGTGCACACTCCCTCAAATCGTTTGGAGAAAATATCCTTTCTATTTTATTCAGCTTTGTTCAATTGTATTCTTCATACTATAAAATAATGCCACAGATTCTAAGCAAATCTTGTCTGCTAAATGAACTAGTGTAGCCCACAGCCATTTGCCATGTACAGATCAGGACCCAACATAAGAGCAACTCAACTATTCTGTTCTTCTGAAATAGATACATTTTCTTCATTTCCTGCTGTTTAAAATAAATCATGGATTTATTGTGAAGTTGTAGGTTATATTACATGGATTTATTGTGAAGTTGTAGGTTATATTACATGGATTTGTTGTGAAGTTGTAGGTTATATTACATGGATTTGTTGTGAAGTTGTAGGTTATATTACATGGATTTGTTGTGAAGTTGTAGGTTATATTACATGGATTTGTTGTGAAGTTGTAGGTTATATTACATGGATTTGTTGTGAAGTTGTAGGTTATATTACATGGATTTGTTGTGAAGTTGTAGGTTATATTACATGGATTTGTTGTGAAGTTGTAGGTTATATTACATGGATTTATTGTGAAGTTGTAGGTTATATTACATGGATTTGTTGTGAAGTTGTAGGTTATATTACATGGATTTGTTGTGAAGTTGTAGGTTATATTACATGGATTTATTGTGAAGTTGTAGGTTATATTACATGGATTTATTGTGAAGTTGTAGGTTATATTACATGGATTTATTGTGAAGTTGTAGGTTATATTACATGGATTTATTGTGAAGTTGTAAGTTATATTACATGGATTTGTTGTGAAGTTGTAGGTTATATTACATGGATTTATTGTGAAGTTGTAGGTTATATTACATGGATTTGTTGTGAAGTTGTAGGTTATATTACATGGATTTATTGTGAAGTTGTAGGTTATATTACATGGATTTGTTGTGAAGTTGTAGGTTATATTACATTTACATTTACATTTAAGTCATTTAGCAGACGCTCTTATCCAGAGGACTTACAATTACATGGATTTGTTGTGAAGTTGTAGGTTATATTACATGGATTTATTGTGAAGTTGTAGGTTATATTACATGGATTTGTTGTGAAGTTGTAGGTTATATTACATGGATTTGTTGTGAAGTTGTAGGTTATATTACATGGATTTGTTGTGAAGTTGTAGGTTATATTACATGGATTTATTGTGAAGTTGTAGGTTATATTACATGGATTTGTTGTGAAGTTGTAGGTTATATTACATGGATTTATTGTGAAGTTGTAGGTTATATTACATGGATTTATTGTGAAGTTGTAGGTTATATTACATGGATTTGTTGTGAAGTTGTAGGTTATATTACATGGATTTATTGTGAAGTTGTAGGTTATATTACATGGATTTATTGTGAAGTTGTAAGTTATATTACATGGATTTGTTGTGAAGTTGTAGGTTATATTACATGGATTTATTGTGAAGTTGTAGGTTATATTACATGGATTTGTTGTGAAGTTGTAGGTTATATTACATGGATTTATTGTGAAGTTGTAGGTTATATTACATGGATTTGTTGTGAAGTTGTAGGTTATATTACATGGATTTGTTGTGAAGTTGTAGGTTATATTACATGGATTTATTGTGAAGTTGTAGGTTATATTACATGGATTTGTTGTGAAGTTGTAGGTTATATTACATGGATTTGTTGTGAAGTTGTAGGTTATATTACATGGATTTGTTGTGAAGTTGTAGGTTATATTACATGGATTTATTGTGAAGTTGTAGGTTATATTACATGGATTTGTTGTGAAGTTGTAGGTTATATTACATGGATTTGTTGTGAAGTTGTAGGTTATATTACATGGATTTATTGTGAAGTTGTAGGTTATATTACATGGATTTATTGTGAAGTTGTAGGTCATATTACATGGATTTATTGTGAAGTTGTAGGTTATATTACATGGATTTATTGTGAAGTTGTAAGTTATATTACATGGATTTGTTGTGAAGTTGTAGGTTATATTACATGGATTTATTGTGAAGTTGTAGGTTATATTACATGGATTTGTTGTGAAGTTGTAGGTTATATTACATGGATTTATTGTGAAGTTGTAGGTTAATTACATGGATTTGTTGTGAAGTTGTAGGTTATATTACATGGATTTGTTGTGAAGTTGTAGGTTATATTACATGGATTTATTGTGAAGTTGTAGGTTATATTACATGGATTTGTTGTGAAGTTGTAGGTTATATTACATGGATTTGTTGTGAAGTTGTAGGTTATATTACATGGATTTGTTGTGAAGTTGTAGGTTATATTACATGGATTTATTGTGAAGTTGTAGGTTATATTACATGGATTTGTTGTGAAGTTGTAGGTTATATTACATGGATTTGTTGTGAAGTTGTAGGTTATATTACATGGATTTGTTTATTGTAGGTAGGTATATTACATGGATTTATTGTGAAGTTGTAGGTTATATTACATGGATTTATTTGAAGTTGTGTTATATTACATGGATTTGTTGTGAAGTTGTAGGTTATATTACATGGATTTATTGTGAAGTTGTAGGTTATATTACATGGATTTGTTGTGAAGTTGTAGGTTATATTACATGGATTTATTGTGAAGTTGTAGGTTATATTACATGGATTTGTTGTGAAGTTGTAGGTTATATTACATGGATTTGTTGTGAAGTTGTAGGTTATATTACATGGATTTGTTGTGAAGTTGTAGGTTATATTACATGGATTTGTTGTGAAGTTGTAGGTTATATTACATGGATTTGTTGTGAAGTTGTAGGTTATATTACATGGATTTGTTGTGAAGTTGTAGGTTATATTACATGGATTTATAGACGTTTTAAAATGTAGATGTTCCAAAGGTTTGCATCAGTGTGGAAGCCAGGAGATGCTAAATGTGTTTATGTTAATTAACGGTCGATTACCGTGAGGCCGACAGTTATTTGCTTGACAATCACCGGCTGACGAAATGTTGTGACCATCACAGCCCTATGTGCAACCTAAACAGATGCCATCCAGACATCATCCACACAATCCTGTCCACTCCAGACAAAATAGGTGACAAGACGGCAACCTCGAGTCTGAGGCGACCAGGTCGCTCGGTGAGTCTCTGGAGTGTCATCCATTGACCTGCTGCCTGCTGGAAAACAGATGACTGAGGAGTTTTCAGACACTCATTACCCAGAAAAAAACCATGGCGTCAACAGCATAGGCTAAGGAGATAAAGCTAGGGACACTGTCTGAGTCCTTGGATAGCATCGGTATTAGGAAACACACAGAAGCAAACTGAAAGCGTGGCTGTACAGTCACAAAGAAAATAGAGAAGGGGAGCTATAATCAATCCATCTGGAATGTTCGTTTTGTGAGGGGGGGGGGTTAAAGCAACAACAAGCAATATAACTTTTAATTTATCATACTAGCTACCAAATCATAGAGAATGGGTATCGAATGGGAAGAGAGGTCACTTAACTGTACGTTGCTACTGTAGAGATGCCTACTTAGGACAAGGACATACTGAAAAACATGTCATGCATTATCATGACAATATGCCTGCTTCCACCTAATGGCAAGTTTCAATGCATGTCTGACCATGATCATCTTTGATAAAGAGGACATGACTGTATGTTTAAATGAAGTAATATCAGCGATCATGCTGGATTGTTTGGCCATATGTCTGTGTTTTAGGTAGAGGCTGCACTATTACTGGGGGAAAATGCCATGGAACAAGTGAACTCTATCCTCTCCAAAATAACCTGCAAATGGCCCCGTTGCTTCTGATAAATATTCTAATATGTGTCAGCATCATGGGTGTGTTTACAAAACAGTGAGCTCCCACGGGTCTTCTTCTCCTCTCCTGGAACATGTAACGTGATAGCCCAGTAAATCACCAGAGGCTGTCATGACAGTTCACATTTTGATCATCTCAATTATTCATCTTTTAACACCGCCAGCAGACCTCTTTATGCATGTGACAGACATACTGTTCCACGGGAGTAGGGAGAAGGAGTAACTGTAGGCCTGCAGTGTATTTTGGATTTATGTTCCTCAGTGACAGTAAAACAAGAGTGAAATCAGATCCTATTTAGGTGGGTGTATGACACCTTGGCTCTTTCATATCATATACTGTTGACTCTTTGAATTGTAAAAACAACTCTCATATTCTACAAACAACCTTTGTTACCCTTGACTGAACTCCAGTGTAATTTGATTATAGTTGGTCCTGTATTGTAACAGAATTCATTGTATGAGACATCTTTGATCCTGAAGCAAACCAAGAGCAGTTTGACCTGGCTGGATGCAGACAGACTGCGTCTCCTACCTGATTGGTTAGCTTCCTACCTCCTCCTGTCCAGGCTGGGTGGATTAGTTTATCGGCGCTCTGCAGCACACCTTAGTCTACGCTCAGAGCTCAGAGAGCATATTATTTACAGGCACAGTGGGGCACATTCTGAATAAACATGACAGAGAAAATACATCAAAGGAAAGGCCAAAAGCCACAGACATGCTTGGCAAGTCAGACAATACCTTCTCTAATAGTCTGTCTGACCGTACAAAGATATCTTCTCAGGCTCTTCTCTCCAGCTCTCCTCTCAGTAACGTGATGACCATCCAACTCCACATTAACCTCACTTTACAGACAAGCGTTCAATAACACCAATGCAACACAAACAAGCAAAGCGTTCCCATCACATTATAAAGCTCCCCTTAGTGCGCTAACAAAAGGAGAGCATCAGCTGTGAGCCTCTGCTGTCTGTCTGTACACGCAGGGTAAGAAGAGGAGCAGGAGCAGGAAGTGGCTGAAAGGAACACAACCCACTGCTGGTCTCTCTCCCTGCTATAAATAACAGCAGGCTAGCTGGCCAGGTCAGAGCTGCTGCTGCCCAATCTAATAAAGCTGCTCTCTCTCATCTCCCCATCTCCAGAGCCCTGGCTGTTTAAAAGGCCAGAGATGACGCGTGAGTAAGAGAGGAGAGAATGGAACAGAACAGGGTGGCTGAGTCACCACGTACCTCACCCCGAAGGAGGTGGGGAGGGAGGGTGAGGTATGGGTCATTTGGGCATGAGGATAGGAAGTCTGCCACTTTGTTCTCTCCCTGGATGCCCAGCAGAGTGGACTGATAGGATTGCTAGATATCCTAGTGATGACGTCTGTTGGCTTTAACAATTTAACACTGATACCATGGGGTTTATTGAAAATGAGTCAACTGTGGGTTCTTTTCCTGGATTAGGTGCACAAGAAGATTATACCTAACTGGTTTGTTTTAATCATTTAATCATCATGGACAAGAGAAGGACATCTTGAAAATAGATACTTAGTGGTGTGTGTGGTATCTGAAGCACGTCAAAGTAAAGTCCCCTTACATGGAAAAACGTATGCCGCAATGCTTGATTACCACCCTGTGGTAAATTGTTCAAGCAATGATTAGAAACCAGGTTTCACAGCTGCTCATTCCCAGTCCTGTGCTGCATTCTCCATTCACTGCCAGCACTCTATCAGACGGAAATCAGTGCAACAAGGGGGTGGGATCCAAAATGATTGACACAATGCTGTGGCAACTGAGCGAGCGTGGGATGCTCCCCAGCCATGCCCAGGCCCCAGTGCCACTGTAGGCCTGATACAAGCCTCACAGACTGTGGGAACAGGCAGATTCTCAGGTGGCCTGTTGCTTCTCTTCTTTTGTGACAAGTACCCCATGTGGGAGAGGTTCATTTCCTGTGACAGCGGCTGCACCACCGGTCTGTCCTTCAGACCACACCTCACACCATCTCTGTGGGCTTCTCCCATGTGGTTATTATGACGTGCGTATTACACTGCTTATGAGCACTTAGAGTGTTTTCTGTGGAGTTACTGTGTTTTCTGTGGAGTTACTGTGTTTTCTGTGCAGTGGATACTTGTGCTTTTACTGTTTCCAGGCCCCTGACTGAGTTTTACGCAAACTTATTGGAAAAAGTTTGTGTTCTCTAGGAAAAGCATGCGTCAGTTCCCCCTTGTCTACCCTGGCTAAACGCTCAGTGGATCAGTTGTTGTGAGATCACTTCCTGTGGGGGTGGGTGTGGAGATGACGATAACATCACTGTCTGGTTTGAGGCTGTATGGCTTCTCTGCTGTGGTAAAGCCAACCATGATCCATGACCAAGTCACAGAGGCTGTATGTTCCTGTAACTAAGGGAGGCCTCCAGACAAGCCAAACACTCCTTCAAACTAATACCATGGAGAAAGGGTGGAGGCACAGCTGGAGTGAACTCGATCTGCTAGTGTTTAATGTTTGCAGGCCTACCTAAAACCAGTAAGGCTAACCAATAGACTACACAGGCAGTTCAACTTCAAAGATAGCTCACACAATTTAATTCAAAGAGCTACTAATATGCTTTTAATACTAATATGCATTTAATACTAATATTTATTATTAAGAACAAATTCTTATTTTCAATGACGGCCTAGGAACAGTGGATTAACTGCATTGTTCAGGGGCAGAACGACAGATTTTTGTCAGCTCGGGGATTCGATCTTGCAACCTTTTCGGTTACTAGTCCAACACTCTATGCTTTTAATACTAATATGCTTTTAATACTAATATGCTTTTAATACACACCAAAAAGGTAGTGTGGTGCTTACTTAACATTATATGCTTTAGTAAATGAAATCAAGCTTTTCAAGAGTGAGCTAATTACACCCCACCTCAGTTTATGAGGTTTGGTAGTAGCCCACATTATCATCATCCAAGAGAGACTTATCTAAGTCAGAGGAGTAAGTATTAGCTAGAACATCAAAGCCTGACAGCTGCTGTATCACAGAGTCTCTCCTTTCATGACAGCGATGTCTTGTAATGTAGAGTGAGCCTGTGATGATCTCTCGTCAGTTTTGGCATCAAGATAGAAGGGAGCAGGTTTCGTGATGTGATTGGTGTACATGAGGCTGCGGTTTCAGGTTCGTCTTTTGGGACATGTAAATGAGAGGCCAGTCTGCTGGGAGCTGCAGGATCTCAGATGACTGCTTATTGTCAGGTAAAACAATAATCTTCATGAAGTAGGCTCTCCCTCTGGAACGGCTTTAGTGAGGAAAGGAGCTGAGATTCACTAACCTGCATCTGAAATGGCACCTTATTCCCTTTTTAGTATGGGCCCCCAGTCACAAGAAGAGCATGATATAAGGAATAAGGAAGGGAATTAGGGAAAGCTGAAGGACTACCCACAGAAGTTGTTGATTTACCGCAGACTGGGATTCTGGAATGCGTGACAAAGCTGTCTCTCTTTCTCGGAGCATGAGGTCATTGTCAAACGGGGGGAGTACGAATGTGTTTCACGCAAAACCATTTTCAGACTGAGTTTGACAAAAGCATGACCAAAACGATACTTTTTCAGTCGTTCAATATTGTCAGAAACGTCCGTCATGCCAAAACCAACTGATTTTATGTCTCCAGCAACAACAAAAAATACCCTCTCCTCCCCCTCCCCTTCTGCCTGGGAAACAAGGTAAAAGTTCACCAATCCTCTCTCTTTCTCTCTCTCTCTCTCTCTCTCTCTCTCTCTCTCTCTCTCTCTCTCTCTCTCTCTCTCTCTCTCTCTCTCTTTCTCTCTCTTCTCTCTCTCTCTCTCTCTCTCTCTCTCTCTCTCTCTCTCTCTCTCTCTCTCTCTCTCTCTCTTTCTCTCTCTCTCTCCCTCTCTCTCTCTCTCTCTCTTTCTCTCTTTCTCTCCCTCTCTCTCTCCCTCTCTCTCTCTCTCCACTCTCACTCTGTCTTCAGAAACCAGCTGATTTTCATCCCAGGCCAAGGGGAAGGAATGAGAAGAATGCATTGATGTGAGGAGACAAACAACTCCACTCAGTGTCTAAACTGAGGGGGCTATGACAGCTTTTCACCCTTAGATGCCTCATCTGACTGCCTGTCTCCCTCAGATGAGCTAGCTAGCTCGCTGCCCATGAAGAACATAGCTTAGCTCACTACTCCACCAGCATTACACAATAAAAAATAATACACCCTCGTTAACAGAAGGACAGAAAGACAGAATACACTGAGTACATATTTGACTCGTATTTCTTCAGCCCTGCTGCAACTAAAGACCTGAATAGCCTTCTCTGTTCGGTTAGCCATTTCTTCATGAACTACTCATTGGAGAGAGCATAACACATTGTACATATTGGGCCTGTGACCTTCACTGTCTATGTGCAGAGAGTCAAAATGGAAACAGGCCCAGCCCGTCTGATGAACATCAGTAAATAGTCTATTGTGACATTATAAGTCTAGTGTGAAAAAGTGTGGAGAGCTTAGGTGTCACTTTCACAATAGAGTGAGGCTTCTAGCATTTTTTTCAACAGCTCCTTACTCCCTGGTACACATGTAAGGATCCACGGAATATGTCAATGGAGTGGCAACAAACGGCCCCATTGGCTGTCTATTTAGAGGCCAAATAAACAAGTGCATGATGTCCTGAATGCTACAACTGAAAAGATCTGAACTAAAATGTTCGCTTTTCTTAAACCAAGAAGTTACTTCAACTTGCTTGACAAGTGAAAAATTGACTTGAGACTATGGGCCCATAATCCATTTTCTGATTATAACCATTTGTAATGTAATGTTTAGCGAGTTTACTGTTTTTCTTTGCTAGTTTATTATCAGCAGAAGAAACTGAGGGGAAACAGATGACTCGTTTCAGATGACTTTTCACATTCAAAAACAAGTTGTACATCCAAATCATTACACAAGTGTGTTCTAATTCTTGGTTTGGCATCAGTTATCCAGATTCTGTCATAATTTACCCTTAACCTAGGCAATTACTTTCTGGCTGTGACAACCCTTTACCCTGGTATTAAGCCATCTACCCTCACTGGCCTTGCCACTCATTACCCTGGTATTAAGCCATCTACCCTCACTGGCCTTGCCACTCATTACCCTGGTATTAAGCCATCTACCCTCACTGGCCTTGCCACTCATTACCCTGGTATTAAGCCATCTACCCTCACTGGCCTTGCCACTCATTACCCTGGTATTAAGCCATCTACCCTCACTGGCCTTGCCACTCATTACCCTGGTATTAAGCCATCTACCCTCACTGGCCTTGCCACTCATTACCCTGGTATTAAGCAAACCACCCTCACTGGCCTTGCCACTCATTACCCTGGTATTAAGCCATCCATCCTCACTGGCATTACCCTGGTATTAAGCAATCTACCCTCACTGGCCTTGCCACTCATTACCCTGGTATTAAGCCATCCACCCTCACTGGCCTTGCCACTCATTACCCTGGTATTAAGCCATCCATCCCTCACTGGCCTTGCCACTCATTACCCTGGTATTAAGCAAACCACCCTCACTGGCCTTGCCACTCATTACCCTGGTATTAAGCCATCCATCCTCACTGGCCTTGCCACTCATTACCCTGGTATTAAGCCATCCATCCCTCACTGGCCTTGCCACTCATTACCCTGGTATTAAGCCATCCATCCCTCACTGGCCTTGCCACTCATTACCCTGGTATTAAGCCATCCATCCCTCACTGGCCTTGCCACTCATTACCCTGGTATTAAGCCATCCATCCCTCACTGGCCTTGCCACTCATTACCCTGGTATTAAGCCATCCATCCCTCACTGGCCTTGCCACTCATTACCCTGGTATTAAGCCATCCATCCCTCACTGGCCTTGCCACTCATTACCCTGGTATTAAGCCATCCATCCCTCACTGGCCTTGCCACTCATTACCCTGGTATTAAGCCATCCATCCCTCACTGGCCTTGCCACTCATTACCCTGGTATTAAGCCATCCATCCTCACTGGCCTTGCCACTCATTACCCTGGTATTAAGCCATCCATCCCTTACTGGCCTTGCCACTCATTACCCTGGTATTAAGCCATCCATCCCTCACTGGCCTTGCCACTCATTACCCTGGTATTAAGCCATCCATCCTCACTGGCCTTGCCACTCATTACCCTGGTATTAAGCCATCCATCCATCCCTCACTGGCCTTGCCACTCATTACCCTGGTATTAAGCCATCCATCCCTCACTGGCCTTGCCACTCATTACCCTGGTATTAAGCCATCCATCCTCACTGGCCTTGCCACTCATTACCCTGGTATTAAGCCATCCATCCCTCACTGGCCTTGCCACTCATTACCCTGGTATTAAGCCATCCATCCTCACTGGCCTTGCCACTCATTACCCTGGTATTAAGCCATCCATCCCTCACTGGCCTTGCCACTCATTACCCTGGTATTAAGCCATCCATCCCTCACTGGCCTTGCCACTCATTACCCTGGTATTAAGCCATCCATCCTCACTGGCCTTGCCACTCATTACCCTGGTATTTAGCCATCCATCCTCACTGGCCTTGCCACTCATCACCCTGGCGTAGCACAAGCTGTCTCTTCCTGGTCCTGCAGATTGTGTGGCTTGATGCTATGCCAGAGGACCACAGTGTCTGTGTGATGTGGTAGAGGTAGAGCTCCTGTTTAGCCTGTAGTCTTGTACTATGGCCTTAATTAAGCAGGCTGTTTGTAGTTTGATGAGCCCCCCCCCACACACCTTCAACCGGTCTCCTTCTTCACTCCAAACCCGCCTCTCCCTCCTCACCCAACCTCCCAATGTACCTCCTTCCCTCCCTCCCTCCCTCCCGACCCGTCTACCAACCTGCCTCCCCAACCTTTCAACCCTTCCTCTCCTCACCTGTTAACATCACCTATTGATCAAAGCCATTCTAATCACTACTTCTGTGGTCGGCAGTTTTTACCCACACGCCCTTTTTGTAATGGAGCGCCGTGTGCACAATATTCTTCATCCATTAACTTGGAGCTAGATTAAAGGACAGGGATAGAAGCTCAAAGGATCTTGTTTCTACATGGCTGGACTGAACATACTGTGTCAGTCCCAAATGGAACCCTAATCCCTATTTAGGGCACTACTTTTGACCAGGGCCCAAGAAGCCACTGTGTGATGGATGGATCGAGGGATGATCGAACAAGTCAAACGAATTGCCAACTGTTTGCCCTTGTCAGAATATAAATCAAAAGATGTGTCAAGAGTTTCTTGAGTGTTCGGTACTGAGTGTGCTGTACTGAGTGTTCTGTACTTGTGACCTAACTGAAGGCCCTATGGTGAGTCAACAACATTTGAAAGAGAAAGGTGTTGTGGTTCTTTCTTCATAACACTGGGTGTTTTTCTTTTGTAGCGCTGCTGCTCACCACCAAGTGTCATAAAGTTGCTGAGAAGATAAATGAAACGCGTTTATGGGTCTTATTACTGACTTAATGAACTTGTGTTGGCAATATTCATGGACGTAAACCATGTCTAGACGTGTCTATGGGCTGCTTGTATTCTTCTTGTTTGGTCCTAACAAGCAAACAGGAGCACTTCATAACTGGATCTAGTCATAACAAGGTTTTTTGAACTTTCTTACTTAAAACTATGATGCTAAACAGACCAGTGTAGAATAGAGGGGTAGTGTGCCGTCCTCCTGATATACCGCAGTCTATCTCCGATAC
Organism: Oncorhynchus keta; assembly: GCF_023373465.1. Lineage (NCBI taxonomy): Eukaryota > Metazoa > Chordata > Actinopteri > Salmoniformes > Salmonidae > Oncorhynchus > Oncorhynchus keta. The sequence goes on along the minus strand of NC_068443.1, from coordinate 24,083,362 downwards.
TCCTCCACCATCCCCTTGACAGTGACAAGATTCCTAGATGAACATAATGTAGACCCTTCAGAATAGCATAGATATCTTCTAGGAGCCTGAGGAAGAGTGTGCCCCCAGAGAGCTAACGACAAAATGGAACGTTTTGCTTGTTGGTGTGTGAGGAGGATATGTGGCTCATTGCTTGAGAAGTTTAAGTGAGTGAAGTTTACTTGATCGATGTGGGACACTTTGGCGTACCCTCCCCGTACCGTAGGTGGGAATGATGCCCCAGTGAGCTTTCGTCTCTTTGACATGCGCATCACTTTCCCCACACCATCAAAGGTCTGGAGGAGTTTCCTCGGTTACAAGAAATCACATGAAGAACGAGCAGAAAATATGCCTAACTCACAACACTATTGTGAGTCTACTTACCAATCATCCTAATTTCGTTTGGACACATTGTGCTTTGCTCAGCATTTCAGAGAAATGTCGATAATGCCCATGCTGTTTGTTAATGACCAGTGTTGTGCCCAGTGGCTTGTGGGATTTCCCAGAGGTGGCGGCTGGTCTGGGCTGTTGTGGCTGTAGTTGTATCACCATGGTATCGCATGGCTAACAGGAAGCTAAGCTACGCAGCCCAGGGCCATCTGCCCACTGCCCTCCATGGCATACATGTCACCCTGTGACAACACAACATTATTGATTCAGACCACTACATCCACTTCTCTCTGTATGTCTGTACTGTATGTGTGTGTTTGTGTGTCTGCAGTGCACAAGGCTACTGTGACAACAGAAGATAATTGATTCACACAAACACGTCCACTACTGTATTTTCTGTGTCTGTGTGTGTGTGTGTGCATGGCTACTATTTGGTCAGTGAACCTTAACGACTGCTAGGCTTACTCTCCATGCCACAGTCTCCCTGAGAGAGATTTGTACGGCAATGATAAGGCACATATAGTAATATTATTATTTTATTGTGTCCCTTTCGGGAAACGTGTCTTGCATCTCAACAAATCACAGCTCGGCATCACCACATAAGTGCATAAATACATACATCAATCACAAGCAAGAACGACAGCAGACAACACGTGGATACAGTTCCTAATTCAGATCGTAAGTTCACATTCCAGTGGGGTGGTGGGTGGGGGGGTATATCGTTGAGTGTATATTGTACAGCGTTAGCCAATAGACATGGTTGCCTTCTAAATAATGACATAGATGGAATTTTCCCTGCCAGCCTTTTTGGAACAGGTCCCAAAATATCCCTAGAAGCCAGCTACTGGGCGAACCTTTCAACCTTCCCCACACTGATATATAATGTGACCCGTTGGTGTTTGCCCAGTGTCAAAGTCAACTTATGTCTCAATAGACCCCTCATTATCTACTACCAAGTGTGACTGTCTACTACCAAGTGTGACTGATATATGAAACAACCTTTTTATCTCTAACTTCCAAATAGTTAATTAAAGACACATAGATTATTCTAAGCATGTGACGATGTGGGATGCTAGTGGTGGTGGTGCCATGATACCGTGCAGTGTTTTGTTCATGCGGTAATAAGACAAATAAAGGGCGCAGGGGACCAGTAATAGCAACACATCTATATTTAGAGGCCTCTTACATGGCCCTGCATTTTTCATGGGTCTCTACTGTCACCTGACACTGCAAGCCAGGTCACAAGATAGTAAGTGTGTGTGTGTGTGTGTGTGTGTGTGTGTGTGTGTGTGTGTGTGTGTGTGTGTGTGTGTGTGTGTGTGTGTGTGTGTGTGTGTGTGTGTGTGTGTGTGTGTGCGAGTGCGTGCGCCTGTGTGTGTGTGCGCCTGTGTGTGTGTGTGTACGTTCGTGTGCGCATGCTCGGCATGTGTGTGTAAGGTATCTCCCAATCACTACATCAGCAGCCCTGGGGCTCTATTTGGGGGATATCCATTTAGTGTCAGAGTTTATTGTGCCCATATATTACGAATCTATGTGTTCTGAAATGGTAGTGCCTAAGAGACGCACAGTACAGCATATTGGAAGAATGGGTCAATAGACACAAGCACAGGGTAAACATGAACAACCACATCAAATACATACAGTGCTCTTAGGGCTATGGGCAGTATCCTGAATTTCCGGATGACTGACGTGCCCAAAAGTAAACTGCCTGAATGTAAACAGCCCAGAAGCTAGGATATGCATATAATTGGTAGATTTGGATAAGAAACACTCTGAAGTTTATAAAACTGTTAAAATAATGTCTGTGAGTATAACAGAAATTATATTGCAGGCGAAAACCCAAAAATCCATTTGGAATATTCTTTTTTTAGGTCACAAGCCTTTTCAATGCTAGCCTATGAGATAGACAAAACAATAGGCCCCAGATTGCAGTTCCTATGGCTTCCACTAGATGTCAACAGTCTTTAGAAAGGGTTTCAGGCTTGTTTCTTGAAAAACTAACAAGTAGTTGTAGTTTATCCAAGGTGTTCTCATCAGGACAGGTAGATTTTGTCGCGCGTGAACGAGGGCGCGTTCTTAGTTATTTTCCTTTTCTATTGAACACCTTTCTTTCCGTCTGAAATATGATAATTTATTTACATATTAGGGTACCTGAGGATTGATTAGAAACATTGTTTGACTTGTTTGAACGAAGTTACCGATAGCTTTTTGGATGACTTCGTATGCATGTTAAAGGAGTGGATTACTGAAACCAATGGTGCCAACTAAACTGACTTTTTTGGATATAAAAAACGAACATTCATTGTGTAGCTGGGACCCTTGGGATTGCAAACAGAGGAAGATCTTCAAAGGTAAGTGATTTATTTTATTGCTATTTGTGATTTTTGTGAAGCCGGTGCTGGTTGGAAAAGTATTTTGATGTGGGGCGCAGTCCTCAGATAATCGCATGGTATGCTTTCGCTGTAAAGCCATTTTGAAATCTGAAAACGAGGTTGGATTAACAAGACGTTAAGCTTTTAAATGATGTACGACACTTGTATGTTCATGAATGTTTAATATTACAATTTTGTCATTTGAATTTGGCTCTCTCCAGCTAGCTCCTGCTAGTGGGATCCGAGCCCTAAGAGGTTTTTTAAAATGCACACACTGTGACAATGTACAATCACATGAACAACACTCATGCTGTATATGCAAGCATACAACCAGGGATGGGCAAAACTTACAAAATACAGTTACAAAATACCATAAATATCAATGTATTAAAATAAACTTCAAAATACATGGTATTTTGAAATATATTTAATTAAAATACGTGCATTTTGTATTTTAAAATACAGAAATACATTTGCAAGTAGCTGGCCCGAACAGCAACAACATTTTCAGTAACCGTTATAGAAACGTCTTACTTGCTATGACAGGGATATGTGTTGTTTATCTAACTTAGTTGAATGCACTGACTGTAAATCACTCTGGATAAGAGGGTCTGCTAAATGACCAAAATGTAAATGTATATGTGAAAATGAACATACCAAATTGAACTGCAAAGCACACTGGGTATTATTATTGGCCTAATTTCGGGGTCATGTCTAGATGGGATACATTCATAATTCTCCTAATTTGCTGCGTAAGTTTTCCTAATCCTGCTAAGTATTATTCTCATTAGAATAATACTCAGCATGCTTTGTAATTGTCCATTTGAACATAAACATTTGTATTTAGTTAATTTAGCAGATGCTCTTATCACACCATAGTGTCATCAGACTTCTGATACCAATGCAGGGGACAGCAAAATTATTAACCACTACAGAAAATAGTATAGAAAGTATTTTGAAAATACAAATTACAGCTCTCGAAAGTAGTTCAGCCCAGTGTAATACAAATGACAAAAAAAATTCAAATACATGGAACAGAAATACTGCCCATCTCTGAGTTCAACCATGGACTAACACGCCCACAATAACAGAAACACACTGTTATACACCCATACGGAAACAGACACACAGTCTACTGCTCTGGTGGTCTGTGTATGAACTATGCATGGCCTGGCCAAAGCGATTGTCCACGAAATAACAAACCGCCAAGCGTCCAGTGCCGTCCACACCCTTGGCTGTTCTGGTCTGGTCACTCAGGAAAGCTATACCCAGGACTTCTCCATTATTTATTTACAGTCTCTGTTCCTGAACAGACATTCCAAGGACTCTCCTAAGAAGAGACAGAAATAAGCACAGGACAGGGGGGTGTAGGAGTCTGGGGGAGGAGAGGACCATAGGCCATATCCTCTCACTCTAGACATAAAACACAGAAAAAGTCACTTGTACGGTATCACCCATTCAAAGTTAGTTAGAAGGTGTAGGTTATACACCGAGTATACAAAACATAAGGAAAACCAGCTTTTTCCATTTGATTTATTTATCCATTATTTTACCAGGTAAGTTGACTGAGAACACATTCTCATTTGCAGCAACGACCTGGGGAATAGTTACAGGGGAGAGGAGGGGGATTACTGAGCCAATTGTAAACTGGGTATTATTAGGTGACTGTGATGGTTTGATGGCCAGATTGGGAATTTAGCCAGGACACCGGGGTTAACACCCCTACTCTTATGATAAGTGCCATGGGATCTTTAATGACCGCAGAGAGTCAGGACACCCGTTTAACATCCCTTCCAAAAGACAGCACCCGACACAGAGCAGTGTCCCCAATCATTGCCCTGGGGCATTGGGATATTTTTTAGACCAGAGGAAAGAGTGCCTCCTACTGGCCCTCTGACACCACTTCCAGCAGCATCTGGTCTCCCATCCAGGGACTGACCAGGACCAACCCTGCTTAGCTTCAGAAGCAAGCCAGTGATATGCAGGGTGGTATGCTGCTGGCACAGACTGACCAGGTGAATCCAGGTAAAAGCCATGATCCCTTATTGATGTCACTTGTTAAATTCACTTCAATCAGTGTACATGAAGGGGATGAGACAGGTTAAAGAACGATTTTTTAGCCTTGAGACAATTGAGACATGGATTGTGTATGTGTGTGCCATTCAGAGGGTGAATGGACAAGACAAAATATTTAAGTGCCTTTGAATGGGGTATGGTAGTAGGTGCCAGGTTCACCGGTTTGTGTCAAGAACTGCAACGTTGCTGGGATTTTCACGCTCAACAGTTTCCTGTGTGTATCAAGAATGGTCCACCTCCCAAAGGACATTCAGCCAACTTGACACATCTGTGGGAAGCATTGGAGTCAACATGGGCCAGCAATGCTTTCGACAGAGTCCATGCCCTGACAAATTGAGGCTGTTCTGAGGGCAAAAGGGGGTGGGGTGTCACTGATAATCAGGAAGGTGTTCCTAATGTTTGGTATACTCAGTGAGAGCTCATCTCAGGGAATTCATTTGGAGCTCAGGTGACTGTCGTAAATGAAAAGAAAAGTGTCCTTCAAACAGTATTATATTTATGATCTTGATTGATGTGCTGTGGTAGCGTAACGTCATATAAAAACTAGTCATGTCAGGGAAGATATATGCAACTTTATCACTGAGCAACAAACACAGTAAGGCAAGTTGCCGCTCCTTAAAAACACTCTAATAGCAAAATAAATGGTAGTCACTGAGAAAGGGGATGGAGAGAAGAAAGTGACTTCACCAGGCCTGGTCCTGAAAGAGTGGATTCATGTCAGAGAGTCAGAGACCTGGCTCTGTCAGTAGGAAATGTTTCTGACATTACAGTGGCTGACTCTCTGTCTCTCTCTCTTTTTCTCTCCCTATCTTTCTCTCTTTCGTGCTGACGAGTGTAAACAGAGTGGCAGATGGTGAGCGACCAAGGCCCAGTCCATCTCTGCTTTCTGCACTCCACTCTGCAGAGGGGTACAACAGAGGGGGAAAACTTGGCTGCTCCGGCTAAGGCTAAGCTCAAACATGCTTTTAATCTCCCTCATACAACCCCCATTCCCATAGGCCACATCCGCAGAGACTATGAGTCTCCCATACATTCTGGTTGAAGTGATAACAGTATTTTTGGGGGATGATTTGTGGTTAGCTGGATCAGGCTTCTGAAGCCTCACCGATCATCTCTGGATAATGGCTGCTTGTTCCAGTTCCATCATGATATAAACCTAAAAAGTATCAATCCCTGCAGTCCTCTGGGGCTTGGATGGACTCTATAAACAAACACATCTCTCAGGAGGAATGGCACCCTATTCCCTATTCAGTGCACTACTTTTGACCAGAACTCACTATATAGGGAATACTATGTCAGCCAGGCACAGGAGAACCAGGTTCTCCCTTTCATCCTGTGCAAACGTGTCACCCTGATGGATATTAATGACTTCCCAACCGTCCCAGTTCCCCTCAGCTCGAACAGAGAGGTAGAGCATGAGAAGAAGGGGGGCAGACAGACCATATGCCCACAGCAACACACTGCCCTAGCAACACCTCCCCCGCTCACCCCACCTTATCGTGAAATTGGGATTACCCTCTTCATGACTGACCCAATCATATTTGTTCTCCATTATTATGACAAACACCTGCCCTCAGACAAAAACACCTGGTTCACAACGTTCTAGACTACCCTGTATGTGGTGTTTAGACTGGCCAGGGGGATGTCTGTCTCGTCTCCCCCCACACTCCAATCACCTGGCTCCAAACCTCCAGATGGTTTCCCAGGTGCTCTCATCCCTTCTCCCTCTAACCCTCCACCTACCATATACACACTCAAAAAGAAACAAGCGGTTAGAAGGGAGAGAGGAGTTCAGTGTCTTAAAATAAACTCTGAATATTTTGTGAACCAGACTTTTTCAGAAAAGCAACCAATCTTATGTTAAGGTTAAGCCATTATTTTTGCAATTGTGTTAACTGTAGGCCAGGACAAGCTGTGGGACCAGTGTTGTATTTTAGCAGTACATTTTGGCCAGACCCCCCTTCGCCCCCTCAACCAGACTACTCCTTGAGGTCAAGTGAGTAATTTCAGAAGGAAGTTGGCAGCTGTCTACCTGCCAGGTTGCCACTATCCAATCACTTGTCTTGAAGCGTCCCACAAATAAACACAGGTGTGCCACACGGAGTCACACGTAGGTGGACATGGAACCAAAACACTATGTCTATGTGTGTCACTGTCTGTCTCACTCAGAGACATTATTATCCTATCAAAATATACCCTTTCAACCAGCTGCAATTACTCTTACCACAAAATACAGGAAATGGGTGAATTTATCCAGGTAAAAAATAGCAGGACAAAAAAAAGGCACACAGACAGGACAGGATAACAAAACACAAACTTATGAGCTATAGGCCTACAGACACCAGGGTGAGTCTTAAGGAGTTTTGGTGTGAGGGGGAGTAATCATCACAACAATGTGAGCCATCCCAACCCAGACGGATTACAAACAATTGAGACCTTGTTCTTTCTGATGAGACAGATAGTTTTTGTTTTGGGAAAAGTATTATACTCGGTTCATGCACCGGTGATTCCCTGATTCCCAGACTCAACAGCGGCCAGCGACTTACTTATTTAGAGCTTTGAGACTATCTTCAAAATAACAGGAAGCATTCTGATGGTGAGGTTTTCCACACCAACCTCATGTGTCTTAATGTCACTATTAGGTTAATTAGCTTTCCACTTCTTTCTGTTTATACAGGAAAGGAAAACATGCAGCTGTGATTACCTCAGTCTCAGACACACAATAGCACAATGTTCCCCATTCACTGCTGGTGACCCTAAACTATATGTATATACTGTATTCTATACTATGCTACTGTATCTTAGTCCAATGCAGCTCTGACATGAACTAAACAAAAAAAGAAACGTCCTGCGTTAATTTTCAGCAAACTTAACATGTGGAAATATTTTTATGAACATAACAATGAGCTACAGGCCATAAACGGAATGACAACTGAGACATAAACTGAAAAATTTCCACAGACATGTGACTAACAGAAATGAAATAATGTGTCCCTGAACAAAGTTCCTGGTGTAACTCTGGCAGTTGTTGTTGCCATCCTGCACCTGTCCCACAGGTGTGATGTTCGATGTACCGATCCTGTGAGTGTGTTGTTATACGTGGTCTGCCACAGAGAGGACGATCAGCTGTTCATCCTGTTTCCCTGTAGCGCTGTCTTAGGCTTCTTACAGTAAAGACATTGCAATTATTGCCCTGGACACATCTGCAGTCCTCATGCCTCCTTGCAGCATGCCTAAGGCACATTCACGCAGATGAGTAGGAACCCTGGGCATCTTTCTTTTGGTGTTTTTCAGAGTCAGTAGAAAGGCCTCTTTGGTGTCTTAAGTTTTCATAACTGTGATCTTAATTGCCTACCGTCTGTAAGCTGCTAGTGTCTTAACGACCTTTCCACAGGTGCATGTTCATTCATTGTTTATGGTTCATTGAACAAGCATGGGAAACAGTATTTAAACCCTTTACAAATGAAGATCTGTGAAGTTATTTGGATTTTTCTGAATTATCTTTGAAAGTCAGGGTCCTGAAAATGGGACGTTTATTTTTTTGCTGAGTCTTATATGTATTCTTAAAACATTCCTTACTTAGATTTACATGTATTTTGGGTATATGTTGTGAAACGGAATGAAAACATATGCTTAAAATATTTTGCTTCCTCTTTCAAAATATAATTTGGTGGATAATGGATGAGTCCATCATTTGTAACAAGATTCTGTAAATTCTTTTTGGTAGCTTTTCGATATGGACAATTCCAGATTGTTTTGTTGCATTTTTCCCCATTTTCCATCCGATTAACTTTATATTTGTAATACATTACACCTGATCATTCTTGAATAAGTACCTCCAATTATTTTTGTTTTTCTGCTAACTTATTATGTCCTGTATCCCTGCAGGGAGCTACCATTAGGAGAGGAGGAGCTACTTCAGAACCTGATGGAAGGGTTCCGATCTCTGGCAGAACAGCACAATCGACCCTTCGGATCGATCGAAGATAGCATATCTAATTACGCTAATGTCCGGAAGGGCACTCTCCTGGGCGATGCCGTTTGGGAGCAACAGTCCGCCGTTTGTCATAACCTGGAAGATTTCATGACGGAGGTGATGAAGGTATTCGATTCTCTGGTGCCCGGGAGAGAGGCGGCCCAAAAACGAACCTAACTGAGTCAGGTTTGTAGGTCTCCTTGCTCACACACGCTCTTTCAGTTCGGCCAACAAATTTTCTATGGGATTGAGGTCAGGGCTTTGTGACGGCCACTCCTATATCTTGACTTTGTTGTCCTTAAGCTATTTTGCCACAACTTTGGAAGTATGCTTGAGGTCATTGTGATGTTGCTTCAATATATTCACACAATTTTCCTGCCTCATGACGCCGTTTATTTTGTGAAGTGCACCAGTTCCTCCTGCAGCAATGCACCCCCACAGCATGATGCTCCCACCACCGTGCTTCACGGTTGGGATGGTGCTCTTTGGCTTGCAAGCCCCCCCCCCCTTTTACCTCACAACATAATGATGGTCATTATGGCCAAACAGTTCTATTTTTCTTTCATCCGACCAGATTACATTTCTCCAAAAATTACTATCTTTGTACCCATGTGCAGTTGCAAATCATAGTCTGGCTTTTTTATGGCGGTTTTTGGAGCAGTGGCTTCTTCCTTTCTGAGAGGACTTTCAGATTATGTCGATATAGGACTCGTTTTACTATGGATATACAGTGGGGCAAAGAAGTATTTAGTCAGCCACCAATTGTGCAAGTTCTCCCACGTAAAAAGATGAGAGAGGCCTGTAATTATCATCATAGGTACACTTCAACTATGACAGACAAAATTAGAAAAAAAATCCAGAAAATCACATTGTAGGATTTTTTATTTTTTATTTATTTGCAAATGATGGTGGAAAATAAGTATTTGGTCAATAACAAACGTTTATCTCAATACTTTGTTATATACCCTTTGTTGGCAATGACAGAGGTGAAACATTTTCTGTAAGTCTTCACAAGGCTTTCACACACTGTTGCTGGTATTTTGGCCCATTCCTCCATGCAGATCTCCTCTAGAGCAGTGATGTTTTGGGGCTGTTGCTGGGCAACACAGACTTTCAACTCCCTCCAAAGATTGTCTATGGGGTTGAGATCTGGAGACTGGCTAGTCCACCCCAGGACCTTGAAATGCTTCTTACGAAGCCACTCCTTCGTTGCCCGGGCGGTGTGTTTGGGATCATTGTCATGCTGAAAGACCCAGTCACGTTTCATCTTCAATGCCCTTGCTGATGGAAAGAGGTTTTCACTCAAAATCCCACGATACATGGCCCCATTCATTCTTTCCTTTACACGGATCAGTCGTCCTGGTCCCTTTGCAGAAAAACAGCCCCGAAGCATGATGTTTCCACCCCCATGCTTCACAGTAGGTATGGTGTTCTTTGGATGCAACTCAGCATTCTTTGTCCTCCAAACATGACGAGTTGAGTTTTTACCAAAAAGTTATATTTTGGTTTCATCTGACCATATGACATTCTCCCAATCTTCTTCCGGAAACTTCAGACGGGCCTGGACATGTACTGGCTTAAGCAGGGGGACACGTCTGGCACTGCAGGATTTGAGTCCCTGGCGGCGTAGTGTGTTACTGATGGTAGGCTTTGTTACTTTGGTCCCAGCTCTCTGCAGGTCATTCACTAGGTCCCCCCGTGTGGTTCTGGGATTTTTGCTCACCGTTCTTGTGATCATTTTGACCCCACGGGGTCAGCTCTTATATGCCGTGGAGCCCCACGCAAGAGGGAGATTATCAGTGGTCTTGTATGTCTTCCATTTCCCAATAATTGCTCCCACAGTTGATTTCTTCAAACCAAGCTGCTTACCTATTGCAGATTCAGTCTTCCCAGCCTGGTGCAGGTCTACAATTTTGTTTCTGGTGTCTTTTGACAGCTCTTTGTTCTTGGCCATAGTGGAGTTTGGAGTGTGACTGTTTGAGGTTGTGGACAGGTGTCTTTTATACTGATAACAAGTTCAAACAGGTGCCATTAATACAGGTAACGAGTGAAGGACAGAGGAGCCTCTTAAAGAAGAAGTTACAGGTCTGTGCACAACTTGCACAATTAGTGGCTGATTAAATACTTTTTCGCCCCACTGTAGATACTTCTCTCCTGGTTTCCTTCAGCATCTTCACAATGTCTCGGGAGATGCCTTCAATACCGTCCAACAGGGACAAGTTAACCGTACATGTTTTAATGCTTAACCATCAAGCCTTTTCTGTTTTAACCACCCTTATCTACTTTCACTCCACTCATAGAAGTTTATCCCTCCCTGGACAAATGTTGCACTTTCCTCACGTGAGACCATCTTGTCGAGCTGATCATTTCAAACCACACCGCTCTCATTGGGCAAAAACTGGTTGAATCAACATTGTTTCCATGCAATTTACACCAAATAAGTCAATGTGATGATGTTGAATCAACGTAGAAAACTGCTTGGATTTACAAGAAGTCATCAACGTAAGGGAATTTAGTCTTTTTTTCACCCACCTTTTAACCTAAATCCAATGACAGGTGACATTTTTGTTTGATTTCACGTTGAATTCATGTTAGTTGGCAACTCAATCAAATATAAATCAAAACTAGACGTTGAACTGACATCTGTGCACAGTGGGCTGTTTCATCTATGGCAATGATGTTGCTCTCCTTTCTCTTCTTTTGCACAATCTTCACAATTACTGAAGTTCACTCCTGTACAATTCATTTAGACCTGTCGTTTATTTGAAACAAGTGTTTCTTTTCTGAAATGTGTGCCGATGCCCAGCTGTTAAAAGGGACAGGCGGCTATCTGAGACTCAGCGCTTAATTGATATTTTAAGTGACAAACACATTTAATTAATTGTTTCTGGCATGTCATCTGAGCCTCACATCACAGACAATTTTTGGGTGGGATGTTCAATTTGGTCACATATCACAAGTCCCTGGTAAAATGACACAGAAAATTGGTTGCATATACCTTCCCGTAATACGGAATTAACCTTCAGATTAAAATATTCCGTGCCCTTCAATTCTCATATATATAGCACATGAATATTCTGTCGCCTCAGCCTTGAAACACTACTGTCTATTCTGACCTACATACAACAGTACATAGTGAGACGGGTAGTCGGGTATACAGGCTCCAGAGACCTCTAACACACAGACACACACGGCAGCCAAAGCCGTATCCCGACATCCCAGGCACAGGTTTCAAAAGAGACAAAAGGGCTCCAACTGAACCAAAATGCACTGGAGAGTGCATGCTACATGTTAAATAAACATACAGGCTGGCTGTAGTCTGTGGTTCTGTAATCCTGGAGGCCCCTCTCTCCTCTCCGTGCTTCCCTTTGATATGTGGCACAACCTGCCACCTTCAGGGGCAGACGAGACTCAAGGGGAATGTTAAACGCTCCTTCCTTTAGAGATGAAATGCTCCACATAAATCATTGATTAGCCTCCACCCCTCCAATACCCACCCCCCTTTACCACCGTTAGCTAGATAGCTAAAATGGTTCAAACCAATGTTATGTTCTCATTAAGAGTACTTCAATTAGGGACTAGTTTTTGTCAGTTCGGCCTAATATCTGCTGAGCTGTAGAAGAGAGCAGTCGTAAAGGAGTGGCCAGGCTGTTCATCTTCAGAGGGGAAATAGCAGTAACAAAAGAAAAACAGAACAGAGGTTGTTGTGGATGTGAAGTTGGTGATGCATACTCAGTTATTTGATGATAGATGATAAATGCATTGTGTGTGCACGTGCGTGCGCGTGTGTGTGTGTGTGTGTGTGGGGGGCTCTCAACTTTGTTTTGGTTGGAGAATTCTATGGGTCATGTGAATCTCTGACAGTGGTCCTCATCTCTTGTCCTGTCTTGCCTGAGGGTTGGTAGCCTATACTATTAATTTGATGGCACCAATTCCCCTGACATGTGTCTGTCCAGCTCTGTCCAGCTCTGTCCCGCCACGGATGTGGAGCGAGACAGATACTGTATAATGATCCTGTCCTACTAGTGCCTCATCAGCTCTGGTTACAGTACAGACTGTTCTCTGCAGATAGTGTCACAGACATCTATGTGTGAAAGCAATACAGTGTTTAACAGAAGTATAGCAGGTTTAACCAAGGCCAGTTAGTTAGTTAGTTAGTTAGTTAGTTAGTTAGTTAGTTAGTTAGTTAGTTAGATTAGGTAGATAGATAGATAGATAGATAGATAGATAGATAGATAGATAGATAGATAGATAGATTCAAACTCTGTTTTTCACAATTCCTGACATTTAATCCAAGTACAAATTCCCTGTCTTAGGTCAGTTAGGATCACCACTTTATTTTAAGAATGTGAAATGTCAGAATAATAGTAGCGAGAATTATTTATTTAAGCTTTTATTTATTTTACCACATTCCCAGTGGGTCAAAAGTTTACATACACCCAATTAGTATTTGGTAGAATGACCTTTAAATTGTTTAACTTGGGTCAAATGTTTCAGGTTGCCTTCCACAAGCTTCCCACAATAAGTTGGGTGAATGTTGGCCCATTCCTCCTGACAGAGCTGGTGTAACTGAGTCAGGTTTGTAGGCCTCCTTGCTCGCACACTCTTTTTCAGTTCTGCTCACAAATTTTCTATGGGTTTGAGGTCAGTGCTTTGTGATGGCCAGTCCAATACCATGACTTTGTTGTCCTTAAGGCATTTTGACACAACTTTGGAAGTATGATTGGGGTTATTGTCCATTTGGAAGACCCATTTGCGACCAAGCTTGAGCTTCCTGACTGATGTCTTGACCTGTTGCTTCAATATATCCACATAATTTTCCATCCTCATGATGTCATCTATTTTGTGAAGTGCACCAGTCCCTCTTGCTGCAAAGCAGCCCCACAACATGATGCTACCACCCCCGTGCTTCACCGTTGGGATGGTGTTCTTCGGCTTGCAAACATCCCCCTTTTCCTCCAAAAATAACGATGGTCATTATGGCTAAACAGTTCTATTTTTGTTTCATCAGACCAGAGGACATTTCTGCAAAAGTACAATCCCTGTCCCCATGTGCAGTTGCAAACCGTAGTCTGGCTTTTTATGGCGGTTTTGGAGCAGTGGCTTCTTCCTTGCTCTTTGTTGATATAGGACTCACTTTACTGTGGATAAAGATACCTTTGTACCTGATTCCTCCGGCATCTTCAAAGGGTCCTTTGCTGTTGTTTTGGGATTGATTTGCACTTGTCGCACCAAAGTACGTTCATCTTTAGGAAACTGAACACGTCTCCTTCCTGAGCGGTTTGACAGCTGCGTGGTCCCATGGTGTTTATACTTGCATACTATTGTTTGTACAGATGACCGTGGTACCTTCAAGCGTTTGGAAATTGCTCCCAAGGATGAACCAGACTTGTGGAGTTCTACAATTTATTTTCTGAGGTCTTGGCTGATTTCTTTTGATTTTCCCATGATGTCATGCAACGAGGCACTAAGTTTGAAGGTAGGCCTTGAAATACATCCACAGGTACACCTCCAATTGTCTCAAATGATGTCAATTAGCCTATCAGAAGCTTCTAAAGCCATGAAGTCATTTTCTGGAATTTTCCAAGCTGTTTAAAGGCACAATTAATTTAGTGTAAGTACACTTCTGACCCACAGGAATTGTGATACAGTGAATTATAAGTGAAATAATCTGTTTGTAAACAATTGATGTAAAAATGACTTGTGTCATGCACAAAGTAGATGTCCTAACCGACTTGCCAAAACTATAGTTTGTTAACAAGACATTTGTGGAGTGGTGGAAAAATGAGTTTTACTGACTCCAAAGTGTATTTTATCTTCCGACTTTAACTGTAGATAGATAGATAGATAGATAGATAGATAGATAGATAGATAGATAGATAGATAGATAGAATGACACAATAATAAACATAATAATAATAATATACACCGAATAATATACACCGAATGTACAAAACATTATGAACACCTGGTCTTTCCATGACAAACTGACCAGGTGAATCCAGGTGAAAGCTATGATCCCTTATTGATGTCACGTGTTAAATCCACTTCAATCAGTGTAGATGAAGGGGAGGAGACAGGTTAAAGAAGGATTATTAAGCCTTGAGACAATTGAGACATGGATTGTATATGTGAGCCATTCAGAGAGTGAATGGGAAAGATACAATGTGTATGTGCCTTTGAATGGGGTATGGTAGTAAGTGCCAGGTGCACAGGTTTGTTTCAAAAACTACAATGCTGCTGGGTTTTCAAGCTCAAGAATTTCATGTGTGTATCAAGAATGGTCCACCACCAAAAGGCCTTCCAGTCAATTTGACACAACTATGGGAAGCATTGGAGTCATCATGGGCCAGCATCTTCTTTCAGACCTTATAGAGCATGCCCCGACGAATTTAGTCCGTTCTGAGGGCGAAATGGGGGGTGTAACTCAATATTTGCAAGGTGTTCTGCCTTCAGTCGGCTACAGTCGGCTGAGGCGGGCTTTAGAGCGTGGGGAGGTGTGACAGATACTGTAATATCTTATTGGCCAGACATGCTAGACAAACAGCCTGAACATCAAATCAGCAACACTAAAATATGACGTCGTTAATATCCAGACATTCCCACCGCATCATACGTAATGTAGCCTAGCCTATGGATAAATCAACGTGATATCGGGCAATTCAAAACAGAGATTACACCTACCCATCCCCCGTTCTCTTGAATCCAGTTGTGCAGCGGTCCATTTAGATACTCCGTCATCCACCCGGCGATGTGGTCAACCTGCGACGTCATTTCCTTGTGCACGCATTCCACACATATTGTGCCACCGAACTCGAAGAAGGCGACAATTCGTCCCCAGTTAACCCCGTCCCTGAACAGCTCGTCTATCACCTCTCTGAATCTCATTTCTGCCATAGAAGACGTGAGATACAATTGGTGTGACATCTCCGCAAAGTCGGGCTGGTACAGTCGTTCGAGTTCGTCCCCGGCCTCACGCAAAACTCTGTGAATAGCTGCATGCGGGTCCGTTTGGGAGAGCCGTTTGGAAAGATGGGGGACGCTGCCCGGTCTGGCGTTATTGGCCCCGTGGCACCGACGTGCCAAACCAGGCGGAGGAGAAATCATCGACCCATTATTATCAGCATCTTCCTCGGCATTCTCGAAATCCCACGCATATCCCCTTTTCAAGAGTTTGTGACAAATGTACTTTTCCACTATACAGCGGTTGTCGTCGTTTGCCATTATGATTGGCACTGATAATGACCTCCACAATCCTAGTTTTTAAGAATAATACATCGTACTTATCAACATGCACTGCGCCGCGCAATACATCAGATCAGACGAAAAGTGTATTTCTGAGAAAATGCTCTGGTCAAGTTTATAGGATACTATCGAACCGTGCAGAACGAAACACTGCAATGGGAGCGATGTGCCTGGGTTGAAAAACGGTCCCTTCACCCAACTTGACTGAAACCGTGAAAAAGTCCAAGTATATCCACGTAAGAATATCAAAATGTTTCCCCAATTATGCTATCAAAAGGAAATATTCGAAGCCTTGATCAAAAAGTGGCTAGTTATCTGTAGACTCCCAAATCCAGACAGACAGAAATACGGAAGAGATTAAAATATTCTCGATGTGCACATAATGTATTCCACACTACAAAAAAAATACATGACCGAAAAACCACATAAGAAGATCAACGTCGCATGCATCCAGAATATTGTTACGCGTACGGAGAGCCGTTTCGAGGGACTGTACAGTGAAGACTGTATCCCACAATCATATTGCTGTCTGTGTTCCAGCTACACACTGTGGGTTGGTTGAACATTCTTTGCTGCTTTGCTGGTGAGGTATTTCTTACGTCACCCATAGAAAGTTATCACTTGTGCATTTGGAAACTCCACGTAGGCCTATGTGTCGTTCCTATTTGGTTACGTTTGATCTGTAGAGAAAGGTTTGCCATGATAGGATTTTAACCTTTACTTCTTATCTAATGCAGAAAATGTTGCAATAACCCTAACATTTCCCCAATATTTTATGGGTCGAAATACGGTGAATAGCCATTTCAACTATTACGAACAGTAGCCCATCAATTCGGATCAAGTTGTAGAACTAGGTGAACCTTTCCTTATTTGAAGAATTAGAAGCTTCAAGCTTGCTTTCTTTAGCTCTGCCTGGTTAACAATTGCTGAGCCTTTACTAGACAGGACTACACCATTCTGATTCCCCATGAGGGGACTGCTTTTATCTAGCATCCTTATGGACATCCATCCATCTCATTGGTGGACATATATTTTGATGTTCTCTGTGTTTTTCTCTTTCTTCCAGTGTGCCTGTGTATATCTCCTCAGTCTCTCTACCTGCCTATATCTTCTACACACTCTGACAGGGCAACGCGGCCTCTAAATCCCCATGCAGTCTTCCTGCTGATCTGAGGGCACTATACCATAGCTACTGTCTGCCCAGGCTGTTCTGTTCCCATCATGGAAGATTAAAGAATACTCATACAGAATACGTACCCCCCCCAACAACTGCCCGGCCACAAGCACCTATTGTACATCAAAACTATAATGGTATGGAGTGGCACAGAACACCCACTCCACTCAGCTTCTGAATAGACAGGAGTCAGGATGGATCAACTGTAGCCATAGTCCAACCCGCAGCAACTGAATAATGTAAGTTCAGAATCCAGCAAACACAGCTACACGTACAGTATAGCTTATACAGAATCACTTAACAGTTCTTTAAAATAGGAGACTAACCATAGTTGTGTTTTAAAAGGCCTGTGTCAACAGTACTGAGAGCAGACAAAAACAGAGGGCATTTAGCAGAGGAAATGTCATTTTCCAAGGTTATTTATTTAGTTTTATCATGTAAGAAAATAAGACAAAGCAACATTGTTCTACTCCTTACATTTTTCTTTTCAATGGCACACAAGGTGAAATTCGTACACATTTGGCCAAAACGAAACAACCAATAAGATAGGAATGATATTCAGTAGCACTGTACTTAAACATTTTATAATCTTCTTTTAAATATCTCTGGACAACACCAATGAATGGGAAAACTAGAGCGTGACTGAGCATTTTAACAATGGTACAACTTGGTTGTAGTGTTTTAACATACTGTAAGCATAGGCTTGATTTGCAAAGCTTAAAATGTGTTCAAACAAAATAGCTTTTCCCATGTGCTACATATTATATCAAATGTCTATAAACGTCAACATATATGTGTTGCTACCTAAAGACGACAGAGTCAGTGCTAACAATGAACAGATGAGGAAATGACAGGTATCGACACACTAAGTGCTGGACAGTGACAATGTGCCTTGAACCAATGTTAAACGAGAACCTCCGAGTTGAGTCATCCATTCTCACGTTCTTATTTTGGGTTTGAGTAAGGCCTTTTTGAACAAAAACTCATCTGAAATTGACGAACAAAACACACCAAAAGAGTTGGCATTTTCGCAGAAAAATCGAATTAACTGGTAAACCACAAGCGGCTTAAGCCACATTATTTTCTGTGAATAAATTTGATTATTTTATCATTAACATCATTCGTAGTTCTCTCTTAAGGCTTGGAATGGGTCCCCACAGTTGTAGTGCTTGGCTGAACTACAAACGGTTTATAGGAAAGTACAGACCAGCAACATCAAACAAAATAAATCACAAGTAGTTGCATTGCATTTACAGAAATGGTCTCTTAATACATTTTTGGCATTCAAATATTGGTGGATTAAAAAAAGTATACTTTCTGATTCGGAGCCTATGGTTTGCATTAAAGGTCAGTACATTCTCCCCACAGTTGATGGATGGAAGGAAGACTTGCATGAGTTCACATTTGATCTTTTCTCTCCCCATTAAGCAGAATATTGAGAAGGTAAGAAGGTACCGGGATGTACGGGATGTTTAAAAGGCTTGGAGTTAGAGGACTTCGGGAAGGAACTGTGAATACTTACTGAGACAAATTACACAGTTAAGAGAGTATAGGATAGTGTCCACGGTGACTTGGATGAAATGTAAAATTAGACAATACAATAGCACACATAGCTCCTTTATGTTGCTCTGCACAGACAGAGTTTGCCAGTCCCCCTTAATCTCTTGGCCTCTATATAAAATAGAGCTCTAGTGCCCTCTCCAGGCCTGAAGGGTCTTTGCTGGAACCTGCGAGTCACACCTCCACGCCTTGTCCAGTCACTACCCCATCACTTTAATCACAGAGCCCACTTGGATGCTACGTGGCAAAATATGTGCACAGATCACACATACACAGAGATCAACAACTGATAAGACATCATAGGAAGACAGGAAAGAGTGAATGAGGCTGGCATCAGATGTTAGCGGATTTGTTCTCATACTACATCGCACGACTGTCCTATGCCTACCTTTTACATACGGCTTCTACCTCAGGTAAGAAACGCAAGTAAAATGTGTAAGTGGCATGCGAATAAGAGGAATAGAGGTTTTTCTTTTTTCCCCAGCCACCACCAGTGTCCAAGGGCTTCTCTCTCTCCCTGGAGTAGGTTTGGTCAATGTACAGTCATTTAAACACATTGTAACAACACTGAATTAAAATCTTTCCCCTCGGCTTCTTCACACGGCTCCTACACAGCACACACATTCTCTCGTACTTGCACATACAATCATTTTACCTAAAAATGCCTTGGATGATCATTTCCAGGAAGTAAATTTACATTTTTGCTTTGCCTTCTCTCATCACTGTTAAATCACATCTAAGCTCCGTTACTGCATCCACAGCACGGGCCAATACGCCACTCTACATTAACAGCACATGGAAGGGCACCGGGTGACACAGAGTGAATAAAGAGAAGCTTTGCCTGCAAAGCTTGGGAAGGAAGGAGGAACACATTTGGTGAAAATAACAGTAGTTTGACGTGATAAAGATAGCTTACTCAGAATGGTCTGTATGACACATGGTTTGTTAGTGTTCTTGTTTCTTCTGATTCTTGGGATTGCAGGTCAACATGCTGACATAACCAGTCAGACTGGCAATCCCTTACTTTCCTCTCTGCATGGAAAAAAATAGGAGGATAGGGTGGCCCAAAAGTAGGCTAAAGTTTCAGGTGTTGACAAGACCTACTTTAACAGCAAGCTAGTAGTGTTTAGTCTGCCCTCATAGACCCTTGGGTAAAGCAGCCTTAACAATAAAAGCAGGTATACAGTTACAATTAAAACGTTTCACAGAGCACTTGAGTAAACAATATCACTGGAATGATGAAAAAAGGTGGACAAACAAAATAACTGCCAAGAATTGTATGTGTTAATAATAAGTAACAGGACACCTGCCATTTTCTTTACTTCGGTATTATCACTGGCGCACAAGATATCTGGCCATTTAGCCTGTCCAGGGTTGTGCCCTCTAAGGAATGGAGAGGAAGAGGAGATGAGGGCTGGCTGGGGTGAGTTCTCCAGTGGCAATAATAGTGGAGGATGGGGGGGGTTGTTACTCCCTCTTGTCCGCTACTTTGGCCTGCTCCCTCTGGATCATACAGCGACGCACAATGCTGTCGAAACTCCCCAGATAGAACAGAGCAATGGTCCGGAACAGCCCCATGGTTACAATCTGCACAGAGATCAGAGGCCACATTAACAATTTGGGCTCTAGACAATAAGACAGTTTTGGGACAATCTATTATTATTATGTTATAACCATAGAATTGTCATATTTATAGCTCTATGGTTACAATAGATACAAAATGGCTTTGGTAAGTTGATAGTTAAGGTTCAGTTAACACATGTTTACGAAAATAGTAATATTTGGGGTGTGTTGTAGTGAGACAGTGACAGTGCTGTTCCTGTCCTGTCGTGTAGTTACCTGCTGGAGGCCCTCTGTGATGGAGGTGACAGGTGACATTCCACAGGTGAGAGCTGAGAGCATGTAGCCGTCAGGCCCCACAGAGCTGTTAAAGTTCCCCTGCTGTGGGGGGCACACAGACATGACCGTCAGAAAAACTGCTCTAACACACTTTTAGAGAGCAAATTTCTCTGTGTTTCTGACTAGAAGTTATTTATTGATGAAGGTTTTTATGTAGGCCTGAGGCCTGGTGAATTTCATAGTGACATTTGCTGAGAATGCAATGTCTTACCACTGCATCCTTGACAACGATCTTAGCCACCTGCTCCGGCTGAGTCACCCCAGATGTCTCAGAGATCAGCCTAGTCTCTAAAGGCTATGGAAGGACAAAGAGGCACAATATAACTTGAGGCGTTAGAATAAAATACAAAATGTGAGAGTGTTTACACTTTCCCCTTTTCATGAGGAGACTCACCTTTGTCCTATTCTCTTCTGCTAGTCCTGGAGTGTCAGTGTCAGGGGGGTAGGCCACCGTTACATAAATGTTATATGGCTTCATCTGCAGGGACGAGTAGAGGAAAGAGTGCTCTCAGCCTTAAAAAGACTTATCCAAATTTTATGTTGAGAATTTGACCTATTGGTCCCCAATGTGGGCAGGAAAAGGAACAATTGGATACTACTCACCTCCATCTGCAGGGACTCAGCCAGCCCACGCAGGGCAAATTTGGATGGAGAGTAGGCTGTGTAGCCGAACAAGCCGATCTGGCCAGCCTGGGAGGAGATAAACAGTATGCGTCCCATCCTACGCTCCTTCATTGTGGTGATTACAGCCCGTGTGGGATACACACTGCCCAGGTAGTTCACCTCCATCATACTCTGTTATAGACAAGGGAAGGATCACAAAAAGTAATGAATGTATTATTATTAATAAAAAAGGTATATTACTACTCATAGACTGAATAATATACATACTATCAAAGAGTATTCACTTGAGAAAAAACAGCCTCCTAACATGGTAATTGTTATATTTCTGAGCAGTTTCCATGGTAATAGCATTTCTATGGGGTGAGGTCTAATGACTTCAGACCCTTAACGAGGCATGTGACCAGCATTTGAATGCCAGGATGAGAAGGAACTAGCTAGCAGCACCAGCACAGCCTAGCTCCCTCCAGGAAATCTAATTAAGTACATTAAATACATTAGGGTGTGGGGAACACACACACAATCACATTTTCCATTGGTCATGATTATTATCTTAGTATCAGAATAATCCCTTCATGCACACACACTCGCAATGTGTACACACAACCTAATTTCCCTGGGTCATTATTGCGGTATTGGTACCATCCCTTCACTGTCAGAGAGTGAAGAAACCAGCCACCTCTTCAGCCTGGAATTAAACCGCTCTCTCATTCTTCCACTGCAATTAAATCTGCAGCAGACCTAGACTGCAACCGAATCTAACCTTCTGGCTCACTAGCTACCTCTAAACTGAAAACTGAACCCTTGGTTCCACCTTGGACAGACATCAAACCCTTTGAATCTTCAATCTGGGAAACATCTTGTCTCATTGCCTATTCAGAGTTAGTTTCAAATTATGTTCATTTTGGCACAACATCAAGGTTTTCTGAGGCACACACTAAGGAGTTGGGTTTCTGCGTTCTCCCTTCCAGACCTGTCGGTCTATTCCCCTCATTAGTTACAGTACTTACTCTGAAGCGCTCCACCTCCACCTCCTCAAACTTCCCAGAGAAGGACGTCCCAGCACAGTTCACCAACATGTCCACCGGACCAAGCTTTTCTTGGCACTAGATGGATGAAATTATATTGATATTGTTACTTGCAGAGAATTATTATAAAAGTTCGGAATTGATATGATGGAAAAGGCCCCTATCACTTGTGATTTACCTGCTTAATCACACTTTCCACCTGTCTGTAGTCCTTGGACACGTCAACTGATATGCAGAGCACCACCTGAGTGGAAGAGGAATACAAATACCAAAACAGTCAGTGGTCAAGTGAGTTGCTAATGAGATCCTCCAGGTCAACATTCAATGATTTGCTTGCACCCCCCCCCAAAAAGCAAGAACAACAAAAACATTGTCTTTCTTCCACGTTGTCCCAAAACATGTACTGTAGCAACGATATACATACCTGCTTGTCATTAATGGCACATTTCTCCACTTCTTTTTTCGCTTGAACCAATTTACTCTAAAGGAAATTAAAGAATGATTGATAAATGAGTGATGAGTGATGCTCTGAAAAATATATATATGCACAATACATTTCAAAAGTTTGGGGTCACTTCAAAATGTCCTTGTTTTTGAAAGAAAAGCTATTTTTTTGTCAATTAAAATAACATCAAATTGATCAGAAATACAGTGTAGATATTGTTAATGTTGTAAATGAATATTGTAGCTGGAAACGGTAGTTTTTTATGGAATATCTACATAGGCGTACAAAGGCCCATTATCAGCCACCATCACTCCTGTGTTCCAACAGATGCCTCACAAGTCATAAACTGGCAGCTTCATTAAATAGTACCCGCAAAACACCAGTCTCAACGTCAACAGTGAAGATGCGACTCGGGATGCTGGCCTTCTAGGCAGAGTTGCAAAGAAAAAGCCATATCTCAGACTGGCCAATAAAAATAAAATATTAAGATGTGCAAAATAACACAGACAGTGGGCAGAGGAACTCTGCCTAGAAGGCCAGCATCTCGGAGTCGCCTCTTCAGTCTTGATGTTGAGACTGGTGTTTTGCGGGTACTATTTAATGAGCTGCCAGTTGAGGACTTGTGAGGTGTCTGTTTCTCAAACTAGACACTCTAATGTACTTGTCCTCTTGCTCAGTTGTGCACCGTGGCCTCCCACTCCTCTTTCTACTCTGGTTAGAGACAGTTTGCACAGTTCTTCATAATTTCTCACATGGATTAGCCTTCATTTCTCAGAACAAGAATAGACTGATGAGTTTCAGAAGAAAGATATTTGTTTCTGGACATTTTGAGCCTGTAATCAAACCCACAAATGCTGATGGCCCAGATAATCAACTAGTCTAAAGAAGGCCAGTTTTATTGCTTCTTTAATCAGAACAACAGTTTTTAGCTCTGCTAACATAATTGCAAAAGGGTTTTCTAATGTTCAATTAGCCTTTTAAAATGATAAACTTGGATTAGCTGACACAACGTGCCATTGGAACACAGGCGTGATGGTTGCTGATAAAGTCCCTCTATACGCCTATGTAGATATTCCATAAAAATTCTGCCGTTTCCAGCTACAATAGTCATGTATAACATTAACAATTTCTACACTGTATTTCTGATCAATTTCATGTTATTTTAAATGGACACATTTTTTTTTGCTTTTCTTTCAAAAACAAGGACATTTCTAAGTGATCCCAAACCTTTTAACGGTAGTGTATATAATTATAAGAAGCATGTGTACGCCTAAATTGGGAAATGTAGACACACACAAAGACATTTTGGAGCACATTTTGTAGACGCACTAGTGTTCCTAAATAAAAGTTCCAGGTCACAGCAAAATATTTAGCCGCATATACAAGTAAAATGGTTGCACTGTAGAGCCCTGCAAGGATGTTGATTTGAAGTGGATTTCTACTCACCTCGTCTCTTGCCACTAGTGTGATGAAGGCTCCTTGTCTGTAGCACTCCATAGCGATGCTTTTCCCTATTCCACTGGAACCTCCAGTGACCTGTGGGTTGAAAGGTGGTGGTAGGTGAGAGAGGAGGGTCATTCCCTTTAAAAAGTTAAATACACGGGATGGTCCCCTAGGGTCAAAGTCCAATTTACAGTAAATACAGTAGGTCATTAAAATGTTGCTTTTTTTCCAAGTTAGTACATATGTTTCTGCTAAAATGTGTAGTCATTTCTATGAAATTGAGTGTCATTGACTGGCTGGCCTACTTATTGCCATACTAGAGTTTTCACTTTAAGCTTGCAACACGTTGCAAAAGACAATACATTGTCAACTCTGTTACAAGCTGTTAATTAATTGTGGGCGTGTCGTACTTGTAGATGATCTGCTGCGTGCAAGCGCCTTTACTTACGAAACACCTTCAACACCCTATAAAATCTACGGTGCAATGGTTATGCAATGCAACGTAGCTAACACACCACCTTGTTTCTAACTAGCACGTCTGAATATGATACCGTTGTCTAGTTAGGACAATGAGCACTTACCACGACGTGGGCCCCATTTAATTTGAGAGGTTTGGGGCTAATCAAAGGGGATATCATGTATAACAGCAACACGAAGGCAACGATGAATGCAACAACGACTAGAAGCATAATGAAAGGCAAAAGGAGCCACCAGGAACTGAAGAAAAGCCAATCCGTGATCGTTGAACTCAATTCTTCCTCAGAGGACATGGGTGAAGCTGGCAGTTCGGTTTGCTTCTAGACTCAGTAGGACCGAATCGCGGGGGCTTGCCCTTGTCAAAAGGGGTGGCGATTAAACACAGAGGAGTTTTCTAGCAGTATATTTGGCAGCGTGTCAGCGGGTTTACTTCCAAGATAAAATGCCGTGGTGGACCTTGGATCTACGATATTTTCCTGCCTAGCTGCAATATGAACCAAAACAAGTCGTATTGTGCACTTTGAACGGATGCGACAATTTGACCACCGTTCTAGGTATTTGTAGTTTTTAAACCATGAAGCAAACTGCCACCTAACCGAGGTTTGCTCATATTAAGGACAGCACTTCCCAAAATGCAATGGTATACTTCCTTATTGTTGGTGCACCCATTTTATTCTACCGACATAACCATCTCCATCGCCAGATCTTGATCTGTGAAATTAGATATGTTTATTTAACTAGGTAAGTCAGTTAAGAACACAGTCTTATTTACAGTGACGGATATTGGCATTTGTAAAGATTAATTTGAATCCTCAACCTGGACCATGAGACAATACTTTGTTAATTAAAAAGTCAAAAGTTCTCAATATTACTTTTATTTACATATGCATGGGAAATAAAACAATATACATTGACTTTTCCACTCACTGATATAAGGTATCATTCTCTACACTTTTATAGTGAGTTAAAAAGATAAAACAAAAGATGTCCAACACTTTGAAAGATGTCGTCTTCGGAATACAATCTCTATAAGATAAGAGTTCACATGAAATGTGCAAATATATTACATTTCAATACAACGATGACAAAACACAATATAGGTGTGCCTCTGGATATCAACTTCCACGTTTTTAAATGAACCAAACAAAATAACAATGTATATGTCTTTACTACCTAAACTTGTTTCAGAAGGCACATGGTGCGCATTGCCACGTCTTAAAATGTAGTACTGTAAGTTCAAGCGAGCTGCATTCCACCAATGCCATAACAAAAAAGGACATGACACTGTTATGTGCCTAAAACGTCAATTTCAGGTTACCTCTACAATTCCATTCACAAAAGTATCAGCCCCGTTGTTTCTTCAGCACTGTTAGACAGTGTGACTGGATCTCCATAAAGGCATCGCTTTTCAGTAGTTCATGTTGGGAAGATAAGCAATATGTAACAGGGAAATGTGGATGGTCAGGGGGAAAAGTACTGAATCCTAGTCTATAAGGTGTCTGGTCCAGTACTTTTGGTGATCCTGACAGTTTAATCAGAATGACAATGAACAAACCAGAGTAGCCTTCTTGAGAAAAAAAAAGTACATATACACAATATGTCCCAAAGCAGTTTCCACCCCGATTGTTGTCGGTAGTTCTTTTAACCCTAGCCGAAGCCCCACAAATATCTTGTGCATGTAGAACGACATACATTTGCAGTGCTTCAGCTACCCAAACCCATGTCTTTTAGGCCTTTGAAAGTACAAATGGCATGCATTGTAAGTTTCATTCTCTCCAGACCAAAGAGCCATACATCTCCATAAAGTATCTACTATAAATTGAGTTCTCTTGTGTACAAAAATAAGTAGAGTATATGGGTGCTTACAATGACAAGTGAGGTGCAATTTGATTGATGGCAAGTGGTACTTAAACTGAGCTTAGATATTTATTGGGGAAGTTAGATAAGCACTCTGCACAATAAGCAGCATCTTAATTTGGTTAACAAGCTTGTATCAGTAACTCGAATCAAACTCCCATTGACTTCAAAGCATGACATATGCAAATGTTTGAGTTGAGCATTGTTCTCAAGTTAGGATTCGGGCCAAGATGCTGCTAAACAGATTCCACAGAACATATGCCTATGTAACACCAAGGTTCTTCATTGCCATGCAGCGTTCCATCCACCAATCAAGTCTACCTCAGACATCTTGCAGCAGTGAAGTGATCCGTAATTCTTTGGACATGGGGGGCATCTAAGAAAATATCCACCTTTGTTTAACCCCTTATGTGGCCAATAGTCAAGCTCATTAGCCATAGAAATGGACTTAAATGGGGATAATCGGTTCTAGTAATTCTATGAGTAGAGCAGTCATGAGGCACACTTCTGATGAGCCAACAGAGCATGAAGGGGAGAATGAACACTGATATAATATTTGTTTTGGTTAAAAAAAAGCCACGTTTAGCCCTCCTGTCCAAAGTCATCTGTGAATTTTCTCAGTTTGTCCAAATCATGATCGTTGACAGTTGGCTTCGTGCTGGACAGGGACCTCAGCATGTCAGACTACAAAGAATAAAGAGAGACATGATCAAGGGTTATTCAACAGTCTTGTTTTCCCAAAAACATTACCATTGAGAAAGAGAAACAGATAATTTCGCACTCACCATACAAACGACTGGCTCACACAGCTTTTCCCCAGGGACCTCCATCCATGTCATCTCGACGCCGTTCGGGTCTCCCGGGGAGCACGGGGTCAAAAAGTCATCTACCAGGATTTTGGGGTTGTCTCTCAATGGCCCTCGTACCTTCAATAACAAACGCAATTTATTGTGTTAAAAATAACAAAACTCAACAGAACAATGGCCTAGCTTGATATAAAGATTAACACTGAAGAATACACAGACGTTGTTAACTGGTCGTCAATATGGCGACGTACCCGTTTGAAGTGAGTGGCTGATTGAACTTTCCTGACGGGCTGCATAAGCGCATCTCTGACGATGACGCTGATGTCGGCCCCCGAGTACCCGTCTGTCTTCTTTCCGAGGGTGACAAAGTCAGAGTCGTTGAGGCTGGTGGGGGTGGTGCCTAGGTGGAGCTTGAACATGAAGGTGCGGGCGTGTTCCTCTGGCAAGGGGATGTAGATCCTCTTCTCAAACCTGAGATAAAAGTTCCAATGCAGTTATCTCAATATCAAATAATTTCTGGGTAACAACTAAGTACCTTACTGTGATTGGTCAAAAATAAACAAAAATGGCTTATTAGCAAAGAGCAATTTCTCAAGCAAGAATTTTGCTAGGACTGTCTGGGAGTGGTCTGAGTGGAGAGAAGGGCAGTTGGTGGTTCTGACATTTTGTCAGTCAGTTATTGCCATGGAAAAGACTGCCGGTCACACGATAATTGACCATTAATTAACAAACATGTTTAGCATGTCCGGGCCTCCACACATATAAACTGCTGATGTGCGCCCTTGGTATCGTCTATATTTCAAAAAGTCTAATAAATCAGTTAAATATACACCATCACAATAAATCCATTACTTTAGGTAGGTCTAAAGAAACATTATGATATGAAGAAAATGGATTTCAGAAGAACAGAATATGAGTTGGCCTGCTGCATGTTACCTGGCTATGCGCCATGCCATAGGTTTGTTCATTTAGCAGACAGGATATGCTTATAAGTCCAGTGCCATTATTTTATATTATAGGATTTCATAGTAAGAAGAATCCAAAGGAGTAGGTGGCCAGTACATTGCAATGAACTTGACTCAACTAACAGAATATATTTACAAAATAATGCATATGGGAACAGCCAGCGTAGTGCATCAGGACGCACAACTGCAATGCGTTTTGACTACTAGTCTTTCTCAGGCAGCATT
The DNA here is from genome assembly GCF_023373465.1 of Oncorhynchus keta. NCBI lineage: Eukaryota > Metazoa > Chordata > Actinopteri > Salmoniformes > Salmonidae > Oncorhynchus > Oncorhynchus keta. The sequence goes on along the minus strand of NC_068443.1, from coordinate 24,054,785 downwards.
CTATGAGAAGAATATAACAGAACTTAGCGGAATAAAATAGAAAGGATATTTTTCTGATTCCAGAGCGAGAGTGTGCATATGAAGTGGCTCAGTTGAGCGTAAAAGTGAAAATTTGAAACAGGCCCTATACGCTAGATTTACAGTTACTTGACAACTTCAGTTGTGAATGACACAAACCATAGAATTCCTTCGAAAATCAATATATTTGGGCTGCATGATGAGACTATAGGCTATTGAGGATATGAGAAAGTCGCAAAAAAAGCTGAAGCTCTGTTCCTTGCCTCAGGCTGCACATGCTGTTCTCTCATCAAGTGATCATACTTTCACCCAGCAGACTATTCTCAATTTAATCTAGTCTTTACCAATATGTTAAATGAGTTTAGATTTAGAATGATCAAATGGGCAGGAACAGGGCAAGAAAAAAAAAAGACATGTAACCTATATGCATTTGAATAGCGAATGGAGGCTACATTCCCACTGGTTCGTTTCACTCATGTTGGGTAGGTTACTCCGGTTATTTCACAGTGGTACAGGTGATATTCCACCCAAACTCTGTATGCCATGAGCTCTCCAACTCTGTTCCTGCAGCTACCCAGTGCTTAATTTTGGAAACCAAGTGAAATCTGTTCATGAACATCAATAGAAACATGTTTCATTAAACTGTTGACAGCTCCTCCCTCTGCGCGCTGGAGAACGGAATGAAGGAGAGGAGATGGAAATGCATGGCGGTGATAAATTCTCTAGCTAAAAAGGTCCTGTGTCCTATTATAAAAAATACCTATTTTATTGGGCACAGACACATGGCTAGTAGATGTTAATGAGAGTATAGTGAAATGATTGCGCTTCTAGTTCCAACCGATCAACATCAAATACATAATTGTTGGCCAACTCTGAATTTGTTTAATTTAGGCAAGACCAATTATGCATGAAAGATAGCTTTTTAAAAAAATGCAGATTTAAGATAACATGCATATGGGTGTTTTGAATGAATCATCACCTTAGAAAGCACTGTCCATTTCGTTGCGTTAGGCTTTGAAACAATATCCACAACGACCATATTCTCCACTTCGTTTCAACCCGTTGTTGAACTTTTTTTCAAATTATCAATCACAGCAAGGTGAGTTTTAAAAGCACATACAAGTGCTTAATGTGATTTTCGATTTCCTTTGCATTGATGTCAGAGTGGTTAGAGGGACAATAGAGCCCTGAGTACTAGGCCATTAGCGAGTTGGGTACTATCTCCAGAGTGCATAAAAGGAGATTACCATGACTCAAATGTCACATAGAATTTTACTGTGGTCATGACTGCCGGTAATGTGGTCAGAGCAACAACCCTAGTGGGGAGGTGGAAAACTGAAAACTAGCTGTTATTGGTGGGTAGTTTGTATCTCCTTTTATTGTATTGGTCTATCAACGATTTACCGACTGGTGATGTCACCAGGCAGGACAAAACTCCATCCTACCAAAACAGGCTGATATTTCAGGCAGTCTTTTCAAACAGCTCTTACACTAAAAGGTCCTTAATCATAATGTTCACAATATTATTCCAACCTCATAGGTGTGGAAAAATGTATTAAAATCACAAGGAAATCACATACTCTACAGAAAGAAGAATACATTTACATCCCATACAGGGTAGATCTGAGCAGCAACACAAAGATAAGAAGCAGTGCTGCTGAGTCACAGTATTCTAACTTCAGAGATTTCACATTATTATTACCCAAACGAGTTAAAGCAGGGTGGTACATCTTACCATACATTTGTAAGGCTGTTGTGTCACAGTCAACCATAAAGAACAAGTTATTTGGTACACAGTTGAGAAGGTAGGCTAAGCCAGTAAGAATGTGTCATTACCGTCTTCTGATGGCAGAGTCCAATGTCCAAGGGATGTTGGTGGCCCCTAATACCAGTACCCCATCGTTGTCATTCCCCACTCCTGAGGAAGAATATCTTATTAACATTTCAAAACCAGTTTAACTTAATATGACCAAAACACCAATACAGTCCACTATAATCTACATACACACACAAGTTTGGATACACCTACTCATTCAAGGGTTTTTCTTGATTTTACTATTTTCTAGACAGCAGAATAATAGTGAAGACATCAAAACAATTAAATAAACACATTGAATCATGTAGTAACCCAATTTGAGATCTCAAAGTAGCCACCATTTGCCTTGACAGCTTTGCACACTCTTGGCATTCTCTAAACAAGCTTCATTTCAATTAACAGGTGTGCCTTCTTAAACATTTAAACACTTCTTAATGTGTTTGAGTCAATCAGTTGTGTTGTGACAAGGTAGGGGTGGTATACAGAAGAAGATAGCCCTATTTGGTAAAAGACCAAGTCCATACTATGGCAAGAACAGCTCAAATAAGCAAAGAGAAATGACAGGCCATCAATACTTTAACACATAAAGGTCAGTCAATACGGAAAATGAAGAACTATGAAAGTTTCTTCAAGTGCAGTCGCAAAACCCATCAAGCGCTGTGATGAAACTGTCTCTCCACAGGAAAGGAAGACCCAGAGTTACCTCTGCTGCAGAGGATAAGTTCATTAGAGTTACCAGCCTCAAATTACATCCCAAATAAATACTTCAGAATTCAAGTAAAATACACATCAACAGTTCAGAGGATACTGCATGACTCAGGCCTTCATGGTCAAATTGCTGCAAAGAAACCACTACAAAAAAGGACAATAAGAAGAGACTTGCTTGGGCCAAGACACACAAGCAATGGACATTAGACCGGTGGAAATCTGTCCTTTGGTCTGATGAGTCCAAATTTGACATTTTAGGTTCCAACCGCCATGTCTTAGTGAGACGCAGAATAGGTGAAAGGATGATCTCCACGTGTGTGGTTCCCACCGTGAAGCGTGGATGAGGAGGTGTGATGGTGGTGACAACATCTGTGATTTATTTAGAATTCAAGGCACACTTGACCAGCATGGCTACCACAGCATTCTGCAGCGATATGTCATTCCATCTGGTTTGTGCTTAGTGGAACTATCATTTGTTTTTCAACAGGACAATGACCCAATACACCTCCAGGCTGTGTAAGGGCTATTTGACCAAGAAGGAGAGTGGTGGAGTTCTGCATCAGATGACCTGGCCTCCACAATCACCAGACTTCAACCAAATTGAGATGGTTTAGGATGAGTTGGACTGCAGAGTGAAGGAAAAGCAGCCAACAAGTGCTCAGCATATGTGGGAACTCCTTCAAGATTGATGGAAAAGCATTCCTCACAAAGCTGGTTGAGAGAATGCCAAGAGTGCGCAAAGCTGTCATCAAGGCAAGGGGTGGCTACTTTGAAGAATCAAAAATATAATTTAATTTGTTTAAAAACTTTTTTGGTTACTAAACGATTCCATATGTGCCATTTCGTAGTTTTGATGTCCTCACTGTTACTCGACAATGTAGAAAATAGTTTACATTTAAATTATTATTATTTTTTAAAAACATGAATGAGTAGGTGTCCAAACTTTTGACTGGTTGTGTGTTTGTGTGTGTGCACAATGCCTTCGAAAATTATTCAGACACCTTCACTTTTTCCACATTGTGACATTACCGCCTTACTCCAAAAATTGATTAAAAATAAATAAAAAATCCTCAGCAATCTACACACAATACCCCATAATGGCGAAGCGAAAACAGGTTTAGAAATGTAAGCAAATGTTTAAAATAAACAATTACCTTAATTACATAAGTATTCAGATCCTTTGCTATGACAGGAGGATCTGCAGAGAAGAATGGGAGAAACTCCCCAAATACAGGTGTGCCAAGCTTATAGCGTCATACCAAAGAAGACTCAATGGTGTCATGGCTGCCAAAGGTGCATAAACAAAGTACTGAGTTAAAGGGTCTGAATACTTATGTAAATGTGACATTTCCATTTTCCATTTTTTTTAAATAAAAACCTGTTTTTGCTTTAACATTATGGAGCATTGTGTGTAGATTGAGGGGAAAAAACATTTCATCAATTTTAGAATAAGTGTATGTATGTATGTATGTATGTATGTATGTATGTATGTATGCATGTATGCATGTAAATTGTTCTCTGTCGCTCTCACCCTGCATCTGAACCAGAAACTCTGTCTTGATGCGGCGAGCTGCCTCACTCTCGTTCTCACTCCTGGAGCCGCACAGTGAGTCTATCTCATCTATGAAGATGATGGAGGGTTTGTGCTCCCGTGCAAGAGTGAACAAGTTCTTTACTAACCTGGAGAGGAGAAAGGAGGCTCAAAGAAACATAAAGCTGGTCATATTATTTTCCCCAATAGACACATGGAGCTGGTGTCCCACACACAGATTAAATTTACATCCAGGACTAAAAATGCTTTTTCCCAGAATGGGGAATATAATCTCTTTGGAGTTTGCTTTTTAGTCTGGGACTAGGCTTAATCTAGGCCTAATTTACAACCATTAAAACAGCATAATTGGATTTACATCTACAAATAATCACCAATGTTTCCCTGGATTAAGAGTAAAATCTCACTTTTCACTCTCTCCCAGCCACTTGGACACCAGGTCAGAGGAGGAGATAGAGAAAAAGGTGGAGTTGTTGGCCTCTGTGGCCACAGCTTTAGCCAGGTAGGACTTTCCTGTACCAGGAGGACCAAAGAGCAGGATCCCCCTCCATGGCGTTCTTTTACCTGACAGACAGACACATGTCTTTGGGAGTGGTCGTGAATAACAGTGGGGAAGAAATAGGCGAAGCTTCTCATTTTCAAACGACTGAACGGTAATAATCAATTAATTCTATACAATGTTGTTGGATAGACTCATTTTCAGTAGGTTCCAAAGGCCCAACAAATTAGCCAATAGTGGAAGTTTCAGCATGTTTCTCATACATTCTGATATTACATCATCATTAATTCTCTGGAGATCTGAGGCAGTAAGAATGCATTACCTGTGAAAAGATGTGGGAATTTAATTGGCAAAATAACAGCTTCTTTCAGTGCCTCTTTGGCTCCCTCTAAACCGGCAACATCATTCCACTTGATGTTTGGCTTTTCCATAACGATGGCGCCTAAAAAAAAAAATTCCAGTATGAAGGGAACATACAAATAATTTTACAGTAAAGGAAAATATTCAGATACATTCATGTGAAAACCTAATAATAAACGGATTTATTAGACACCTCAACCTGGGTGATTTAAAAGTCAAGTGAAACTGAGCCAAATAACCTCCTATAAAATTGTGACAGAGCACTGTAATGCAATTCAAAAGTAAAACTTTCACACAGTATGTCAGTGATACAACTAACCTGAAAGTTGGTTTTGGAACTTCTTTTTCTCTGGGTCATCTCCTTCATCGCTCTCATTTCTGCACAATAATAATCCATCTCAATTATGCTGAAGAGCACAAGTGTACACAGAACCACAAGATGTTTTTGATCCAACTAATTGACTCATCACATTCCAATAACAACCCCCCCCCTCCCCCCACACACACACACACAGCCAAGCCTCATTGCATGAGCAAAGACTGCGCGCACACACACACACCCCTTGTCGTCAGCTTGGGACTCCTTCACAGGCTTGGCGGGTGGAGCCTTCTCTTTCTTCTTCAGATAATCTTTGAGCTTCTCTGCTCTGTCAAGGTACTCAGCACACTTGGCCCTGATGCTCTGTTTGGCTTTGTCACCCTGGGCTTCATCTGGAAGGAGAGGAATGCAAGGATTGTATTAAATTCGGTCTAAAGTATCTGTTTTTATTTAGAAAATAATCACAATTACAGTAATCCCCCTGGACTGTGTGAAATGGAAAAATGCATTCTGCTGACAAGATGAAAGAGCAGCATGCAAATATCTCATGGTCTTGAAGCGTACATTTTACTACGTGTAGGAAGTACTGAACAGCGTGTTGGTATAGACGCAGGGCCTCGTCGTAGTTCTGAGCTTTATCCTCCTGGGCTGCCTTGCTGGCCAGATCTATGGCTTTCTGAAAAACAGAAACGAGAAAGTTATTAAAAAGCAAATACATAAGGAAAGCAACAAATTGAAAGAGGATTAGCTGCAGGAAGTTTGATTTTGCTAATCAGAATTAATTGACTCTTCAAAGCTATGGGACTTTCACTAGGGACATGTCATGAATTTAATGCAATTGTAATCTTCTTTCTATGAATTTGGTGCTAGCATTTAATATAATACAAGTAACATAACACAGAAAACACTTAGTATTCAGAGGAATGTACTGTACATCAAAGCTGGGATCGATAGACTGAAAAACAGCTTCTATCTCAAGGCCATCAGACTGTTAAACAGCCATCACTAATATTGAGTGGCTGCTGCCAACATACTGACTAAAATCTCTAGCCACTTTAATAATAAAATTGGATGTAATAAATGTATCACTACTGCATCCTGCCTATGCAGCCTATGCAGCTCAGCCATCGCGCATCCATATATTTTTATGGACATATTCTTATTCCATCCCCTTACAATGTGTGTGTATAAGGTAGTTGTTAGATTACTAGTTAATACTGCATGGTCGGAACTAGAAGCACAATCATTTCACTAAACTCGCATTAACATCTGCTAACCATGTGTATGTGCCCAATACAATTTGATTTGATTTAAAGGCCTGTCACATCTGCTGCTGGCTTTCACCATCCCTAAAGAGTGGTTATCAATCAGAGCTCTAATAAAAAGGGGCTTGTCAAAGGTGATAGACCAATATCATCACAAAATGCATCTTCAATGACATGAATCAGCCAGGAACTCCTCCTTTCAACCTGGTCTCAGAGCCTTTCGAATTATTCTGCATTTACACTACATGATCAAATGTGGACACCTGCTCGTCAAGCATCATTAATATGGAGTTGGTCCACCCCTTTGATGCTATAACAGCCTCCACTAGATGTTTGAACATTGCTGTGGAGACTTGCTTCCATTCAGCCACGAGCATTAGTGAGGTCAAGCACTAATGTTGGGCGATTAGGCCTGGCTCACAGTCGGCGCTCCAATTCATCCCAAAGGTGTTTGATGGGTTTGAGGGCAGGGCTCTGTACAGCACAGAATCATCTAGAATATCATTGTATGCTGTAGCGTTAAGATAATTCCAGCCACAGACCAATATTCCGCCACCAAACTTTACATTTGGCACTGCGCATTGGGGCAGGTAGTGTTCTCCTGGCATCCGCCAAACCCAGATTAATCCGTCGGACTGCCAGATGGTGAAGCTTGATTCATCACTCAAGAGAACGCGTTTCCACTGCTGTCAATGGCGACAAGCTTTACACCACTCCAGCCGACACTTGGCATTGCACATGGTGATCTGGGTTTTCATGGCTGCGCAACATGTAAAGCGTTGGTCCCATGTTTCATGAGCTAAAATAAAATCTTAGAAATGTTCCATATGCACAGAAAGCTTCTCAAATTTTGTGCACAAATTAGTTTACGTCCCTGTTAGTGAGCATTTCTCTTTTGCCAAGATAACTTGAGACATGGCATTGTGTTGTGTGGGTTGAGGGAGGGTGAAATTAACACATTGACTGCTAGAATGTCCACCAGAGCGGTTGCCGGAAAATGTAATGTTAATTTCTCTAACATAAGCTGCCTCCAACATCATTTTAGAGAATTTGGCAGTAAGCCCAACCCACTTCACAACCGCAGACCACATGAATGGCGTCATGTGAGAGAGCAGTTTGCTGATGTCAACATGGTTAACAGAATGCCCCACTGGTGGTGTGGTTATGGTATGGGCAAGCCTAAGCTACGGACAACAAACACAATTGCATTTTATCAATGGCAATTTGAACACACAGAGATACTGTGACGCGATCCTGAGGCCCATAGTCGTGCCATTCATCCACCGCCATCACCTCATGTTTCAGCATTTAATGCACAGCCCCATGTCGCAAGAATCTGTACACAATTCATGGAAGCTGAAAATGTCCCAGGTCTTCCATGGCCTATATACTTAGACATGCGAATATGTTAAGTCAAGGGCTGATTTCAAGGTTTTACTGCTAACCTACAAAGCCTTACATGGGCTTGCTCCTACCCATCTTTCCAATTTGGTCCTGATGTACATACCTACACATACGCTACGGTCACAAGACGCAGGCTTCTTTACTGTCCCTAGAATTTCTAAGCAAGCAGCTGGAGGCAGTGCTTTCTCCGATAGAGCTCAATTTTTATGGAATGGTCTGCCTATCTATGTGAGAGACGCAGACTCGGTCTCAACCTTTGAGTCTTTATTGAATACTTATCTCTTCAGTAGGTCCTATGATTGAGTGTAGTCTGGCCCAGGAGTTTGAAGGTGAATGGAAAGGCACTGGAGCAACAAACTGCCCTTGCTGTCTCTACCTGGCTGGTTCCCCCCTCTCCCCCCTGGAATTCTCTGCCTCTAACCCTATTACAGGGGCTGAGTCACTCGCTTAGTCCCTAGGATGGGTGCGTAACTTGAGTGGCTTGTGTCTCTGACGTGGTCTCTAACGTAGCCCCCCCCCTTGGGTTGTGCCGTGGCAGAGATCTTTGTGGGCTATACTCGGGCCTCGTCTCAGGATGGTAAGTTGGTGGTTGAAGATATCCTTCTAGTGGTGTGGGGGCTGTGCTTTGCCAAAGTGGGTGGGGTTATATCCTGCTTGTTTGGACCTGTCCGGAGATATCGTCGGACGGGGCCACAGTGTCTCCCGACCCCTCCTGTTCCAGCCTCCAGTATTTATGCTGCAGTAGTTTGTGTCAGGGGGCTAGGGTCAGTCTGTTATATCGGGAGTATTTCTCCGGTCTTATCCAGTCCCCTGTGTGAATTTAAGTATGTTCTCTAGGTTTCTTCCTAGGTTCTGGCCTTTCTATGGAATTTTTCCCTAGCCGCCATGCTTCTACACCTGCATTGCTTGTTGTTTGGGGTTTTAGGCTGGGTTTCTGTACAGTACTTTGTGACATCAGCTGATGTAAGAAGTGATTTATAAATACATTTGATTGATGTCACCCATTGAGCATGTTTGGGATGCCCTGGATCGACAGTGTGTATCCAGAAAATATCAAGACACTTCAAACACACATTGAAGGAGTGGGACAGCATTCAACAGACCACAATCAACAGCCTGATCAACCTTATGGGAAGGAAATGTGTTGCGCTGCATGAGGCAAACACACATGTATACATGCACATATTATCAGGAAACTAGGTATATGTCACATGTCACTACTTCACAGGAGAGGCATTTGAATGTAAACTTTTTTTTAAATTAAAATGAGTTTGGCAGAAATGCCATCTGGAACGATATTCATGTGCCTTAATAACAAACTTGTATGCCATCTGTAAATACAACAATTGTTAAATGACAAGCCTAGTTGGTTTAGCCACAGAACAAGACAGGAACTTTCCTGCTAGCCATGATTAGCTGTGATAATGGTTGGGCTGGATATGGCGAGAGATGAGTTCGGATTGGTCTGCCATGTAGCAAGTTTGTCTATAAAATGAGCTGCTCAGTATGCGTAGGTAATCCTTTATAACATGTTTTTTCTTAAAGATGCTATTCACTTTCTGGAGGATCAAGTTTTGAAATCAATGGAATGTCCGATGGAAGCAGAGTATGATAGCTAAGGATTAGATGGAGAAGATTCTGGCGTTTGATTGAAAATATGAAGAGGGAGTCGAAAAGAGAACACACAAAAGGCTGTTGTATAAAACACCTGTCCCCGGATTTTATCTTCAAACTAAGGGCCACCATGGCATCCGTGACAGAGGGAGAAGCATTCATCCATGTATTCGTGTAAGACAGTCTAGCTAGCTATTTTTTTCAGATATTCTAAATGTCTAATTTTGTCAGAAATCAGTTCCCTTTTCAAGTTAAAGCGTACTGTTAGATAGCTGGCTCCCTAACTAAGACCACATGTATGATCTGTATAGTAAAATTGTATTTCAGAGCCATCTGCATTGCTAGTTATAACCTAATGTTGGCTAACATTGAACCTAGTGTGTTAATATTAGCTGCCAGCAGATTCATTCAGGGTAGTAACGTAATGAGTTGGGATTATGGTTCATTGCTTAGCTAGCTAGATAACCGTGTAAACAAGACTCCACTATGCAAGTAACCATTTCACTGTACGGGTACACCTTCTGTATCCTGTTCATGTGACAAACATCGATTTGATTTGAAATAGTGTTTACCAGTGACGGTAATGTGAAGAACAACATGACCTGCACCAAAGTCAAATTAGGATATAACGTTAGGCCAACGAGACAGTGTCCCAAATTTTAAAATCCTCCGGGGAATGCCCTGCATTTATATATATATATATATATTCACACTCACAAGGGTAATCTATTTTCTGTCATTAGTTCGCCATTAACGCTTGTTTCATGTGAGTTTATTTTCCTGTAATAATGAATACTAATTATCTAAAATGAAGACGTCGTCAGCTAACTGGCTAGCCAGCTAACTTAGCATTAGCTAGCTAACAAGCTAGAAACGAATCAAAACATTGTTCATTTGCTTAACAGTCAAACTAGTCAATTACATTATCATGGTACTAGTTTATTGAAATGTCAGGTTGTCTTGGCCTTGCTGGGGGCGCGCTAGTCATCGAGAACACAAGGCAAGGGGACAATTATTGTACACATTTACACCAACATGAACATGTCAACCTTGCTACTGTAACTAGCTTCTAGGAAACGTGCATGCAATCAAGTTTCAGGTACCAGTTAATGTTAAAGTTAGCTAGTTAAACAGGCTTCAACGAATTCTAGTGACTAACGTTAACGTTAGTTGCTGCTCTGTCCTCAAATCGGTAAACTCGCAGTAACAAAAGAACTAACGTTACTCAGCTAGCTAGCTAACGTTACCTAACACGTTAACAACTTCACCGTAGCCAGATAGCTAAAGCTAGCTAGCGCACATCAACACTGGTATAATGGCAAGTTGGTCATTTGATTACCTAGTTAACAAGATAACCAAAAACGAATCACGAACAAACGTTAGTTAAAGCTAAACTGTGTGTGTTGCTAACTAGCTACAATAGTAGGCAGCTTTCCCAACTTACCTGTAAATTGTTGTTGGCAGCCATAACGGCTAATTACTTGTCAATAAAATAGTTTCAAATATAATAAGCGCCAAAACAGGCCTTATATTTGTTAATAATTAAAACTACAGCCCAACAGTCGCTATTTAATTTAAAATCAACTGGATTGTTTTCCTTTTTCAGGTCGTTGAATAACACTGAAGCTTAAAAAAAATACGCACTCGGAGTCGCCACAGTCATAAACCCCGCCCATTTATACAATCTATTTTATTACATTATTATTTTAAATCTAACAGTAAATGCTTTACCCTACATTTTGTTTTCAGGATATAGACATTTTTTTGACTTTGTGGCTATCCCAGTGAGACACATTATGAGATGTGTGGTTGATTTCCGTAGAACTCTCACGTGAACACGAAATTACGTAACTGGTCGTCAGAGGTGCGTTCAGTTCATTGTTAACTGGCGTCCAATTTGTCTTCTTAATAGTGACTATAAGACATTAGCCTTACTACTTGAAAAAATAATTGAAGAAGTCATGGATGCAATCATTGATGAAACACAGTATGGCTTTGAGGAACAGACATATTTCTAAAAATATCTGACTAGTATTAGACATACTTGAGTACTCAGAACTAATAACCAAGGATATGTTCATAAACTCAGCGAAAAAAGAAACGTCCTCTCACTGTCAACTGCATTTATTTTCAGCAAACTTAACATGTGTAAATATTTGTATGAACATAAGATTCAACAAATGAGACATACATTGAACAAGATCCACAGACATGTGACTAACAGAAATTGAATAATGTGTCCCTGAACAAAGGGGGGAAAAAAAAAGTAACAATCAGTATCTGGTGTGGCCACCAGTTGCATTAAGTACTGCAGTGCATCTCCTCCTCATGGACTGCACCAGATTTGCCAGTTCTTGCTGTGAGATGTTACCCCACTCTTCCACCAAGGCACCTACAAGTTACTGGACATTTCTGGTGGGGAATGGCCCTAGCCCTCACCCTCCAATCCAACAGGTCCCAGACGTGCTCAATGGGTTTGAGATCTGGGCTCTTCGCTGGCCAATGCAGAACACTGACATTCCTGTCTTGCAGGAAATGACGCACAGAACGAGCAGTATGGCTGGTGGCATTGTCATGCTGGAGGGTCATGTCAGGATGAGTCTGCAGGAAGGGTACCACATGGAGGAGGATGTCTTCCCTGTAACGCACAGCGTTGAGATTGCCTGCAATTTCAACAAGCTCAGTCCGAAGATGCTGTGACACACCGCCCTAGACCATGACGGACCCTCCACCTCGATCCCGCTCCGGAGTACAGGCCTCGGTGTAACACTCATTCCTTTGATGATAAATGCGAATCCGACCATCACCCCTGGTGAGACAAAACCGCGACTCGTCAGTGAAGAGCACTTTTTGCCAGTCCTGTCTGGTCCAGCAACGGTGGGTTTGTGCCCATAGGCGACGTTGTTGACGGTGATGTCTGGTGAGGACCTGTCTAACAACAGGCCTACAAGCCCTCAGTCCCGCCTCTCTCAGCCTATTGCGGACAGTCTGAGCACTGATGGAAGGATTGTGCGTTCCTGGTGTAACTCAGGCAGTTGTTGTTGCCATCCTTTAACTGTCCCGCAGGTGTGATGTTCGGATGTACCGATGTTACACGTGGTCTGCCACAGAGAGGACGATCAGCTGTCCGTACTGTCTCCCTGCAGCGCTGTCTTAGGCGTGTCACAGTACAGACATGGCAATTTATTGCCCTGGCTACATCTGTAGTTCTCATGCCTCCTTGCAGCATGCCTAAGGCACGTTCACGCAGATGAGCAGGGACCCTGGGCATCTTTCTTTTGGTGTTTTTCAGAGTCAGTAGAAAGGCTTCTTCAGTGTCCTAAGTTTTCATAACTGTAACTTTAATTGCCTACCATCTGTAAGCTGTTAGTGTCTTAATGACCGTTCCCCAGGTGCATGTTCATTAATTGTTTATGATTCATTGAACAAGCATGGGAAACAGTGTTTGAACCCTTTACAGTTAAGATCTGTGAAGTTATTTTGATATTTACAAATAATCTTTGAAAGACAGTTTATTTTTTTGCTGAGTTTATTATTATTTTAAATAAAGCATTTGACACAGTAGAGCATTAGTTCCTCTTCCACTCTCTTGAGAAATTTGTTTTGGGGATTTTTTCTGTAAGGCTATTAAGACTCTCTATACAAATGGTTATATATATATATATGCCATTTAGCAGATGCTTTTATCCAAAGCGACTTACAGTCATGTGTGCATACATTCTGGCACCTCGCCTAGATTTGAGTTAAAGAGAGGAATTAGGCAAGGTTGTCCTATCTCTCCGTATCTGTTTTTATTAATCACCCAAATTCTTACATTCTTTAAATAATGGTCCTGTACAAGGTATTTCCATAGCTGGTAAAGAAATTATTTTAAGCCAGCTGGCTGACGATACTACACTTTTTCTGAAAGAAAAAAAAAGTTGAAACAATTTTAATTTCTAACATTTCTCTTTTAACATCTGATTATAAACCTAACCATAACCACGCTGATAATCTTATACCTAACCCTAAATTAAGACCAAAAAGCTAATTTTTGTTTTCATGGTTTCTTAAGATATAACCAGTGACAACCCCTTATATTGGAGACTTGTATCTCCCTCACCAACTTCAAACATCTGCTATCTGAGCAGCTAACCGATCGCTGCAGCTGTACATAGTCTATCGGTAAATAGCCCACCCAATTTACCTACCTCATCCCCATACTGTTTATATTTATTTACTTTTCTGCTCTTTTGCACACCAGTATCTCTACATGACCATCTGATCATTTATCACTCCAGTGTTAATCTGCAAAATTGTAATTATTTGCCTACCTCCTCATGCCTTTTACACACAATGTATATAGACTCTCTTTTTTTTCTTTTTTTCTACTGTGTTATTGACTTGTTAATTGTTTACTCCATGTGTAACTGTGTTGTTGTCTGTTCACACTGCTATGCTTTATCTTGGCCAGGTCACAGTTGTAAATGAGAACTTGTTCTCAACTAGCCTACCTGGTTAAATAAAAATAAATAAAAGGGCGACTGCACTTTCTGATTTGGCTTTGCTTTCGATCATCAAAGGTGAGTTGGTTTGGGGGTGTGGTTTGATGTGGGTGTCTCTTGTGTGTGTTCACAGGTGGGAAGAGTTACACAAATTATTTGTCAAATTAGCTTCAGCTGGCTGGTGTGCACCCCAGGCAAAATTGGTGACTTTTGATAGCCTATCTGAGGAGCTAGTTAGCGACTACCAATAAATTACACAATGTAAAGGAGGCAATATTTATGTTGCACACCTTTTAGTTCTCATTAAATAATTTCAATATTTGTATATGCATTTCTACAATTTATAGTTGGTTTGAGGTTGTCCCATGGTCATTGTGTCATTTAGGGACCGATGGTCCCTAACTAGCCCCATAGGGATATCCAAAGTCAAACCAAATTTTACCACAGGCATTAAGATTGTCAAGTGAAGCTGTACTCTGAATTGATTATTAATTGTGTGCTTCCAGCCAGGATTGAAACAAACCCAACCTTCATTTACCACAAGTCTCACAAAACTCAACACTGACTTTATAACCAAAATTATTTTTAGTAAATTTTGTCAGTAGACTAAATGTTTGACACATATCGATGCTGCATAGGCTGTTTTCTAAATGAGAAGTTGTTAGGGGCAGTTGCTCTTTAAGACATTCATATACAAAAGCGGTTAGTTATCAGTATATTTTCACTCACCTTGTATTCTTCTTCAGTGGGGTTTATTGTTGGTTGGGATCCAACCTTGTATTGTAGAGGGATAACATGTCAAATAAGGATGATTCATGTTGACATGTGAAGGATATGCACATCTTCTATTAGCTTTATCCTTACCACAGAGTTGCCGGTCAGATTCATGATAAATATATGTAGCAGGCATAACATTGGACCTACTTGTTAGACTACATTATTTATAAAATGTTTAACCGTCTAATAACCTCTTTCTTTTCTAGATACTCCTGTAGTTCTTCCACTCTGTCCAGGTACAGTTTGCACTTGTCCCTGATCTTCTGGTTGCCCTCTTTACCCTGTGGTTGACCTGAGAGGGAGAGAAGTTGGAAGAGATGGTTAACACTTTGTGTTTAGGCAATGGTTTTGCCCAGGTATTTTACATTTTATCACATGCTCTTATCCAGAACAACTTACATTTTTCTTACTAGTTCTCCAGTGGCAATCAAACCCACAACCCTGGTGTCATGCTTTACAAACTGAACCACAAGGAAATACCAGTAGCCTGTAAACTCAAGGCTAGAGTAGTAGCAGAGATGGAAGTGAGATATCCCACTCCCTAATTTGTTGTGGGTCAAAGTCAATACACTAAGCAGATCAGAGCCAGCTGTTGTCTATGGGAGAGTCACCCAATAAGCAGACTGGACATTTTTATTCAATGGCCTGAGTGAACGATCTTCAATTATCCACCATCTTTGGTAGTAGGTGGTGACAATATACCTAATAGGTGTAGAAGAAGGGGAGAGTAGGCCTATATCTATGGGTAAACTGTAAGCCCCCTTTGTTTCACAGTAGGCTGCTGCCTAAGGCCAAACCCTGATTTTGATTTCTGTAGTGAAATTCCTTTTTTTGTGGCCTGTCTGTCAAGACTGTAATAAACATTAGCCTTTTACAAAACTATTTTGTTTAACTTGTGATTCATAAAACAAAAGCATCTTTACACAATTTTGTATATCAGTTAATTGTATTGACTCCTTGTTTGTCACTGGCTCCCTGGGTACCAGAAAGTGCCCATTACCTAAATTCGACTACAATTTATCAGTAGGCCTAGGCCTAAATAGTATATTTTTTGTCATTTAGCAGATGCTCTTATTCAGGGTGACCTGCATGGGCAATTGGGGTTGGGTGCCTTGCTCAAGGGAACAGTGACAGATTTTTCACCTATTCAAGTTGGGGATTGTGCTGTTCACCGCTAGGCTACCGGTTGCTGCTGCATGCAAGTACGAGCTGTAGGCTAAATGATATGCATTTCCTTAATCAGCATGCATTGACATAAGAGCATCTGTTAAAATGTAATATTCACAGACAACAGAGACTAGACTATCATCATGTCTGTATGACATTTCCTCAGGAGTCATGGTTACATACATTTTACAATGTGCAGGAAGTACTTGACAGCATGTTGGTAAGATTTGATAGCCTCCTGGTAGTTCCCAGCCTGGTCCTCTTGGGAGGCTTTCTGTGCTACAGCGATAGCTTTCTGACGAGAGGGATGAGTTGGGCAGAAAAGAGTGGGATATAGGGATGAGTAAGGTAGAAAAGAGAAGGAAAGAGGGATGAGTTGGGTGGAAAAGAGGGATGAGTTGGGAACTGCTGCACTCAGTCACAACATCATTTCATTGTTCATTACATATTTTCCTATAATGTCTACCTTGCTTCATTTGAATGAGACAGACTCACACAATTCTTATGCTCTGATTAGATAATAGAATACATGGGATGGAGCATCAGCATCACAAGCCACTATGGAATTTATCTTAGCTATGTGAAAGTTAAACACTATTTCATTAAGTAGCTGACAATGGCTTTTACATGTTTGCATGTTTTTCATTTAGACCTATTTATAACGTATTGTGCTCTATTACTCTATAAACAAGTTGATCAGCTGATCAAAAGTGACAACAGCACGAACACAAGCGACATTTGCCTGACTAGAGTTCTATGCTGGCGCTATCCCCAAGACAGCTTGACCGTTTCATTCTGACAAGTGGAATCAAACCCATAGGCCCATAAACATGTATTAATCATTTACAATAAAACGTACATCAGCCTACCAAGCTAATCACATAAATTGTCAGTTACTCTATACCTGTAGATTTGTTGGCTCCATGGGAAGTTTCATATGGTCAGTTGCTCCTGAGAACCAACACAGTCCGAGCCCCTTGCCTTGATATTACTGTTTCGTTTACACAGCTATTTCCTTGTTGCTCATCTCACAGCACACACGCGTCAGAGACTTGCCTGTAGAAAATAATGATCATAATGCTGAGCGCTGAGACTAGTGCCGCGTTCAAAACTACTCGGAACTCGGAATCCTCCAACATGCGACTTAGTGCGTCAGAGCTCTAGAAAGATGCCAGAGTTTCTGACTTGGAATTCCGAGTTGGATCTACCGTTCAAATGATTTGTTCGCAGTCGGAGCTTGTTTTTTTCCCCCAAGTTAAAAGTTGTCTTGAATGCACTGAAGACGGAAGTCGACGATTTGAGAGTTTCCAGTTGTTTTGAACAAGGCATGAGAATCCGTCTGCCTGTGAGTCATGATGATAAAATTGTTACATTGAGATAGATAGAGGACTCAACTTTATGTCTGTGCGGTTAAAGCGTATGTGACAGCTTGGAAATTACCATTGAAGCTCAATGGCTCTGCCCACGGTACACGGCCTTTTGGTCACTAGAGGCATCTATCATTATTCATGGCTTGTTATGTAAGTATAGTCAGCAGTCCAGGAAAACATGAGGCGCCATTCGCGGTAGGCATTCACTTTAGGCTAATATCTTTCTCCCATATCTGTCCTCCAGTTTGAAACTCCCCTCGAGGGGATATAAATCAGAAAAAAAGTATACATCAAATCTCGATAAAGTGCAAGTACATAATATGATCTACCGGTATGAGGTCATCAACAGCAACAGCACTGGTGTGAGTTTTTTTGCTCAGGAATATTGTTCAGGAATTCCTCTCTTGCAAAACTCCCGCATGCAGTGGTGTTGATCTCCACAAGGTGTCCCCCTAGGACCAGTGGTTTACATTGGGATAATGTGGAATCTACTGCCTCACAGGTGGACTTATTAGGTAGTACAGTGTATATACATATATATATACACTTTTATTTAACTAGGTCAGTTAAGAACAAATGTGTATTTTCAAAGACAGCCTAGAAACAGTGGGGTAACTGCCTTGTTCAGGGGCAAACGACAGATTTGTACCTTATCAGCTCGGGGATTCGATCTTTCAACCTTTCAGTTACTAGTCCAACGCTGTAACCACATTTACATTTACATTTAAGTCATTTAGCAGACGCTCTTATCCAGAGCGACTTAAGCTACTTGCCACCCCATGTGAGTAGACCATGTATTTTTAAGATACTTTTGATCATGAAGTGTATTTGAACACCTGCTCGTCTCATTCCAAAATCATGGACATTCATATGTAGTTGGTCCTCCCTTTGCTGCTATAACATCCTCCACTCTTCTGGGAAGGCTTTCCACTAGATGTTAGAACATTGCTGGGGGGACTTGCTTCCATTCAGCCACAAGATCATTAGTGAGGTCAGGCACTGATGTTGGGTGATTAGGCCTGGCTCACAGTCAGTGTTTCCAATTCATCCCAAAGGTGTTTGGTGGGGTTGAAGTCTACACTCTGTGTAGGCCAGTCAAGTTTTTCTACACCGATCTCGACAAACCATTTCTGCATGAACCTCGCTTTGTGCACCGGGGCATTGTCATGCTGAAACAGGAAAGGGCCTTACCAAAACTGTTGCCACAAAGTTGGAAGCACAGAATCGTCGTTTGCTGTAGCGTTAAGATTTCCCTTCGTTGGAACTAAGGGGCCTAGCCCAAACCATGAAAAACAGCCCCAGGCCATTATTCCTCCTCCACTGAACTTTACAGTTGGCACTATACATTTTGGCAGGTATCATTTTTCCAGACTGCCAGATGGTGATTCGTGATTCATCACTCCAGAGAATGCGATTCCACTGCTCCAGAGTCCAATGGTAGTGACCTTTACGCCACTCCAGCCGACGCTTGGCGTTGCGCAAGGGGATCTTAGCCTTGTGTGCAGCAGCTCGTCCACTGTCCCACTTCATGAAGCTCTCAACAAACAGTTCTTGTGCTGACATTGCTTCCAGAGGCGGTTTGGAATTTTGTAGTAAGTGTTGCAACCGAAGACAGACAATGTTTACTCACAATGCTCTTCAGCATCCGGCAGTCCCGTTCTGTGAGCATGTATGGCCTACAACTTCGTGGCTGAGCCATTGTTGCTCCTAGATATTTCCACTTCACAATAACAGCACTTACAATTGACCGGGGCAGCTCTAGCAGGATAGACATTTGAATGACTTGTTGGAAAGGTGGCATCCTATGACAGTGCCACGTTGAAAGTCACTGAGCTCTTCAGTAAGGCCATTCTACTACCCGTGTTTGTCTATGGAGATTGCATGGCTGTATGCTCGATTTTATACACCTGTCAGCAACGGGTGTGGCTGAAATGGCCGAATCCACTATTTTGAAGGGGTGTCCACATACCTTTGTATACACGTATAGTGTATCTGAACTGCAAATGTAATATCAGTGAGTGAATATTGTACTTGCAACGAATAGTTCACAAAGGTGGGAGCTGATAACACAAACAATCTAAACAGCACATTATTTATGTTGCCCAATTGAATATATACGCCCAATGTGTAATTTAACAAATTCTGTAACTACCTTTGGGTGGTATTTAATCTGCTCATAATCCACTATGTTTACATCCTGCACATAATCCCTGACTATGGCACTGGAAATAGCAATGGTATGCAAGAGAAAGGAGTGTATCTCTGGATGAATCTGGGTTATGTTTGCTCGGGTTGGGTGTGGCACAAAATGGCCTGCTGGGGTGTGGGGAGTCTGTTTTTGGATGAGATGGATGGATGTGTTTTCAAACACTGTGATCTGCCTGTTACATTCCACTTTTTCTCTCTGTCAACAAATGCTCATACAGCCTCCTTTATTTGCAGCTAATTAAATCAGGATTCAGTGGATCCCTGCACATTCATATACTGTTTGTGTGGTCTTATTACCGTGACCTTAATGCAATATTACATTTTACTGTGAAACAAATCAGTGGTCAGTTGAAGAATGGACATCATTAAGGAATCACAATTATTGTATGATGCTGTATTTTGAAAGAATTGTCAACTTTGTCTAGAGCATTTCCATCAAAGGAGCCAACATGTGAAGTTCATGGGAGCATACCGAATTTGGTGTGAAATGAAAGCTGAGAGTCTATATTTTGGGGATATGAAGGCAAAGATACATTTTGCAACAATTTTCCTTCTTAAAATTAGGCATAAGTAAAGGGACAGATTTCCGGATAAACAGATGGAACAAAGGTTTTAAAAAACATCTATCAGTTAAAGTATTATAAAAGGTATCAGAAATGCATTAAAACGCAATAATGTTGACATAAAGACCCCTGCCAACTAATATCAACACTCATATTTAGTTTGAGAAATTGTTTACCTTATGTAAATTTAAGAAATATTGCCGTGTGCCTTGTAATTCTGTTTACCAAAAACTCACAATATATTTTCTAAAGTTCACAGAAGTAACAAGTAATGGTAGACCTATCAATTAGTTATAGTGATTTTACTGATATCAATTTTGTTTATGAATTATTAAGTGATTGAAACTCGTAATTCCGATACCAAATTGGTAACGGAACTACCAAGAAAGTGAGTAACGGAATTGCTTCAACTGAATTGGCTACAATGGGAAATCATAATAGTCACAAGCCACAGTTGGGTCACTTGCTACAGTCCTGCCTTCCACTGGCATACTGTTATGTTAAACTCATAACTGTTTTTAGACTGTAAATCTCTCTGGATAAAAGTGTCTGCTAAATGACAACATTTTTAAATGTGGTCAAACCAAGAGTGTTAAAACAGTCTGAATCTGGACAACCCATCCCTCTCTCTCTCACTCTCCAGTTAATGTAACCTCTCCTGGATCTTACTGACACCTACCCATGAGCCCCCTCTCCATTCCATTTACTGTAACCAGCAACCTCACCGAATGAGCATCGAACGACACCAGATGTCCATGGACATTGAAAAGTGGTTGACATTTGGTCAGGCTCAGTCCACCCTGGCATTGATGTTAATGTCCACAAACAGACCAGACTGTGCCAAATCTGAACCTATCAATTTGGATAGCTCAGTACAGTACAGTGAGCACAGTACTGTACAATACAGTACAATATAGTACAGTCAATAGGGCACAGTACCGTACAATACCATACAGTAAAGAAAAGTAGAGTATAGTAACGTTTATTGTACTGTACTCTATTGTACTGAACTATACTGTACTGAACTCTAGCCTACTCTGCTGTGCTGTATTGTACTGCTCTGTACTATACTGTGCTCAGCTGTGCTGTCCAACTTGTGAAACATGAGGAGAATGACATTCATATCCATAATTATGTATTTCTGTGTAGTACCGATCAGGGATCCATGATGTAATTCCATTACCGGGTGTAAATCCACTTCACTTACAGTAGTTCAATAACCAAAATGTATTTTTTTTCAAACTCAAGGTGCCACGATATCTAAGGAATTATTGAGGTATTGCTCAATTGGGGAAGAGTATCTCATGATATGCTGTAGACCACACTATTACCTAGAGAGTTTTGTATTTTTGTATCTGTATTTCTTGTAGATGTCTACGTACCACCACAGACCGATGCTGGCACTAAGACCACACTCAATGAGCTGTATTCCGCCTAAAGCAAACAGGAAAATGTTAATCCAGAGGTGGTGCTCCTAGTGGCCGTGAACTTTAATGAAGGGATACTTAAATCATTTTTACCAAATTTCTATCAGCATGTTAAATGTGCAACCAGAGGGAAAGAAACTCTGGACCACCTTTACTCCACACACAGAGACACGTACAAAGCTCTCCCTCCCCCTCCATTTGGCAAATCTGATCATAATTATATCCTCTTGATTCCTGCTTACAAGCAAAAAAATAAAGCAGGAAGCACCAGTGACTCAGTCAATAAAAAAAGTGGTCAGATGAAGCAGATGCTAAGCTACAGGACTGTTTTGCTAGCACAGACTGGAATATGTTCTGGGATTCATCCAATGTGGGAGTACACCACATCAGTCATTGGCTTCATCAATAAGTGCATCGACGACGCCGTCCCCACAGTGACCGTACGTACATACCCCAACCAGAAACCATGGATTGCAAGCAACATCCTCAATGTGCTAAACGCGAGAGCTGCCGCTTTCAAGGAGCGGGACTCTAACCCGAAAGCTTATAAGAAATCCCGCTATGGCCTCCGACGTAAGCATCAATATAGGACTAAGATCGAATGGTATTACACCGGCTCTGATGCTCGTCAGATGTGGCAGGGCTTGCAAACCATTACAGACTACAAAGGGAATCACAGCCGAGAGCTGCCCAGTGACCCAAGCCTACCAGACGAGCTCAACTACTTCTTTGCTCGCTTCGAGGCAAATAACACTGAAACATGCATGAGAGCTCCAGCTGTTCCAGATGACTGTGTGATCACACTCTCCGCAGCCGATGTGAGTAAGACCTTTAAACAGGTCAACATTCACAAGGCCACAGGGCCAGACGTATTACCAGGATGTGTACTGCGAGCATGCGCTGACCAACTGGCAAGTGTCTTCACTGACATTTTCAAACTGTCCCTGTCCGGGTCTGTAATACCAACATGTTTCAAGCAGACCGCCATAGTCCCTGTGCCCAAGAACACCAAGGTAACCTGTCTAAATGACTACTGACCCGTAGAACTCATGTCTGTAGTCATGAAGTGCTTTGAAAGGCTGGTCAAGGCTCACACCAACACTATTATCCCAGAAACCCTAGACTCCAATTTGCATTCAGCCCCAACAAATACACAGATGATGCAATCTCTATTGCACTCCACGCTGCCCTATCCCACCTGGACAAAAGGAACACCTATGTGAGAATGCTATTCATTGACTACAGCTCAGCGTTCAACACCATAGTGCCCTCAAATCTCATCAATAAGCTAACGACCTTGGGACTAAACACCTCCCTCTGCAACTGAATCCTGGCCTTCCTGATGGGCCCCTGCCAGGTGGTAAGGTTAGGTAACAACACATCCGCCACGCTGATCCTCAACACAGGTCCCTCAGGAGTGTGTACTCCGTCCCCTCCTGTACTCCCTGTTCACTCATGACTGCACGGCCAGCCACGACTCCAACACCATCATTAAGTTTGCTGATGACACAACAGTGGTAGGCCTGATCACCGACAACGACGAGCCAACTTACAGGGAGGCGCCACGACAACAATCTCTCCCTCAACATGATCAAGACAAAGGAGATGATTGTGGACTACAGGAAAAAGAGGACCGAGCACACCCCCATTCTCATCGACGGGGCTGTAATGGAACAGGTTGAGAACTTCAAGTTCCTTGGTGTCCACATCACTAACAAACTAACATGGTCCACGCACACCAAGACAGCCGTGAAGAGAGCATGAGACTTAATAGATTTGGCATGGGTCCTCAGATCCTAAAAAGGTTCTACAGCTGCACCAACGAGAGCATGGTTGCATCACTGGTTGCATCACCGACTGGTATGGTAACTGCTCAGCCTCTGACCGCAAGGCACTACAGAGGGTTGTGCGTACAGCCCGGTACATCACTGGGGCCAAGCTTCCTGCCATCCAGGAGCTCTATACCAGGCAGCGTCAGAGGAAGGCCCTAAAAATGGTCAAAGACTCCAGCCACCCTAGTCATAGACAAGTCTAGGTCCAAGAGGCTTCTAAACAGCTTCTACCCCCAAGCCATAAGACTCCTGAACATCTAAAATGGCTACCCAGACAATTTGAATTTTCCCCACCCGCCCACCCTGTCTTTTACGCTACTCTCTGTTATTATTTATGCATAGTCATTTTATTAAAAACTCTACCTACATGTACATATTACCTCAATTACCTCAACTAACTGGTGCCCCCGCACATTGACTCTGTACCGGTACCCCCTGTATGTAGTCTCTCTATTGTTATTTTAATGCTGCTCTTTAATTACCTGTTCCTTTTATTTCTTATTCTTATTCATATTTTTTAAACTGCATTGTTGGTTAGGGGCATGTAAAGTAAGCATTTCACTGTAAGGTGAAATACCTGTTGTATTTGGCGCATGTGAGTAATACAATTAGTTTTGATGTCATAGCTGACACACTCCTTTTTGCAGACATATTTTAAACTTAATTCGGAGGAGATATTTGAGTGTTTGGAAAACATGGTCGCATTAAAACCTGAGGGGAGATTTTACCATAATTATGTTACCAAAGTTTTCATGTTCAAAGTTCTTCCACTAAATTTGTTTTGTACATTTTTAAGTATAAGTTGTTACAAGAAGTCATTGTGCATAGAATTGTATGGTTTGTTAAACTTTGAAATCAAGGTTTTGTGTTTGGTAAACATTTTAAAGTAAAAAAACGGAGTCAACGCATAATTCCATTATCGTGGAATTGTCCTCTAAAATGTCTACTCTGAATTAGGCATACGAATTCTTTTCATTTTGGCTGTGATTCAGTGCTGACATTTCTAGAGACCTTTGGACCGAAGTAGTCACTGTTGACACCTGATACGGCTCTGGGTGGCAGCGTTTGGTCAGGGAGAAACGTGAACAAGCTCTTTTTCACGAAGAAACATGTTGTCGAAGGGGATCACAGAGGCAACAGCAGCAGAGCAACAAGTCTAACTTTCACTTCAAGAGCCGCACACTGGACGCACGAGTCGTTCCATTGCCAGGATCAAAGGATCCGCAGTGTTTCATGCGTGGAGAGTGCATATTATTCCATTATGATCTAGAAAACATGAACTTGAACTGCGAGTTACTATTTGAATTCAGCATCTACAGGGATTGTTGAGGTGGAACATGGAGAGGGGGATGAAGGGAGCTCGTCCCGCCGCTTTATTATGTACTTTTACGCTCTTGCTTTGGGGGGACGTTTACGCGCAAGTGTCTTTTAACGAAATAACGGGGTTTAGTTTGAGTCCTCCTTACTTCAACCTCGCGGAGGGGTCACGGATCTCCGCCACCGCAACGTGCGGTCAAGATGAAACGGGGAGACCGAGATCTGATTTGTACTGTAAACTTGTCGGAGGACCTACATTCGGACTTCCTAGTCAAACCATACAGGTGAAGAGTGAACAAAATTGACAGTTTTATGATTGTGGTTTCATTTTGAAACGTTAATATTGTTGACAACTTTTCTGCCTTTGCTTTTTCAGACAGCTAATAATGTTTACAGTTCAAATGTAAGTTGCAAGTATGCAAGAAATTGGCATGATGAGTGCGTGTGTAAAATACTAAATATTAATGCGCATGTGTTAATAGAGTTGTTCTGAACATGAAGTGAATGGAAAGCCTACCAACAGAGAAACAACAATCCATAAAATCGTATTTGTATTATCCAATCGAATTGGAATCAAGTTGGTTCCTTGCAAACTAGTGATTTTCTTATGATTTTGCCTTCCATACATATATTCCCATGTGAAATACCATATTTAGTTACACTGTTATTACAGTTGAACCAATGCTCCTTGCTTCCTTTCTCTTGCGCCCAGGCTCCAGAATGAGTCACTATAGCACTATGGGAAACATGGCAATTCTGCCTGCTCTAACCAAGTTTACACCATTGTGTTTAACTCCCGAGGTCTCTAAAGCGAATGCCCTCTTAATAAACTTGCCCCTTCAGGAGTTTGAATACCTTTGGGACACTTAAGGCCCAGGGGCTTTAGAACCTACACAAACAAGGCCTATATATAGCTTTTTACCATTATTGTATAGAAAGACTGTTACAGTCATTTCAGATATCATTTTTACCGTTGTTCACAC
Source organism: Oncorhynchus keta (assembly GCF_023373465.1). Lineage (NCBI taxonomy): Eukaryota > Metazoa > Chordata > Actinopteri > Salmoniformes > Salmonidae > Oncorhynchus > Oncorhynchus keta. The sequence continues at coordinate 24,029,105 of NC_068443.1, read as the reverse complement.
TATGCATGTGATTACTTGCACTGTCTGCAAAGTGTTTGTCTATGTTTGCATGTTTTGTATTTTATGTACGTTGTGACTGGCCTATTCATGGACTTGAATACATCTGGACTCTTTATATGTTTTTATGTGTTTTGGGCTCAGAGTAACACCATTTAATTTGCCCTTTCCCTGCAGGGACAGTATTGTGACCGATGCAACTCCAACGAGCCTAACAAGGCCCACCCGGTGAGCAACGCAATCGATGGCACCGAGCGCTGGTGGCAGAGCCCACCTCTCTCCCGTGGACCCATGTACAATGAGGTTAATGTCACCTTGGACCTTGGACAGGTGAGTGAGAAACCCTGGTGGTCTTACATTGGTTCCTACTCAGCCAAGTGCTCTACCTTCACGGTAGCTGTTGATTGATTGACAACGTTGACAACGTTACCATGGTGAGAGTATGAAATGTGACAGTGGGATGTCATGGGGTGAATAGAGACAAGGTTTTCCCTTTCTCAGCTAATTCGAGGTGCATTATGTCATTGGTGTGAGGTGGCAACCTGCCTTCAGTGATGTAGACAGACATCACACTACCTAGTGGTCATCTTAAAGAGGGACTGAGAGGATGAATGGCAATGAGTGGGAAGTTAGTTTTTCGGCTTCTTCATTGCACTGTTCAGTGTTTGAGTTGAGAGTTGAGTTGAGTTCAGAGTTGATTCTAGCCATCGTCGACATGAGTGTGTGGAGATCATTTGCTGAATGCTGATGTGAAGCAGATTGGCTGTGTGCAATGTTCACTCAAATTTTTCTGGGCACTGAGCAAATTTCAGGTCTGCGCTGCGCAAACTTGAACATTGTGAAAATTCTGTGCAACTTCCAGCACGCATTTACTGTGAACACTGAGGCTGTGCCCGCTTTAAGTTATAGTTTTAACATTGGCCAAGTAGGCTACTCTTGTTTTCAGTTGAGGCTGGTGGGAGGAGCTATAGGAGGACAGGCTCATTGTAATAGCTAGAATGGAATAAATGGAATGGTATCAAACCACATGTTTGACTCCATTCAATTTATTCCATTCTAGCTATTATAATGAGCCTGTCCTCCTATAGCTCCTCCCACCAGCCTCCACTGGTGAGTATTTGATTATAATGAAGGCCTACCAGAGTAGCCTACCATCAAAAACAATAGAGAAAATGCATTCCATGACATTTGAACATGGAAATAACTATTCTATCATTCAGCCTACAATAGCAGACAATATGTGGTGTTCAATGTAGGCCTACATTTCTTTTTTTAAATATGCAGGGCTTGACATTAACCTGGCTATCCACTTGACCTTCAGACAAGGAGGTGACTGAAAATGTTGTTGTGTTGTTTTGATGAAAGAAACCACATTACAAAATAAAATGCATTATTATTCTCATACCATTCTTACAGAGAATCTGACAAATTATGCTACCCTCAGCCTATTGGCTACTTAGCTTATTCAAGCAAGTCTCTAAATACAGCACTGCCTCTTTAAAGGAAAAAAAGCTTTTCACCTGACTTGCTTTTCAAAGATGTCTGGAAATGTACACATTTTATTCTCTTGTAGGAAGCAAACACTTCCCTATTGCTGACTACAAATGATCTAGCCTAGTGGTTAGAGCGTTGGACTAGTAACTAGAAGGTTGCAAGTTCAATCTCCCGAGCTGACAAGGTACAAATCTGTCGTTCTGCCCCTTAACAGGCAGTTAACCCACTGTTCCTAGGCCATCATTGAAAATAAGAAGTTGTTCTTAACTGACTTGCCTAGTTAAATAAAGGTAAAATAAATAAAAATATAACTGGGCTAACAACTCACTAACTAGCAAATTATATGAACAAAATGTGCACATGTGGCTACATGCAGCTCTAGCTTTAATCTCAAAACAAGCGCATCTACTCACGACAGCTCATGTTGTAAACACAGTCCAGTTCAATGTAAATGGCACAGATCCATATATGGCAATGATCTATTTGCAAATAGGCCTACTGCAGCTTTGATTGGTTATTCCGCACCGTCTGTGTAGAGTACGGGCTGAGTTGTGCATGTCACTGCAATAGAATCCTACTCCGATCCATTATGCCTACAACAAAATATCTTGCATCATTTGTTTTGTTTTGGTATGTTGGATTGAAAGCTAACATTGCATTTAATCGATCACAATTGCCACAATAAAGGGAAATGTTGATAGTGTTAACAGGGAAAACTCAGGGAAAACTGAGGTCACCAAACTTTTCTGAGTCATGATCACTTTCTGAGTCAAAATGCAACCCGAGATCTACCTTTTTTTTTTACCATGACTTAAAAAAACGTACGCCTATGCAACATTAACCAAATAAAACAGTACTGTAGCAATGAGGTTTGTGCAGTAAGCTAATAGGCCGAATACATTATCACCGCATATTAGCTTTGCTGGAAGATGCCCTGCCAATGCATTGTTGTTCGGACCATTTAAAAGAAAATGATGTATTTTATTTTCAATAAGGTAGGCTATATGATCACACCGGTAATAGATCTGTTGTTGTATTACTTGTGAGGCACAACTGAGTGAGCATACATTTAAATAATTTATATTTTAGTGGGCTGATGATGCCTGCATCTGGTGGTCAGTCTCAGCGGAGGGAGAGAGCAGCAGACTGAGGGTACACTGACACTGACACTGAACAAAAATGTACACCGTCTTCCAGCTGATGGCGGAACTTGAGTCTCATTGCATTATTTCTGCCTCATGCACAAATTCATGTTACTCCTTTGAACAAAGAAAGTGAGATATTCCTTGATATTAAAAAATACCCAAGCCGCTGATTATACAACAACGAAAGAACATCCATACATTTTCCTACTCATTCATTACTGCTGCAGTGCTTGTTGTAGCGCTGAGTGGAAATAGGAATATCGCGCATTTTATGGCTTATAAAAGTGTTGACAGTGCTGAGTAGGAATTTAAACATGAACTCACTCATAAAAACAGCAGCTCTTTGCTGTATTCGTTGACATACTCTCTCTAGTCATGGTTTTAAACGTTTTGAAATCTCACAGTATCAACTTTGCTGTAGCTTTCTTTTATGCCTGCTACATTACTGCAGACACATTATTCTGAGACATCCAATTGGCCAGTGATAGGCCTATAGTGGATTTGATTTTCTCTCTAGGCCTGCCAGGAAGGCAGAGTTTGTACCTTCAGACACATGCAATGGTTCAACATGGCAACAGTTCACCTACCCGGAACAAGGCTTTATAATTTATCATTAGTTTTTTTGCACAAATGTTTGGCGATCGACTAGGAATGCCTTGGAGATCGATAAGTCGATCACTATTGTCCGGTTGGTGACCACAGGTCTAGAAAGTGGAGTGAAGTTCAATCTTGCGCTTCTCTCCATGGGCTGTTATTTCTTCTGTGTGGCAGTCCTGAGGAAGTGGTGCAGCCGTCTCGGGCTACTGCGCACCCACGCATGCGTGCAGTTTAGAGGGAACATTGGCTGTGTGTATGTGTGAATGCATTTGGGATTGCGATTGACTCTCCGCATACAGTCAATGGTGGGTTATCTTCTGTCAGTCTGCTTATGCTTTAAGTTACAAGTGTACGTAAACCTGTCTGAGAAAGACGGGCAGCTGTAGTCATGTGAGTGATGTCCCACAGCTGGCTGCGTGCCAGGAAGCAGACTCGGATCATGCTCCTGTGGCTGGAGGATGGGTAACCATTAGGACCTGTGGCTGCAGCAGGAGTTTGGCTCACAGCCCATGAAATTGCACCTTACGCTCAATTGTCCACGGTGAGGGGGAAAAGGGAGAAATTGTGTCCAGGGATTAGGGATCAGGGGGATTTTAAAGTCTGATCTGGGGGAGTAGGTCTGGGTTGGGTGGGTGGAGTGGGTTCAGGGCTGGACCTGTTTTGATTTGGAAACAGGTTTTGTCTGCGGTTAAGGGGTGGGAACCAAATGGAGACACTTATAAAGTAAATCTTCCTAAAAGTGAGTACCACACTTCATCCATGTTCCCCAGGAGCACTGTGGGAAGAGAATGGGTAGCAGTGGCGAATTCTTCCATATCTGTTTTTAGCTGGGCTGAGCTGAGTTGTGCGGAGCAGCGGGGCTTGAGAGAGGCTAAATATAGTGCCCGCATGGCTTGAAAAAGCGAGGGACGTCTGCGTTTAAGATGTGGTAATGCTCAGTTTATTTGGGAGCGGGGAAAGTGGCATTACTGCATTAAGGCGTGCTATAAAGGGCACAGGGATGAAGTATTCTCAGAAACTACCAACCACACGGCTCCCCCTCCCCATTTGTCCCGCCCAAACAGCAACTGACTGATTCCTCACGAAGCCTGGACAAAACAAAACGACCATGCTTTTTGGTATTTAAAAAAATATATAAACATGCATATTGAAAATAAACAATTTTTGATTTGGCAAATTTGGCAATTAATTGTTGAATATACTATACTCTACAGTTCCAGAGTGGGATCTCTGCTAGCTTAAAAGTTATCGCCCATTCTATACAGAGAAATTGGCGTAGTAGGCAATGTAACCAATAACAGCCCTCCTTTTTATTTTTATTGTTTTTTATTTTTACCTTTATTTTTAACCAGGCAAGTCAGTTAAGAACACATTCTTATTTTCAATGACGGCCTGGGAACAGTGGGTTAACTGCCTGTTCAGGGGCAGAACGACAGATTCTGGGGTTTGAACTCGCAACCTTCCGGGTACTAGTCCAACGCTCTAACCACTAGGCTACGCTGCCGCCCCTTTTACTTGTATCATTGCACATCCTGCAAATTAGCATTGATTTAGTTGGAAATTGGATCATATCTCTAAAAGTAGCAAAGATCCCACTTTGAAACTTTGATATGTCCATAGAGAATATTATTTTCAACTATTTTTTTCTTTGTAGCACCTACATATTAAACATTATGGAGTCTTAAAGGAGGTCTGTCATAAATATTCCAACTTTAATTATTTCTCAATTATTCTTTAAGATATGTTAACAACCTTCCAAAGGACCAATCCATGGATTACATCTTTTTTTTGTCCATGAGGAGTCACTCAACTGTGATCCAGTGAGGCTTCAGACCAAGCTCACCTGGCCCCTCCCTCCTTATGTCATCCATTTGTTTTTAGCTTCCACTAAGTCTTTTGTCAATGCCAAGAATGTATTTATGAGGCTGTGTGTGCTGAGATTCAATCTGCTTTCATTAAAAAGCTTGCAGCTTTAAAACAGCTGGTTTTATTGGAGTGTTGCCTTCCAAGGTTATCATTTCACAAATTAGAGCAGACTGATTTGGCAGCATTGACCTGAGACTTATCAATTCAATGCGAGGCAAACAAAAAAACTAGATTGGCTGCCAATCTATGCTAATTTGTTAAACTGCATAGATATTATGTTCTTCACAAAATCATCCCACCTAAATATTGAAACAGCTGAAAACTGAAAAACAAAGTTAAAGCAGTATTCTTCCATGATAATTGTTAAATACTGTATCCCATAGAATAATTACGTTTGGTAAAGTTGTACAGAGTTATTTTGTGGTTATTAACTCTGGGTATGCATGCTTGTGTAGGCCATGTGATCAGAGGTGTATGTAGATAAGGAAAGGTGTTCTCGATGCCTCTGAAAGAATTCAGTCAACCACACTTCCATGTGCTTTCAGCACAGATGTCTGTCAAATAGTGTTGGTTCCTTATAACCCTTTGATGATTTTACAGTCATAATAAAGCATTTGTCAAAATAAGTGAATGTACCTCCAAGAAACAGAAAGATAAAGAATGTCAAGTTTATTTCAGACTAACTTGCCAGATCCCTTTCGCCCTTCTGCTCAGGTTTATTTAATGCTTGGATAGAATTGATCAGATTTATGTTGCCTGATAGAAGCAGTTCAAAGCCTTTGTCGACTCAGTTAAGGCACGGGACATATGATGTGGTCACTGATATTTGTAAGGGCTGGATCCAGTTAAATGAATGGTCTTTGTGGTCTCTTCCAAGACTAACACAGGTGCTTGCTCCCTCCTTCCCTCCCTTTGCCAGTCTTACCTCCATCTCTCCAAGCGGATAAATTAGATAATGGCACCGTCATTGTTTATGTCAAACCAACCAAGTTCAAAGGGAAGCCGGGTGGTTTTTGACGTGGCCATTTCTGACGGTTCTGTAAAGCAGTGGCATGTTTGAAGCAGCACCAATCTGTCAAGGGCTGATTCCAGCTAAGCTTTTGTGGAATGTTGAATGATATAATAATAGCACAGAAAGGTGAACCCATTTCCTTTGTGGATTAACATGGTCATACGTTTGAAGTTTTTAGAAAAGGAAAGAGTCCGAATTGGCCTGGAACTTTGTATTAGACAAAATACAGTATGTCTTTTGTATTTACTTGCTATAAATCTTGTAGTCAGTCAGTCAGTGTGAAAGAGTACAACTCCCTTGGTTGTAGCTCCTTGTGCAAATCAACCCAACCACACCACTGGATTATGTTGACTGAGGCGAACAGCTCTCACACTTAAGTAGCCGCCTGCCTGTGTTATCTTGTGGGCTTTTGACCTGTGACCCGTGACAAAGCCTGCCATAAATCAGGAGGTGACTTTCAACTCCCTCCTACTATGGGCAGATCCTGGGTGTAGGGGCGCTTCTTGATTTGTGTACTCTACAGTAACTGGATCTGGTGGAGGGTATTGCCTTAGTCAGTTTGTCTTCAGGGCATTGGAGCAGCTCACCCAGAAAGACAGTCAACATGTTGATTAGAGCCTTCTGCTGTGAGTTTCATGATGCAGTAGATTTGACCCAATACATCTAATTCAACATCTTGTTCATTTTTTATTGACTTAACGGAGGCACATTTTCTTAATTACAATATAAATTCAAACTCTTCAAAACCACATATGTCCTCCACAAACGAACACAATGAAATCCTCTCCACAAAACAGCCTGTCTACCTGTACAGCGAGACTTGCCCTCCCTTGTTAAAACTATTTACAGGGTGTTGTGGCGACTCTTTGTTCTAGTGAACATTGGCACCACGGATGGATCGGCCCCACAGCCGCCCATGCAGTTTTTTCTGGGGAATGTATTTTAGGAGCCCTGACCACATGTGCTTATCTGCCTGAGTGCCCAGGACCATGTGAGACAGAGATGCCTGGGCTTACTGCTGTCTGTCATACCACGTTACTGAAAGGCCTCTGATTGGTGGGCGCTATCCCATTGAATGGACACTAATTGGTTTGTGTGAAGCTCTGATTGAACCCTGATTGGTTGCTATTTCAGGGGGTTAGGATTTGTTTGTGTGAGATTTGGTATTTGTCATATATGAACAACACTGATGTGAGGTGGGCTGCGATTGGCTAGGTGTGAGGTACTCATGGTTCTGAATGGTGAGCGTAGGTATCTGATTGGAGAGTGTCTCTGATAAGTAAGAGTTTGTTCTGATAGGTGGGTTTTGATGCTGTACTTGTTCTCTACTCTGTAGGGTTTGGTAATGAGTGTGTGGTACTTATTGCTGGATGGCTGAGTAACTTGATGGTAAGATAAGAAAGTACTATATCAGGATATATATATTTCCAGTAGGGAGAACAACTATTTCACTGCCGATTTTGCACATTATCAAATACTCCCCACTGTATATAGTTTAGGATGACCGCATTTCTGATGCTTGCTGGTAGTGGTTAATTTATTGTAAGTTATGAAGACTTCCTGTCGAACTTAATCCACTCTCTATATTTCCAGACCCTGCTGCCTCCCACTGAAGTTTTGTCTGATTGTTTTATACCCACAGGAATCAGAAACTGGAATCGATGTAGGCTGATGTAGGCTGTATTGTGTGACATCTGTGCTGTTTTCACAAAGGGTTGGTTCTTTTCAAGGCTTCTCTGAAAGTGATCTGCCCTTTTCTTTACAGTGGGTAAATGGATTGAGGAGGTGCAGTGAATTGGGCAGACTGTGTGGAAAAGACCCTCCTGTCTGCCTCCCCGTCTTCACACACACACACACACACACACACACACACACACACACACACACACACACACACACACACACACACACACACACACACACACACACACACACACACACACACACACACACACACACACACACACACACACAGCTTCATACAGAATTCTTCATCCCCACCCCACCCTGAATACCTACCCACCTTCCATGATAGCTGCATATGATGGAATAAAATATGATTCCCTGTGTGTCTGGTTCTGTGTTTGAGTATTCATGGTGCAAATGCCTTCTAATGCGATGCAGTAGCAAACAGCTAATGCTAACAGTCAAAATGATACATAGACAGTGATCAAATGGATTGTTCAGAGGATTGTGTTATAGCAGATATATAGGTATGTGTAGTGTGATGTTGTTGCAACAGCAGCCTGCAATATTAACTGTATATGTGTTTGTTGTGTTGCTAAGGTGAGCGTACAGGGCTGAGTTGAGCAGGGTTTTGTTCTCTCACTAACCGCTCCTACAGTCTATTTCCCTGACAGCCTTGGTACTGACTCAACATGCATATATCAGCAGCATAACTTCACAATTAGGCCCTGGAAAGAACCAGGTGCTTATCAAACCACAGAATACTTTTAGGCGCAAGTACTCCATCATACATGGAATGGAATCAGAACGTAGATCATAAAAAGCAATAATCAAAATAATCAAAAACATATTTGGAATGGAATAACTTGTGTTACCACTTACGGCATGTTACCAATTTTGTTCAAATACAGTGTCATCATTATTTGGTTCTTAACAAAATCTTAAATTGAATATCCTTTCCTTATGTTGGTGGTGGTAATATTGATGATACATTGTCTAAATAGGCTTCCAATATAATTCCTATACCTTTGTCAGTGTTTACTGTATAGCTGGCATAGTCTAACTCTTGGGACACATGTTTGGCTCCCTAGCTGTTGCTGTGGTGATGATGGAGGTGATGTAAGTAGCTGTGTTTAGCTGGTGGGCTCTGCTCTGCTCCGCTCTGTGGTGGGCGCCATGCCAGCTGCAGTCGGGTGTCTGTTGAACATATTTACAGCCCCGCTCCCTGGGCTCGGCCTTGCAGGCAGCCCACACAGTCTGGTTAGCAACCTCACCCTGGCTTCATGTCTGGATCACATTGTTGGACAGGAATGCCACTACCTCCTAAACCTGGAGCTCCATTGTGGAAAAGCAGAATGGGTTTATCTTAACCCACCTTTTCAAGGTCCGTGGAGGCGATATACATAGTGTTACATAGAAATGCTTATCAGAGGTTGTAGACCTACTGATACAGTCATTGACGCAGGTGTGGGCAAAGATTTTTACGATATGTATTTTTGATACACGATCACTGATGCGTCCTGTTTGTTCTAATTTAGATCGGTTGTTATAGTTTTATTGTGGTGCTGGTTACAAACACAATATGTTGTAATCAGGTGTTTAAATGTAATCCATTTACTAAATGTGAACTCTGAACAAGCCATTATAATGGGTAAGCCACCAACACAATCATACCTACTGAACAAACATACAGGAAACATTCTCAGTCAATTGCAGAGCAGCAGCTGTACCTTTTACAATAGGTTCCTTGCTTGTATAAACTTGCATTCATCACATTTTCACAGTGCATACAATTACCTCTTGTGACTATCTTTGGGCCAAGCCCACATGTTTGGAGAGACTATTTTGAGTATATAGCTTTAAAAAGGATCATTGAGTCCCTGGAAAGAGGTGGAATGTATGCCCACCATGGAGACAGAGAGAAATACCCCCATGACCCACCCCCCTCGCCACTATCACCACCTGTTCCACTTCAGACAAACAGTTGTAGATTGCATTGTTTCAATCCAGACTAAAGCCCCATTGCGCTGCAACTGTCTGTCTGTCTGTCTGGCAGGCTGGCAGGCTGGCAGGCAGGGCCTGATCTGCTCCAACAGAAGGCGATGGCTCCTAGCTCTGCCGTGGTGCATTCCTCTGCCCTAACATCAGACACAAAGAGATCTCTGTCAGATAGATTCTACTGTATCTGTTAGGCTTTTGCTTTTTAAAGTAGCCCTCCTGAACCCTCCTGGCTGACTGGCTCCTTCCTGCCTAAGACTTGGAGATGATTTGTTTCTGGGCTGCAATTGAACAGCTGTCTGTCCTACATTTTTAGAATAACAAGCACATGTAATGACAAACAATGTTATCTAGAGACCATAGACAGTAGGATTTCAACTCTATTAGTTCATTTAATTGAACTTCTTTAAACCCAGTAATAGACCTATTGGCAGCAGACATCGTAGTAGGTGGTGTCTTAATGTAACAATCTCACAGAGTACTCAGTATTAAATTAATGAAAGACTATATCAACCCAGTTCATTGAGTTCATTTGATCAACATGGTTAGATTACAGTATGATTGGACAGGTCCACAAGGCAGACATGGCATTAAGTCATAAAGTCACGCAACCAGCCTATTTTCCATAGGCTCTAATACTGTATTAGTTTCTAAGTGTAGACTATTTGTTCAGTGGGAGTATAACCCTGACTGCCAGGCTCCGTTACCTGAAGCACAGGCATGTGTGAAGTCGGGGCAGGAATTCTGCATGGAGCCAACAACACGGCAGTTGTCCGTCATTATACATTTGTTAATGTCCTATAATTCAGTCAATATTTTTTTCTCTCAATTAAACATTGAGTATCTCACTCCATTATGCGGCTGTGTTACATTTATCAGAACTGTATTTTTTTGGTGAGAAGGTGAGACCACTCAGTAAACATGCAGTGAGAGGAAAGTGAGAACACTAGGGTGTGATTAGGCTTGGCCGGTATCCAGATGTTCATATGGTCATTCCCTCCTTCATACCCTCCTCGGGATTTACGCTATTAACGGCATGGCTCATGAGTGGGCGCTTAAAATGCAAGGAAAGCCCATTGGACCTCTGTTACACAAACTAACAATCACATAGACGCTGTTAGCTAAATGCTAACAAGCGAAAACGAACATAAACTAATTGTGAAGACAGGCAAATCCAGCTCATAAAGTTACACAAGCATAGCTAGTAGCTACTGAATGTCATTTTCGGTGAGTGGACATTAACAAGTAAAAGTGAATGAGAGAATACAAGTGTAACTTCATCATCTCGTGTGCACCACACAATAGAGACTCGCTGATAGATATAGACAGCTATGGACTCACCAGCTCCCGACGTCTGCTATGTACAAACAAACACGTGACAGGCTCAACTGTTCTGGGGAACTACGATAAGCTTCATATTGTAAAATAATGTGACAGGTGAAATGAAGAACGCAATCTGCTTCATCTCCTAATGTATTGCCCAAGTTGACTGCCGGAATTAACTTAAAAAGCTACAAATATTCACATTTATTGAAAAACTTCAAATAAATAGTTTTGATGGTATTGACGTGGTTGAAAAACCATCCTGTGTCTTTTTCCAAATACCCTAGTATTTGGAAATGGCATTTACGGTATACCGCCCAAGCCTAGGTAGGCATGATGGTGCAAACACTCAGTAAACATGCAGTGAGAGGAAGGCGACAACACTGGGGAGTGATGGTGAGAACGGTGTAATGGTGGGAGGTTGCTGAGGCCTCTGCCTGCTCTATTCTCTGGGGTGATAACTGGAGTTTAGATGAGAGATCTGGACACTTAACGCCCTGTGTATATGGCTTGTTTATAGGAGTCACCAGCAGGAATTTGGACTGGTGCTAAAAGCTGAAGGAGTGAGATGTGACAGCTCAACCTTTTTGACCCTCCACACCCACCGTCCTCCATAGATATGACTAACACTCCTGTTCCTGTGGCCCAGGCCTTTAGATTTAGGGTGGAGATCACTTCAAGTGTTATGATGAATAAGACCAATATCCCAGTTCATGTTGAGTTTTATTGTTCACAGGGCTTGTCTATTCAATTCTGCTTCATGTCTTTGCAGCACATACCAGGAGTCTGGACCGGTACTGTTATCATGTCACCAAGATATTTCAGGCTGTTCCAAACAGAAAGTGCTGGATAGCAGTCAAGTATGAATATTTAGACTGGCAGGACGGGGGGATGGAACAGAGCCCTGAGACAGAAAAGAACAGAGCACTGCCAGGCCAGGCCATTCTCTCTCTCTTGTTCTCTCGCTCTCTCTCTTGTCTGCCAGGAGACAGTTGTATTCTTCTGACAGGCTGTCTCTAAGCCTTTTCTCAGTCATTATTTTTTACTCTATGGATTATACACTCTGTCTTTTCGTATTTTATTGTTTTATTAAAAGGGAGAGAGAGACAGAGGGAAAATACTTGTTTAAAGAAGGCCAGTGGGGCCAGGATTCGATCCCACACAGGTAGCACAGGTAGGGGCACATATTGTGTACTGTATGTGTGTTTGAGGCAGCAGCCTCAGCCGCTAGACCTAACTCTTGTTCTGTCTTTCTGAAGGGTTGGTTTCTTGTGAGGTTGTGAGGTTGAGTCATCATGGTTTAAACCCCAATCAGGGTTTGGCTCAATTGAATTGAGAATGCCTCAAATTCCAATTCTTGAATTTGAATTGAAGTAGTAAACAGGATACAGAATTGCAATTTGAATTTGAATTCAGTGAAATTGTATTTTATATTTGGTGTAGTCTATACAAATATTTTGTAGATAAAACATCAAACATGTTGTTATATACAGTACCAGTCAAAAGTTTGGACACACCTACTCTACTCATTCAAGGGTTTTTCTTTATTTTTACTATTTTCTACATTTTGTAATAATAGTGAAGACATCAAAACTATGAAATAACACTTATGGAATCATGTAGTAATCAAAAAAGTGATAAACAAATCAAAATATATTTTATAATTTATTCAAAATAGCCACTCTTTTTTTCTTGATGACAGCTTTGCACACTCTTGGCATTCTCTCAACCAGCTTCATGATGTAGTCACCTGGAATGCAATTTTCAAATAACAGGTGTGTCTTGTTAAAAGTTAATTTGTGGAATTCAAATCAAATTCTATTTGTCACATACATATGGTTAGCAGATGTTAATGTGAGTGTAACGAAATGCTTGTGCTTCTAGTTCTGACCATGCAGTAATATCTAACAAGTAACTTAACAATTTCACAACAACTACCTTATACACACAAGTGTAAAGGAATAAATAAGAATATGTACATAAAAATATATGGATGAGCAATGGCCGAACGGCATAGGCAAGATGCAGTAGATGGTATAGAGTACAGTATACACATACTGTATGAGAAGAGTAATGTAGGGGATGTAAACATTATATAAAGTGGCATTGTTTAAAGTGGTGAGTGATACATGTATTACATCCAATTTTTAATTATTAAAGTGGCTAGAGATTTGAGTCAGTATGTTGGCAGCAGCCACTCAATGTTAGTGATGGCTGTTTAACAGTCTGATTGCCTTGATATAGAAGCTGTTTTTCAGTCTCTTGGTCCCCGCTTTGATGCACCTGTACTGACCTCGCCTTCTGGATGATAGCGGGGTGAACAGGCAGTGGCACGGGTGGTTGTTGTCCTTGATGATCTTTTTGGCCTTCCTGTGATATCGGGTGGTGTAGGTGTCCTGGAGGGCAGGTAGTTTGCCCCGGGTGATGCGTTGTGCAGACCTCACTACCCTCTAGAGAGCCTTATGGTTCTGGGCGGAGCAGTTGCCGTACCAGGCGATGATCCAGCCCAACAGGATGCTCTCGATTGTGCAGCTGTAAAAGTTTGTGTGTGTTTTTGGTGACAAGCCGTATTTATTCAGCCTCCTGAGGTTGCTGCGCCTTCTTCACCATGCTGTCTGTGTGGGTGGACGCCGAGGGACTTTCCATCTTCTCCACTACTGTCTTGTCGATGTGGATAGGGGGCTGCTCCCTCTGCTGTTCCCTGAAGTCCACAATCATCTCCTTTGTTTTGTTGACATTGAGTGTGAGATTATTTTCCTGACACCACACTCCGAGGGCCCTCACCTCCTCCCTGTAGGCAATCTCATCGTTGTTGGTAATATATTCGACCACTGTAGTGTCGCCTGTAAACTTGATGATTGAGTTGGAGACGTGCATGGCCACAGGAAGTACAGGAGAGGGCTGAGAAAGCACCCTTGTGGGGTCCCAGTGTTGACGATCAGCGGGGTGGAGATGTTGTTTCCTACCCTCACCATCTGGGGGCGGCCCGTCAGGAAGTCCAGGACCCAGTTGCACAGGGCGGGGCCGAGACCCAGGGTCTTGAGCTTAATGACGAGTTTGGAGGGTACTATGGTGTTAAATGCTGAGCTGTAGTTGATGAACAGCATTCTTACATAGGTATTGCTCTTGTCCAGATGGGTTAGGGCAGTGTTCAGTGTGATTACATCATCTGTGGACCTATTGGGGCGGTAAGCAAATTGGAGTGGGTCTAGGGTGTCAGGTAGGGTGGAAGTGCTATGGTCATTGACTAGTCTCTTAAAGCACTTCATGATGACGGAAGTGAGTGCTACAGGGCGATAGTCGTTTAGCTCAGTTACCTTAGCTCTCTTGGGAACAGGAACAATGGTGGCCCTCTTGAAGCATGTGGGAACAGCAGACTGGGATAGGGATTGATTGAATATGTCCGTAAACACACCAGCCAGCTGGTCTGCGCATGCTTTGAGGACACAGCTAGGGATGCCGTCTGAGCCGGCAGCCCTGCGAGGGTTAACACGTTTAAATGTTTTACTCACGTTGCTGCAGTGAAGGAGAAGCCGCAGGTTTTGGTAGCGGGCCGTGTCGGTAGCACTGTATTATTCTCAAAGTGAGAAAATAAGTTGTTTAGTTTGTCTGGGAGCAAAACACCGTGGTCCGCGACTGGCCTGGTTTTCTTTTTGTAGTCCGTGATTGACTGTAGATCCTGCCACATACCTCTTGTGTCTGAGTCGTTGAATTGCGACTCTACTTTGTCTCTATACTGATGCTTAGCTTGTTTGATTGCCTTGCGGAGGGAATAGCTACATTGTTTGTATTCGGTCATGTTTCTGGTCGCCTTGCCCTGATTAAAAGCAGTGGTTCACGCTTTCAGTTTTGCGCGAATGCTGCCATCAATCCACGATTTCTGGTTGGGGAAGGTTTTGATAGTCGCTGTGGAGGTTTTGATAGTCGCCAATTCTTTCTTTGGCCGCATCTCCTTCCAGTTCTCTGCTGCCAATGACTGGAACGAACTACAAAAATCTCTGAAACTGGAAACACTTATCTCCCTCACTAGCTTCAAGCACCAACTGTCAGAGCAGCTCACAGATTACTGCACCTGTACATAGCCCACCTATAATCTAGCCCAAACAGCTACCTCTTTCCCTACTGTATTTTATTTATTTATTTATTTTGCTCCTTTGCACCCCATTATTTTTATTTCTACTTTGAACATTCTTCCATTGCAAATCTACCATTCCAGTGTTTTACTTGCTATATTGTATTTACTTTGCCACCATGGCCTTTTTTTGCCTTTACCTCCCTTATCTCACCTCATTTGCTCACATCGTATATAGACTTGTTTATACTGTATTATTGACGTTATGTTTGTTTTACTCCATGTGTAACTCTGTGTCGTTGTATGTGTCGAACTGCTTTGCTTTATCTTGGCCAGGTCGCAATTGTAAATGAGAACTTGTTCTCAACTAGCCTACCTGGTGAACTAAAGGTGAAATAAAAAAAACAAAAAAATAAATTTGATATGCTGATCAAATTTAGGGAGCCTTGTTTTCAGATTAGCTGTCACGGTTTTCATAGGCTGAAGGAGAGTCGGACCAAACTGCAGCGTGTCGATTGCGATCCATGTTTATTGAAACAAACGTAAAGACGAATAAACACAAACACTACAAAACAATAAACGTAACGAAAACCGAAGACAGCCTATACTTGTGTAAACTAACACCGAACAAGGACATCAGGACACTAAGGACAATCACCCACAATACAACCAAAGAATATGGCTGCCTAAATATGGTTCCCAATCAGAGACAACGATAACCACCTGCCTCTGATTGAGAACCACTTCAGACAGCCATAGACTTTCCTAGAACACCCCACTAAGCTACAACCCCACTAAGCTACACACCACATACAAAAACCCATGTCACACCATGTCACACCCTGGCCTGACCAAATACATGAAGAAAAACACAAAATACTTCGACCAGGGCGTGACAGAACCCCCCCCCCCCTAAGGTGCGGACTCCCGAACGCACCTCAAATCAATAGGGAGGGTCCGGGTGGGCGTCTGTCCATGGTGGCGGCTCCGGCGCGGGACTTGGACCCCACTCAGTTAATGTCTTAGTCCCCTCTCCTTGCGTCCCTGGATAGTCCAACCTCACCGCCAACCATGGCCTAGTAGTCCTCACCCAGAACCCCACTAGACTGAGGAGCAGATCGGGACTGAGGTGAAGCTCGGGACTGAGGTGAAGCTCGGGACTGAGGTGAAGCTCGGGACTGAGGTGAAGCTCGGGACTGAGGTGAAGCTCGGGACTGAGGTGAAGCTCAGGAGTGAAAGGAAGCTCAGGAGTGAAAGGAAGCTCAGGAGTGAAAGAAAGCTCAGGAGTGAAAAGGAAGCTCAGGAGTGAAAAGGAAGCTCAGGAGTGAAAAGGAAGCTCAGGAGCGAAAGGAAGCTCAGGAGCGAAAGGAAGCTCAGGAGCGAGAGGAAGCTTAGGAGTAAGAGGAAGCTCAGGCAGGTTGATGGATCTACCAGATCCTGGCTGACTGGCGGATCCTGGCCGACTGACAGATCCTGGCTGACTGGCAGATCTGGAAGAGCCTGGTTGACTGGCAGATCTGGAAGATTCTGGCTGACTGGCAGATCTGGAAGAGCCTGGTTGACTGGCAGATCTGGAAGAGCCTGGTTGACTGGCAGATCTGGAAGAGTCTGGCTGACTGGCAGATCTGGAAGAGCCTGGTTGACTGGCAGATCTGGAGGATTCTGGCTGACTGGCAGATCTGGAAGAGCCTGGTTGACTGGCAGATCTGGCAGATCCTGGCTGACTGGCAGTTCTGGCGGATCCTGGCAGACTGGCGAATCCTGGCAGACCCTGGCCGACTGGCAGTTCTGGCGGATCCTGGCTGACTGGCGGATCCTGGCAGACTGGCGGATCCTGGCAGACTGGCGAATTCTGGCAGACTGGCAGATCCTGGCCGACTGGCGGATCCTGGCCGACTGGCAGTTCTGGCGGATCCTGGCAGACTGGCGGATCCTGGCCGACTGGCAGTTCTGGCGGATCCTGGCTGAATGGTGGATCCTGGCAGACTGGCGGATCCTGGCTGACTGGCAGTTCTGGCGGCACTGGGCAGACTGGCGGCACTGGTGGCGCTGGGCAGACTGGCGGCACTGGTGGCGCTGGGCAGACTAGCGGCGCTGGGCATACTGGCGGCACTGGGCAGACTGGCGGCGCTGGGCAGACTGGTGGCGCTGGGCAGACTGGTGGCGCTGGGCAGACTGAAAGATCTGGCTGCTCCATGCTGACTGTCGGCTCTGGCTGCTCCACGCTGACTGTCGGCTCTGGCTGCTCCACGCTGACTAGTGGCTCTGGCTGCTCCACGCTGACTGGCAGCTCTGGCTGCTCCATGTGGGCTGACAGCTCTGGCGGCTTCTTACAGACTGGCAGCTCCTTGCAGACTGACAGCTCCTTGCAGACTGACAGCTCCTTGCAGACTGGCAGCTCCTTGCAGACTGGCAGCTCCTTGCAGGCTGACAGCTCCTTGCAGACTGACATCTCCTTGCAGACTGACAGCTCTGGCTGTTCCATGCAGACTGACAGCTCTAGCTGCTCCATGTAGACTGACAGCTCTTGCTGCTCCATGCAGGCTGACAGCTCCTTGCAGACTGACAGCTCCTTGCAGACTGACAGCTCTGGCTGCTTCATGCAGACTGACAGCTCTGGCTGCTCCATGTAGACTGGCAGCTCTGGCTGCTCTATGCAGGCTGACAGCTCTGACTGCTCCATGCAGACAGGAACCTCCGGTAGCGCAGGAGAATCCGGCAGCAGCGCCGGACAGGCGGGAGACTCCGGCAGCGCAGGAGAGGAGAAAGGCTCTGATAGCGCTGAACAGGCGGGAGGCTCCGGCAGCACAGGAGAGGCGAGGCGCACTGTAGGCCTGATGCGTGGTGCTGGCACTGGTGGTACTGGGCCGAGGACACGCACAGGAAGCCTGGTGCAGGGAGCTGCTACCGGAGGGCTGGGGTGTGGAGGTGGTACTGGATAGACCGGACTGTGCAGGCGCACTGGAGCTCTTGAGCACCGAGCCTGCCCAACCTTACCTGGCTCGATGCCCACTCTAGCCCGGCCGATACGAGGAGTAGGAATATACCGCACCGGGCTATGCACCCGCACTGGGGACACCGTGCGCACCACTGCATAACACGGTGCCTGCCCGGTCTCTTTAGCCCCCGGTAACCACAGGAAGTTGGCTCAGGTCTCCTACCTGGCGTAGCCATACTCCCTGTGAGCCCCCCAATACATTTTTGGGTCTGAATCTCGGGCTTCCATCCGCTTTGCCGTGCTAGCTCCTCATAATGCCGCCTCTCTGCTTTTGCTGCCTCCAGCTCGGCTTTGGGGCGACAATAATCTCCAGGCTGTTCCCAGGGTCCTTTCCCGTCTAGAATCTCCTCCCAAGTCCGTTTCTCCAGGTGGTGCAGCCTCTCCCACTGCAGCTGCTGCTGCTCCTGTTGCCTCTCCTGTGGCCTGTTGACACGCTGCTTGGTCCGTTTGTGGTGGGTGATTCTGTCACGGTTTTCATAGGGTGAAGGAGAGTCGGACCAAACTGCAGCGTGTCGATTGCGATCCATGTTTATTGAAACAAACGTAAAGACGAATAAACACAAACACTACAAAACAATAAACGTAACGAAAACCGAAGACAGCCTATACTTGTGTAAACTAACACCGAACAAGGACATCAGGACACTAAGGACAATCACCCACAATACAACCAAAGAATATGGCTGCCTAAATATGGTTCCCAATCAGAGACAACGATAACCACCTGCCTCTGATTGAGAACCACTTCAGACAGCCATAGACTTTCCTAGAACACCCCACTAAGCTACAACCCCACTAAGCTGCACACCACATACAAAAACCCATGTCACACCCTGGCCTGACCAAATACATGACGAAAAACACAAAATACTTCGACCAGGGCGTGACATTAGCCTTGTTAAAATCCCCAGCTACAATAAATGCAGCCTCGAGATATGTGGTTTCCAGTTTACATAGAGTCCAAGAATTTCTTTCAGGGCCATCGAAGTGTCTGCTTGCGGGGGGATGTACACGACTGTGATTATAATCGAAAATAATTATCTTGGTAGATAATACGGACGGCTTTTGATTGTAAGGAATTCTAGGTCAGGTGAACAAAAGGACTTGAGTTCCTGTATGTTGTTATGATCACACCACGTCTCGTTAATCATAAGGCATACACCCCCGCCCTTTTTCCTACCATAGAGATTTTTGTATCTGTCGGCGCGATGCGTGAAGAAACCAGGTGGCTGTACCGACTCTGATAACGTATCCCAAGTGAGCCATGTTTCCTTGAAACAAAGAGCGTTAGAATCTCTGTCTCTCTTGAAGGCAATCCTTGCTCTGATTTCTTCTACCTTGTTGTCAAGAGACTGGACATTGGTGAGTAGTATACTCGGGGGCGGTGCGCGATGTGCCCGTCTACGGAACCTGACCAGAAGACCGCTCAGTCTGCCCCTTCTGCGGCGCCATTGTTTTGGGTCACCGGCTGGGATCCTCTCCAGTAATATAACTTAAGATTTCCTGGGGTAACAATATAATAAGTAATACATAAGAAAACAAAATACTTGTCACGATCGTCGTATGAGTGAGACCAAGGCGCAGCATGAATAGAGTTCCACGTATTTTTTATGTACTTAAACTCACCAAAACAAAACAACAAACAACCAAATGAAACGTGACGCTACTAGTGTGCACACAGGCATCTAACTGTAGACAAGATCCCAAACCAGAAAGTGGGGGAAAAGGGCTGCCTAAATATGATCCCCAATCAGAGACAATGATAAACAGCTGTCTCTGATTGGGAACCATATCAGGCCAACATAGACATACAAAAAAAACCTAGACATGCAAAAACCTAGAGTACCCACCCTAGTCATACCCTGACCTAATCAAAATATATAGAAAACAGAGATCTCTAAGGTCAGGGCGTGACAATACTGCATAGTTTCCTAGGAACGCGAGGCAAGGCGACCATCTCTGTCGGCGCCGGAAGTATGCGTTTGAGCCAATCAGTTGTGTTTTGACAAGGTACGGGTGGTATATAGAGATATCCCTATTTGGTAAAAGACCAAGTCCATATTATGGCAAGAACAGCTCAAATAAGCAAAGAGAAATGACAGTCCATCATTACTTTAAGACAATAAAGTCAGTCAGTCATAAAAACCATCAAGCACTTTGATGAATCTGCCTGTCATGAGGACCCCCGCAGGAAAGGAAGACACAAAGTTACCGTTGCTGCAGAGTTCATTAGAGTTACTCGCCTCAGAATTTGCAGCCCAGAAAAATGCTTCACAGAGTTCAAGTAACAGACACATATCAACATCAACTGTTCAGAGAAGATTGCATGAATCAGGCCTTCATTTTTTAATTGCTGCAAAAAAACACTATTAAAAAACACCAATAATAAGAAGAGACTTTAATGGGCCAAGAAACACGAGCAACGGACATTAGACCGGTGGAAATCTGTGCTTTGGTCTGATGAGTCCAAATCAGAGATTTTTGGTTACAACCACTGTGTCCACCATGATCTCCGCATGTGTGGTTCCCACTCTGAAACATGGAGGAGGAGGTGTGATGGTGTGGGGGTGCTTTGCTGGTCACACTCTCAGTGATTTATTTAGAATTCAAGGCACACTTAACCAGCATGGCTACCACAGCATTCTGTAGCAGTATGCTATCCCATCTGGTTTGCGCTTCGTGGGACTATCATTTGTTTTTCAACAAGACAATGACTTCAACGACACCTCCAGGCTGGGTAAGGGCTATTTGACCAAGAAGGAGAGTGATGGTGCTGCATCAGATGACCTGGCCTCCACAATCACCCGACCTCAACCCAATTGAGATGGTTTGAGATGAGTTGGACTGCAGAGTGAAGGACAAGCCGTCAACAAGTGCTCAGCATATGTGGGAACTCCTTCAAGACTGTTGGAAAAGCATTCCTCATGAACATGGTCGAGAGATTGCAAAGAGTGTGCCATCAAGGGAAAGGGTGGTTACTTTGAAGAATCATGATTCCAAAAATCTAAAATATATGGTTTTTGGTTACTATTTCATGTTTTCGGCCTAGATGGTTCTCAATCCATCTCAAATATATTTAGACTGTTGTTTTTAACACTGTTTTGAGTTTTCACATTTTTGTTTTTGTTACTACATGATTCCAAATCAGATGAAAACCATTATTTCATAATGTTGATGTCTTCACTATTATTCTACAATGTAGAAAATAGTAAAAATACAATTTTGACTGGTACTGTACATGCATATAAACTATTGTTGGAACAGTTGATTTTCAGGGCAAACTCTTAAATGATCAAGTAAAGCAAAACCTGTATGCAACTTTTCAATGTTATTATATTTCATGAATCACTTTTTTCAGAATGCATAACATCCTCAAGTTGACCCCGATACCTTGAAAAAGAAGCAAAGCAAATTACATGGTTGGTGGAAATATAATTTGCTATTCTAAGCACTAAGGTTAAAAGAGTATATGAACATTGTTTTCAGAGAAAAGTGATATATTCTTTGGTATCTGGAAGTGTGTCCCGTCAGATTTAATGAAACACTCATGTTCTATGACTGAGTGGAATTTCTTTGAATTGCACTGAGTTAAATTCTACATCCCGTCACTCAAACTCATATTCAAATTCTATATCTTGTGGGGTGTGGCCAGTTTGAATTGAATTTCAACTCATGAATCACAGATTATCCATTATATTGATTGACCAGATGTTTGAGTGGCCACTCTAACAATGGAAATACATGTCCTCATTGGGAGGAGGTGAGATCAGGTGGGACAATTCTAGACATTGAGAGGGCAGATAGGCCTGTGAACAACAGGCACAACCCCAAACGCATCTCCAATATAAAGTGTTTTTTATCAACGTTGGCGGGATGTCACGTGTCCTACTTATATCAGTACACTCGTCACAACCTAAGCCTTACGAAACTTCTATTCTATCAAATTAGCCTCATGTTACAAATAAACCATAGTGTTTTTTGTTGACTAAATTCAACACTCTCTCATTGACCTCAAAACAAAACCTGATTGTTTGGTGGGTGAAAAACAAAAAAACACCACATGCTGGAGGAGACAGATTTTGGACTGAGTTTCCCCTCTCGCTTCGCCTCTTCCTCTCTGGTTGAATGCAAGGGGCCAGGGTTCCGCTCTAGAGGCACGGTTTCAACTGCCCCTACAGTCTTGCTTCGGTATTGCAGTTTAAGTGATGCCTGGCTCAGAAAGACTATTTCCATAGATGATCACATAGAGAAGTCAGATTAGAAAATTCCTAATAAAACACTTTAGTTGTAATCTTTGTGTACCAAAAATACATAATAATTCAAATAATTGTTGCTGAGGCAGTTTTTCTTTCTTCATCACTCATTTGATATTCACCCAATGTCTGCCATGTTTTTGGATGACGTGATGACACGAATGCGATGTTGGTCTGTCAAAACCGGATGCAACCCGTTTATAGACAGTCCATGAATTGGCATATGCGAACGTGAGTAGATGATAAAAGAAAACAACGGTCAGACTTGACTTCTTTATACCTCATTAGTTGACTGTTTGATTGTTTGGTTGATAGGCTGTTGGTCGACCGAGATTTCTTTAGTACGAGACACCGGTCTGATTCATGCCAGTCTTAGTGGACTAATCCATTGTGGAGGTCATTGGGATGGCCCAGTCCATCACTAAGACACCGGTCTGATTCATGCCAGTCTTAGTGGACTAATCCATTGTGGAGGTCATGGGGATGGCCCAGTCCATCACTAAGACACCGGTCTGATTCATGCCAGTCTTAGTGGACTAATCCATTGTGGAGGTCATGGGGATGGCCCAGTCCATCACTAAGACAGTCTCATGCCAGTCTTAGGACTAATCCATTGTGGAGGTCATGGGGATGGCCCAGTCCATCACTAAGACACCGGTCTGATTCATGCCAGTCTTAGTGGACTAATCCATTGTGGAGGTCATGGGGATGGCCCAGTCCATCACTAAGACATGTGCTACTGAAGTTGTATAGGGTTATATTACGTAAGAACAATGGTGCAACACTAATAAAAAATCATATTATTTTATAACATGCGTTTCTCCCACGTTGGATAGCGGTCGCTGTCCGCGGTTCTGAAACACATCAGTGTGCTGTTGAATTGATGCCTTTTCCTAGACCATGTTGCTACAGAAATAAGACCGATCCTGCTTCTGTTTGAACGTTTGTTTAATAGCCTACTGATTCCGTAGGCTATCAGTAGGCTATTAACATTAACAAACATTCAAACCGAAGCAGGATCGGTCTTATTTCTATTAGAGATATATGTTTGTTTAATAGCCTACTGATTCCGTGATTCAATTCCAAAATTCTGAATTGAGCCCAACCCTGATGCCAATCCACAGACAGGATTTGCTTTTATTCTATGAAGTAATCCATGTTTTATACCTGTACAAAGAGAGAGTTCACTTTTTTATTTTTGATTACCACATTTTTTGATTTTTGTTGGACTTTAGGGATATTTCATAGGTAGTTACTAGAGAATCCGTTTGTGGTGGATATTTTTTAATCTCACAAATGTAGCTGTTTGGTCTCTGTTTTATGTGTGAGCTGCGTTCCTCTGTCCTAGAAGATTGTCGCTGTTGTGTGCCACTTGTCAGGGACAGGTTCCTGAAAGCAGTGGCATGCCCTGGCATGGTGACATGGGGGGAGAGGGGGGAGAAATGTGACGGCATGGCAGGAATCTGAAACAGGCCCACATGCCAGTCGGCACGTCTCTGGCCACCCCCCCCCCCCATCCCAGTCCCACCATCATCGCATCCCAACGCGTGTGAACGAACATCTTCCTGCTCCTTCCTCTTCAACAAACCCAGTCTATTGATAGCAACCTCTCAGCTCTCAGCCAAGACTTTGCCTTGTGTCTGTTTTTAGGTCTGACAATATGCAGCCTATGTTTTGTTTGTGTACTCTTGAATCTCAGATGATATTTTTTTGTTCCTTGTGCATCCTGTAGAATGGTGGGTGGAAGTGTTCTCTGATTAGCTTTGAGACACTCCCATGAGCAATAGAGGTCAGAACAGGCTGTTTACCAATGGGGTTAAAACAAGAGCTATAAGATTGCTCACAAATCATTGTCTTTAAGACTTCCACTCATTCATTTGGCTTCTAAACTTAGATCTTTGCACACTTATCTAGGCTACTTGTTGAAAGCAGAGGTTTTGACCAGCTGCTTGGAGTGTTCTGTAATGGTTTTTGTGTGTTGACTTGGCAAGACAAGGCCAGGCTCAACATACTATCTGACCCCCTGAACCATCCTCAGATCAATCAAAGCCAAATTAACTACTGGTCATTTCTCAAGGTGGGGTGATGCAATCCTTCCAAGTTAATTGTGGAGCCTGGATGACAAGTCTCAGAGTCCTCGGCCAAGAGTTTGCTTTGCTTTGATATCACTATTAGCACAGCTCTTCCTCGTGCAAGGAGAGACCAGGGGAGACGGAGAACTTGAACTCCAATCACAAAAGCATGCTGGGGTTTTGAAGACTCTAAAGGATCCCCGACTAGTGTGGGCCTGCCTTTATCCTTTTCAACTTTTCCAAAAGCAGCCAGTCTTAAAGCAGGGCCATTCTTTTTGAAGATCGTGTTCTTTGTTAGATGCAGTTTTCATGCAGTATGTCAAGCTCATGTGTTCATGCTCTTTTATGTTTCTCTCTCATGTTTTAGGATCTCTGCTAATAATTAAATCTTTTGGAAATAATGTCAGCTTGCAGTCTTAAAAGCAGAAAAGTGAGGGTGGGGCGGTCAGGTGTGTTTGTTTACACTGCAATTGCCACTTCTGTGTGGTCCGAGCCGTGCAAGCTCCATGGTAACCACCACAAAGATGGCTTTGACTGTTGAAAAAAAACAGCTTTTCAATTCTATGTAATGCAACTGAAGCAACCCACTATTGAGCCCTGATGATGATGATGGCGAGAGAGGAACATTGAGTGTGGGAACATTGAGTGTGGAAACAGCCGTGAGGGTCGTAGAGAAAGGGTAGTGTACACAGGGGAACAATCATCATCATCCGGTGCTCTTGTAAAGCCTGTGTTCTTTGAAAGGAGAAATCTCCCTCCAGAGGGCATGGAGGATGGGTGTTTCAGAAGCACCTGCAGCAGTTCCATCCACTCTCAACACAGGTCTCATTGAGCCTCTATCATTTCCAATGGTTGTCTTTTACTGTACCATACTATATGAGCACTTGAGGGCCACATGGTTGTGATATGAGAAATACAAGTTTCAAGTCAACTGTTATTAAAAAGGAAGGAAAGCAGACACAGAATTTGATTACAACGTTTGACCCAATGCCCAACGGCTAAGCCAGCAGATTTCAGGGCATTAGGCTGTGGTGGTTTTCGCTAGCCGGAGGAGGTACAGGTCGGGTAGATTATTGTTGTTGAAGTGATTGTGCTCTAGCCTTCACGTGAAAGGAAATGGAGTATTGTCTGAGGCTGAGCCGTCTGCCAAGACTGAGCTGGTGTTAGTGGACCAAGGCACAGGAAACCACAGCGTTTTGAACCAACAACTTCTACTGCCAGAATCCATTAACAACTTGTTTGTAGCCCTTTGTACTACACTGCTGTACTCTTTGTGTTAATCTTGTTTTCAGCTCTTCCATGTGGCCTACGTCCTGATCAAGTTTGCCAACGCCCCGCGGCCTGACCTGTGGGTCCTGGAGCGCTCCCTGGACCATGGGAAAACATACGCTCCATGGCAGTACTTTGCTCGTAAGTGTTGCTGTTTATTTTCAAATTCACACCATGTGCACAGTATACACATTTGTTTATTATGCTTGTGCCTTTTAAGGCGCTTGGTTGGGCGGGACTGACATTTACGTTTGAGTCATTTAGCAGACTCTCTTATCCAGAGAGACTTACAGGATCAATTAGGGTTAAGTACTTTGCTCAAGGGCACATCAGCAGATTCATCACCTAGTTGGCTCTGGGATTCAAACCAGTAACCTTTTGATTACTGGCCCAGGCTAGGCTACCTGCCGCCCTAACTTGAAAACGTTTAAAACAGTTGAAAACAGCATTATTGGAACATGAAGATGACCTATCGTCCAGTACATGTTTTTTCATATACCTTGAAATTCAGATGTGTTGCTGCTGAATGCAGACTAAAGGGAACTGGCAAACATTACCACACATATGAAAATGTCATATTGTGACGAAATGTCTTCGTAAAAGATTTGTGAAGCACATTACGTGCTGTTCTACAGAGCTGTAATACTAATACTTAACCATGAGTGCAAAAAGCTTGGTTTATGAGTGACTTATGATGCATCTATGATCCAGTCAGTAGGCCTAGTCTCTCCTATATACCACCCCCTGGCCTACACAGACTCACCAGCCTGCTCTCAAGGTGAAGACATGTCCCGTCCCTGTGAGGCATGTGTGTGAGCACACACACCTTCCCAGCAGAAACAGCTGTGTCTCATTTCTCCTTTTGAATTTCATTTGACGATTTTCTCTCTCTCTCGACGATTTATATACTCCTGGCTCTATGTATTAAATAGTCTTGATTCTTGTTATTCGGTAGATGTATCTTCATAAAAATGGCAACGATTTTTCACTGTTCAACATTCCAATTTCGATTCAGGGTTACAGTCAAGGCCCTGCAATAGACTAGCGTCCTCTCCAGGGGTTGTACTTGTACATCAAGCTGCCTCATGCTACAGAAACAGGATATAGACTCCTGCCCTGTGGGCCGTTCTGACTCAGACAAGGCTACATGCTTTTTTTCTTCTTATAGTGATGGATAAGATCAGAGGAAAAAGATGCAGATGAAGAATTTGATGAAGAAAGTATTTTAGACAAATAACCACCAAGGCCTGTCAATGTGGGCCCCTGATAGAGAGATGTTGGTATTTGACCACAGGAGGCTGCTGAGAGGAGGACAGCTCATAATAATGACTGGAATGGAGTCAATGGAATGGTATAAAAACACATGGAAACATTGTGTTTGAGCTCGATACCATTCCATTTATTCCGTTCCATCCATTACTATGAGCCCGTCCTCCTTCCAATTAAGGGGCCACCAACCTCCTGTGTATTTGACAGACCACTCTTTGTGTTCTTGATATCAGATTCTGAAAGGGAGTGCATTGAGAGGTTTGGTAAACAACCGAATGGACGCATAGTTGGAGATGACGATCAGATCTGCACCACAGAGTACTCTAAAACTGTCCCATTGGAGAACGGAGAGGTGAGAAACTGAATTGGGAATGGGAATTGCTGAATCCCGTGAAATGTACCTAAAGACTACTACTTCTGTAGATTGATGGGGATATTGTTGTCTGAGTGATGTTGTGTTGTTGTCCCAGATTGTGGTGTCCCTGGTCAACGGTCGCCCGGGCTCTAAGAACTTCAGCTATTCTCCAGTGCTGAGAGATTTCACCAAAGCCACGAACATCCGCCTGCACTTCCTCAGGACCAGCACTCTGTTGGGGCACCTCATCTCCAAGGCCCAGAGGGACCCCACTGTCACACGCAGGGTGAGACTGAGTCACACAACAGCAGCACAGGCACCCAATTCAGTTCATTACAGTTCAGATCAATTCAGTTCAGTTCAATACAGCTCAACTCAACAAGAAATGCACCGTCAGCAGAGTACAAAACACAATGACGTTGTCTCACACCAACCTGTTATATGCAGCATACCTGCTGCCTCATCAAATCAATTGTAGCGAAATGCTTGTGTTCCTAGTTCCAACAGTGCAGTAATATCTAACCATTCACAACAATATACACAAATGCAATTAAAAAATAATGCAATTCAGAAATATATCAATATTAGGACGAGCAATGTCCGGAGTGTGTGTGTACGTGTACCAGTCAAACGTTTGGACACACCTACTCATTCCAGGGTTTTTCTTTATTTTTTATTATTTTCTACATTGTACAATAATAGTGAAGACATGAAATAGTTTGGATGATTTATTTAACTCCTTTGGTTACTTCTTTGGTTACCCTGGAATGAGTTGGTGTGTCCAAACGTTTGACTGGTACTGAACCTGTATAAATGCATCTTAAATGATGCTAGTGAGGGTCTGTGGCCGAGACCATGACTAAAAACCAGTTAACCCAATGTGACTCAGATCAGCTGCGGTGCCAGACAATGGCTGGGTTTGTTTAGGTGAGGTTGATATGTAGTGTTTCAAATAGAGCTGATTGTTTTGGTTCTGCTACAATATTCTGACGGTGTTGCTCCCTCTCTGTGTGGTTGACAGTATTACTACAGCATCAAAGACATCAGTGTCGGGGGACGCTGCGTTTGTCACGGCCATGCGCAGGTGTGTGGGGGACGTAACCAAGGCAACCCGAATCGGTGAGTTGAGCCCTTTTCTTACCTTCACCTGTAACATCAAGCCTCTGCACTTGTTTTTGACAAGCTAAAGCATTGTTTATTTTTAACTTAGGTTCTTATTGTTGATGCTTACAATTGAATGATCTGTCTATCATCCATTCACTGTAATAGGCGTATTATGTATGCAAACGTTTCCCCAAAAGAAAGAGGAGAGGATCCATTGAGTTATCCAGAATGATAAACTCTTCTTTTCTACATTGTTTATTCATCGTTTACAGGTTTGAAGGGATGTGTTGTGTTCAGTCAGTTGGTTTTCTGGGATGAGATTAAAACTGTTGTTGATGCAGTTTAGAGCATCTGTGTCTGAGATCGAAGAGATTGTTGGTGGTTTGATAGAAAGGAAATGACCTCATCTGTTTGTTTCCTGGCATTGCCATTGTAAAAAGGCAACAGGTTATTTTGGTTATACTGATTAGTAGTAATTGTAAGTGTGATGTAAACCGTTGGCAAGAGGCCAAGATGATGTTGTTATAGAGGTGATGTATTTTATCGGCAATGAAAAACAATAAGGGTTAATGACATCATACTGTAGTTTGACAGTGACGACTGATCTATCCATTGTATTTGCTTCACTCACTTTGGAAGTTATTTGACTGTTTTACACCTTACACTGCATGAAGATGCTTTTGAGTAGAGACGCTCTATATTAATTACATACAGGTAGGCTACATGACATCCTCTCTTCAAAATGAAATTACATTTTATTTTCACATGAATACAACAGGTACTTACAGTCAAATGCTTACTTTACAAGCCCTTAACCAACAATGCAGTTTTAAGAAAAATAGAAATATAACAAATAATTAAGGAGCAACAATAAATTAACAATAACTCTGTTCATGTACAGAGTCAATGTGCTGGGGCTCCGGTTAGTTGAGGTAATTGAGGTAATATGTACATGTAGGTACAGTGCCTTGCGAAAGTATTACACACAGGTGGATTGTATTTACCATCATTAGTCATTTAGGTCAACAATGGATCATTCAGAGATCCTCACTGAACTTCTGGAGAGAGTTTTCTGCACTGAAAGTAAAGGGGCTGAATAATTTTGCACGCCCAATTTTTCAGTTTTTGATTTGTTAAAAAAGTTTGAAATATCCAATAAATGTCGTTCCACTTCATGATTGTGTCCCACTTGTTGTTGATTCTTCACAAAAAAATACAGTTTTATATCTTTATGTTTGAAGCCTGAAATGTGGCAAAAGGTCGCAAAGTTCAAGGGGGCCGAATACTTTCGCAAGGCACTGTAGAGGTAAAGTGACTATGCAAGGATAATAAACAGAGAATAGCAGCAGCAGCGTAAAAATGGGGGGTAGGATGGGGACAATGCAAATAGTCCAGGTAGCCATTTCATTAACTGTTCAAGAGTGGGGGTAGAAGCTGTTTAGAAGCCTTTTTGACCTAGACTTGGCATTCCGGTCCCGCTTGCCGTGTGGTAGCAGAGAGGACAGTCAATGACTAGGGTGGCTGGAGTCCTTGGCAATGTTTTCGGCCTTCCTCTGACACCGCCTGGTCTAGAGGTATTGGATGGCAGGAAGCTTGGCCCCATTGATGTACTGGGCCATACGCACTACTCTCTGTCGTGCCTTGCGGTCGGAGGTCGAGCAGTTACCATACCAGGCAGTGATGCAACCAGTTAGGATGCTCTTGATGGTGCAGCTGTAGACCTTTTTGAGGATTTGAGGACCCATGACACATCTTTTCAGTCTCCTGAGGTGGAATAGGCGTTGTCATGCCCTCTTCACCAATGTCTTGGTGTGTTTGGACCATGTTAGTTTGTTGATGTGGACACCAAGGAACTTGAAGCTCTCAACCTGCTCCTCTACAGCCCCGCTGATGAGAATGGGGACGAGCTCGGTCCTCCTTTTTCTGTAGTCCACAATCATCTCCTTTGTCTTGATCACATTGACGGAGAGGTTGTTATCCTGGCACCACACTGCCAGGTCTCTGACCTCCTCCCTGTAAGCTGCCTGTGATCAGGCCAACCACTGTTGTGTCGTTGGCAAACTTAATGATGGTGTTAGAGTCGTGCTCAGTACAGGAGGGGACTGAGTACTCACCCCTGAGGGGGCCCTGTGTTGAGGATCAGCATGGCAGATGTGTTGTTACCTACCCTTACCACTTGGGGGCGGCCGTTAGGAAGTCCAGGATCCAGTTGCAG
The DNA here is from genome assembly GCF_023373465.1 of Oncorhynchus keta. NCBI lineage: Eukaryota > Metazoa > Chordata > Actinopteri > Salmoniformes > Salmonidae > Oncorhynchus > Oncorhynchus keta. The sequence goes on along the minus strand of NC_068443.1, from coordinate 23,998,380 downwards.
ATGGAGGTGTTTAGTCCCAGGGTCCTTAGGTTAGTGATGAGCTTTGAGGGCACTATGGTGTTGAGCACTTAGCTGTAGTCAATGAATAGCATTCTCACATAGGTGTTCCTTTTGTCAAGGTGGGAAAGGACAGTGTGGAGTGCAATAGAAATTGCATCATCTGTGGATCTGTTGGGGCGATATGCAAATTGGAGTGGGTCTAGGGTTTCTGGGATAATGGTGTTGATGTGAGCCATGACCAGCCTTTCAAAGCACTTCATGGCTGCAGACATGAGTGCTACGGATCAGAAGTCATTCAGGCAGGTTACCTTTGTGTTCTTGGGCACAGGGACTATGGTGGTCTGTTTGAAACATGTTGGTATTACAGACTCGGTCAGGGACAGGTTGAAAATGACACTTGTCTCTCCCGGGTGGCGCAGTGGTTAAGGGTGCTGTACTGCAGTGCCAGCTGTGCCACCAGAGACTCTGGGTTCGCGCCCAGGCTCTGTTGTAACCGCGACCGGGAGGTCCGTGGGGCGACGCACAATTGGCCTAGCGTCGTCCGGGTTAGGGAGGGTTTTGGCCGGTAGGGAAATCCTTGTCTCATCGCGCACCAGCGACTCCTGTGGCGGGCCGGGCGCAGTGCGCACTAACCAAGGTTGCCAGGTGCACGGTGTTTCCTCCGACACATTGGTGCGGCTGGCTTCCGGGCTTCCGGCGCTGTGTTAAGAAGCAGTGCGGCTTGGTTGGGTTGTGTATCGGAGGACGCATGACTTTCAACCCAATCCCAAAACTTTTTCCTGTCTGTCCTAGGAAAACAGTCCTGTAGCTTAGCATCTGTGTCCTCTGACCACTTCCTTGATGAGTGAGTCACTGGTACTTCCTGCTTTAGTTTTAGCTTGTAAGCAGGAATCAGGAGGATAGCGTTATGGTCAGATTTCCCAAATGGAGGGCGAGGGAGAGCATTGTACGCATCTCTGTGTGGAGTAACGGTGGTCTCAAGTTTTTTTTGTCTTCCTCTGGTTGCACATTTTATCATGACACAAGGCGAGACCCAGATACAGATGGTTGGAGTCTTACAATGTTTTTGAATACAAAAAGAGTAGGCAAGAGAATGGTCGTGTACAGGCAAAATTTCAAAACCAGATCAGAGTCCAGGAGGTACAGAGTGGCAGACCGGCTCGTGGTCAAGGCAGGCAGAATGGTCAGGCAGGCGGGTTACAAAGTCCAGAAACAGGCAAGGGTCAAAACTGGGAGGACTAGAAAAAGGAGTAATGCAAAAAGCAAAAGAACGGGGAAAACCGCTGGTTGACTTGGAAACATACAAGACGAACTGGCACAGAGAGCCAAGAAACACAGGGATAAATACACTTGGGAAAATCAGCGACACCTGGAGGGGGTGGAGACAATCACAAGGAAAGGTGAAACAGATCAGGGAGTGACACAGTTAACATGTTCGGAGAAATTAGGTAAAATAGATTTAAGTTTCCCTGCATTAAAGTCCCCGGCCACTAGGAGCGCCGCTTCTGGATGAGAATTTCCTGTTTGTTTATGACCCTATACGGCTCGCTGAGTGCCGTCTTAATTCCAGCATCGGTTTGTGGTGGTAAATAGACAACTACGAAAAATATAGATGAAAACTCCCTTGGTAAATAGTGTGGTCTACAGCATATCATGTGATAATCTACCTCAGGTGAGCAAAACCTAGAGAATTCCTTAATATTAGATTTTTTGCACCAGCTGTTATTTACAAATAGACACAGACCGCCACCCCTTACCGGAGGCAGCTGTTCTGTCTTACCGATGGACCGAAAACCCTGCCAGCTGTATGTTATCCATGTTGTCGTAAAACCACGACTCGGTGAAACATAAGATATTACAGTTTTTAATGTCCCGTTGGTAGGATATCCTTGATCGGAGCTCATCCATTTTGTGATCCAATGATTGCACGTTGGCTAATAGGACTGACTAAGAGGGGGTTTACTTACTCTCCTACGAATTCTCAGAAGGCAGCCGACCTCCGCCCACTTTTTCTCTGTATTTTCTTCACGCAAATGACGTGGATTTGGACCCGTTCCAGAGAAAGCAGTATATCCTTCGTGTCAGACTCGTTAAAGAAAAATCTTCTTCGTCCAGTTCGAGGTAAGTAATTGCTGTGCTGATGTCCAGAAGTTATTTTTGGTCATAAGTGATGGTAGCAGCAACATTATGTACAAAATCAATGCAAAAAATGAACAAAATAGCACAGTTGGTTAGGAGCACGTAAAACAGCAGCCATCCCCTCCGGCGCCGTTCTTGGAGAGTCATACGTGAAAGAATGATGCAGGAAACCCAATGTCTCTTCTTTTCTCCTCCTGTCTTTAGGCTGCAGTGCGAGTGCAAACACAACACCTGTGGTGAGTCATGTGACCGTTGCTGTCCAGGGTTCAACCAGAAGCCATGGCGGGTGGCGACGACAGACAGTCCCAATGAGTGCCAACGTGAGTACCACCCTCCACCATCACTCTCCTCTCTTTGCTACCCTCCACCCTTACCCTCCTCACTTTATCCCCCTCAACTCTCCTCTCTCTGTCACCCTCCATTGTCACCCTCCTCTCTTAGTCAGTCTCCATCCTCACCCTCTTCTCTTTGTTCTCTGACTGTTCTGTCTGTGTCCCAACGTTAGTGCCATGCTCCACCCTCGCTCTGCTGTATCTGTTCTCTATTCACACTACTGAGTCAAACCAAGCCAAACCAAGCTGTACTGAACGGCCCTGCTTGCACAACCACGACAATACATAATTACTGGAACTGTGCTGAAAAGTACAACTTGTAAAGAACTAATAGCCAAGCCAGCATAGTTTGGTTTGTGAGGCCACGATATTGTTAACTAGGTATGTGGGTATGACCGTTGTTTACTATCTCTGCTTTGTCACAAAGGAGTTTTATATGCATGTATTTTTTTCTTTCCATGGTAGCAATATCTTATCTTTATGATTCTCCCACCATCTCTTCTACCGTTAGCTTCAGTGCTAAATGCCCTGATATGGTGTTGGAACTAGGAAGAGTCCTCAGCAAACTGTTGAGGGCGTTACTCATGTGGTATGTCTACTGTAGCTAGCCCAGCGCCACTACTGCTGTACTCTATACAGCCGGCCAGTCAGTCCCAATGCCAGCTGGTTCCAAATTGCCTTGGCCTGTTGACAAGATCCTGAGTCGGAGATGCTGAAACTTGACCCTGCAACTCTACAACCGCAGAACAAGAGAGAGCAAAAGAGAGATAGCAAGGGAGAAGTCTGTAATTCAATCAGTACACTCTCGTATTACAAATGCACCCTAACCATTCATAAACATTAACCAGGCAGATTTAGGAGGAGGTTTTACAGGAGAAATTAGAGGAAGTACAGTCCTGTTAAAAGGCCTCAAATAACAGAGAACAATACAGAAACAATGTCTGATAAAACTGCAGTTCCTCACAATAAAATTACAGCTCTTAATAAAGATTGTTTAAAAAAAGAAACCGCTCTATACGACATTAAAACAAATCGTTTTGAGCTTGATAGACTTTATAGTTGCACTTTTTGGAACGGATAGTAACAGATAGTAGCTAGATATAATATATAAAATATAGTACTGACTCTTACCTGTCTGTGTGTGCGTGTCTGTTTCATGTGTGTCTCTGATTTGTGTGTTTGTTTCGTTTTTTTTCTCACAGCCTGTCAGTGCCATTCACATGCCACTGAGTGTTATTACGACCCAGAGGTGGAGCAGAGGACAGAAAGTTTAGACACCTTCGGCAGTTACAACGGGGGAGGAGTGTGCATCAACTGCCAGGTATGAAGCCCGTTTTAAGTCTGAATAGATTCTTGTGTGTGTGTGTGTGTGTGTGTGTGTGTGTGTGTGTGTGTGTGTGTGTGTGTGTGTGTGTGTGTGTGTGTGTGTGTGTGTGTGTGTGTGTGTGTGTGTGTGTGTGTGTGTGTGTGTGTGTGTGCATCTATCAGTTACACATACATGTCAGTACATACACACACAACAAGTAGGTCACAACAACAACTAACAGCAGGGTTCTAGACAGCCACAAGCCCGGGACAATTCATGGTCCCAGCCACAATGGCTAACCGTGTCCCGGGCTGCGTTCAACCCTTCATGAAAACCTTGCTAGCTTGATAGGCAGTTAGCTAGCAGCTGGGCTAGCTGCTACGCCTAAAACAACAAATCGAGCTCTCTCTCGTTCCGTGTTCAACAGGAGGTGGTCTCAGATCTGTTAGCAGCATTTATCCAATAAAAAACAAAAACATTTTCTGTGCCATTGGAAAACGTTTTACTATTTTGTGCCATAATGAACATGACCCAGATCTACGAGCAGGCATGGAGGTCTGTAATGGAAATTTCAATAAGCACGGATCAGTTTTAAGTCAACGTACACACGGTGGATATTCTCTGTACTAAACTCCTTGTGCAAACGGCATGAAGATAAATCCCTCTCTGTGCAAACGGCATGAAGATAAATCCCTCTCTGTGCAAACGTCTTCCAAATCAAACATGATGTCAGCCAGCTCATTTTGACTGAATCTCCCAAGACAAAGTAAAGTTTCTCAAAAACAATTATGAGATGCACTATTATCATTTGGGACTAAAATGCCCTTGCAGGAAGCATGTTTAAACAAGCCATCTACACTGCCTGCACACTCGGTGTGAAAGAAGATAAGGTCCCAAATGCAAACAGATAGATTAGCAACTGTAAGGTGTGTTTGATACAAACATTTATCTATAGTTGTAGAAAACAGTTTTGCATTTTGTCTTCTTGCTTTAGAGGAACCTTAGTTGCCCTCCAAAACATTGTGTCCCTCTGACCCACTCACTCTATTCATTCTAAAGCAGGACAGGAGTGTGTTGTGTGGCGTTTGTCTGATATCTCTGTCTATTTCCCTCTCACTAGCACAACACGGTGGGGGTGAACTGTGAGCTTTGTGCTGATGGATTCTACAGACCCCACGGAGTGCCTCCACAGTCTCACAGTGGCTGTATTCGTGAGTGAGACCCTTCCTTCTCTTCAAACTGTATTTCTCAGTTTTTCCTTTCTCTATGGTCGTAGTGTCTTCCTTTTTTCCTAAGTGCCTAATGATGTGAACGTATCACATTTAGTTGCAGTACAGTACCAGTCAAAAGTTTGGACACACCTACTTATTCAAGGGTTTTTCTTTATTTTTACTATTTTCTACATCAGTCAACGTCAGTCAATCCGGAACGTTTCATGAACTTTGAACGTTTCTTCAAGTGCAGTCGCAAAAACCATCAAGCGCTATGATGAAACTGAGTAGGTGAACGGATGATCTCAGCATGTGTGTTTCCCATCATAAAGCATGGAGGTGGTGGTGTTATGATGTGGGGGTGCTTTGCTGGTGACACTGTTGGTGTTTTATTTAGAATTCAAGGCACACTTAACCAGCATGGCTACCACAACATTCTGCGGCGATACGCCATCCCATCTGGTTTGCGGTTAGTGGGACTATCATTTGTCTTTCAACAGGAAAATGACCCAGCACACTTCCAGGCTGTGTAAGGGCTGTTTGACCAAGAAGGAGAGTGATGATGCTGCATCAGATGACCTGGCTTCCATAATCACCCGACCTCAACCCAATTGAAATGGTTTGGGATGAGTTGACCGCAGGGTGAAGGAAAAGCAGCCAACAAGTGCTCAGCATATGTGGGAACTCCTTCAAGACTGTTGGAAAAGCATTCCTCATGAAGAATGCCAAGAGTGTGCAAAGCTGTCATCAAGGCAAAGGGTGGCTACTTTGAAGAATCTCAGATATAAAATATGTATGTTTTGTTACTACATGATTCCATATGTGTTATTTCCTAGTGTTGATGTCTTCACTATTGTTCTACGATGTAGTAAATATAGTAAAAAAAAAAAAAGAAAAACCCTTGAATGAGTAGGTGTCCAAACTTTTGACTGGTACTATATATAAAAATAGTTGGGGTATTAATGTTTAGTAAAGAGCTAGTGTAGCTTGCTTTCTGACCTATGACTAATACGTAAGACCAAAATGGAACAGAGACTTCCATAGACTTTGGTGTTGTTTCTGACAGGCACACACATACACACAGTGGCACCAACCACTAGCACTAGCCACTTGTATTGTTGCTAAATTCAGTGCCACACTTGTGTACATTGCTAGCATAGTATGTCGTTGCTGTTCCTCGCCACATAAATAGCTGCAAGTTGTGATTGGGCTTTGAGAGGTGATGGAATTAAAATGGTTGCCCTCAGTGCATAGAAAATAGCAAAGAAGCCACAAACTCAATTAAGGTCAATGCCCATTCGCCACTCACTGTGCTGTTGCAAACTGTAACCTGTTCCGTTGGCTGATATTGAAACCTGTAACAAATGAATGATTTAGATAGATATTGTTTTACCTGCTCATAGCATACATAGACAATAGGGATCATTTATACTGAACTCCTTTGGACTCCCATTGTATAGTATATGAAGACATGTTATTGTATATGGTGACATGTTAGATACAATTCCTGTTTTCCTCATTCGATACTACATCGACCAATTAGTCACTCATTCTGCCGAGCATATGTAAACCAGTGCTCAGTAGTTGTAAACCAAGCCTGTGTTACGGTAGGTGGCAATGAGCCACGTTCAAGTGATTCATTATACACAGATAAAAGTAAAGGGGCTAACTTGGTATAGAATTTCTTAAAGAACTCAGTTGTAAACCCATCAGGCCCTGGAGCTTTGCTGCTCTGCATTGACTTGATAGACTGAAGGCTGCGAGGGGAATCAAGGTCATCTGCAGTTTCAGCCTCAACTGTGGGAGTCTCCAGTTCACCCAAAATGTAGTCATATTGGCAGTATCTGATGGAAATAGAAAGGAATAGAAAGATTTGAAGCTGTCATTGATCCCCGTTGGGTCAGGAATCAAGCTATTAGAGGAATCATTCATTTTGGGAATCAGATGGGTAAACTGTGTTTTAACTGGTGTACGAGCAGACTACTTGCCCTGTCGCCATGTTCATAGTAGGTACCACATGAATACAATAGTAACCGTTTAGTAGTAACCGAGATTGAAGTCGTATTATAAGTTCAAGTGTTGCTTATATTGCTCTGGGGATGGCGTCTGGGCATACTGATGGTCTAAGGCAAGGAAGGCTTTAGTGAGTTCTTTAGTGAGTTTAGCTTTCTAAATTTGGTTTAAATGAGAAGAATAAGAAATCATTTATCCTCTAAGATAGGCCTTAAGTGATTCCAATAAGAGAGAATGAGAGGTTGAGCTTGTCTGATTTGAAAAAAGAAAATGACCAGTAGAAGTGGAGATAACGTTACAGAAGTCTGCATCAGACAGGAGAAGAGAATTGAATCTCCAGAGAGGAGTAAGAGTCTGTCGAGGGCTAAAGGTCCACAGTCAGAAATTACAATGGGTAAATATTCAGAAGAGGTGACATTTGGAAGTAACTTATGATCAATAAAGAAATATTTAATATGAGAAAAATAATGGTGTACATGTGAAATGAAAGAATACTCTCTTGCCTGGGGATTCTGACATCTCCAGGGATCTGTACACCCATTCTGAACCATAAAACCTGAGAAGGACTTTGACATAGCAGAGGGAGACATAGTTCTGGGGTTGGAGCGGTCTAAAGCCGGGCTAATAACACAATTCAGATCCCCGACAAATATCAAAAGATGGGTGTTCAGAGAAATGATTTTCCTCAGCAACCCATTGGCAAATTCAACATCATCAAAAGTAGGAGCATATACATAGACCAATAAGACAGATGTGTGCCAAATGGTGCCAGTTATGATTAAATATCTCCCATTACTGTCTGAAATAACATTAGTAGTAGAGAAATGTATTATTTTACTAACCAAAATTGCAACCCCTCTGGCTTTGGAGTTAAAGTCTGAATGGAAAACCTGACTAAACCTGGAGTTTAGCAGCCTTGAGTGATCTTTAATGCGTAAATGGGTCTCTTGTAAAAAATACCACATCTGCTTTTAGCTTTTTCAAATGAGAGAAGACCCTAGACCTCTTGACAGGATTGTTCATTGCCTTAGTATTCCAAGATAAAAAAACTTTATAAGATTAGCCTTCTAAAATATTGAAATGAAAAAGGTGTGAAAACAGACCAAGTATTTGCAAAGATAAGAGAAAACTGATTAAAAAAGCTAAGGGAAATTTAAAAAAATAAATAAATACATTTGGACCGAATATGTCACTCCCCCTCCCCTCCCCAGCGAATAGAAACAGCGCAGCATCGGTGCATATAAACAGAAAACCTTCCTATCCTTATGCGGAGAGGCTCCGTAGCACCAGTCGTGAAATATATTTGAAAAGGCATTCACAAAATGGTAAGGTAGGTCAACGCGCGGCTCCAGCTGCAGGACGCCGACCATGATGATAATCCCGGGCATCAGGAGCGGACCGGGAACCTACCGAACTGGCTGAGGCGCGGGAGCATGACGACCTAGAGCACCGGAGAGAGAGCATACGTGACAGTACCCCCTCTCCTGCGTGTTCAGCTTCAGCCACAGGACGCTAACCCCAGGGACGATCCTGGGGATCCGGAGCGGACTGGTCGCCTCTGCTGAGGCGCAGAAACCTGACGAACCGGCTGAGGAGTGAACCTGATAAACTGGCCGAGGCACAGGAATCTGTTCACCCAGCTTCGGCATGGGAGCCTATCGAACCCGCCGAGACATGGGAGCCTACAAACCGTCTGAGGCCTCCCAGGGAGCACTGGGTCCAACACCCGGACCTGACATCACCCCCAACACCAAAACAAAACAAAAAACAGTCCCTGATGTTTCCATTTGTTGAGTCGTCATTCTGTAACGATGTACGCTGAGAGTCGGGAAGCAAGTTCAGGGAGTGAATACATGTCATAAATAAACACAACAAGAAACACAAAGAGCGTACCGACATGACAGATACAGGAACAATGATGACTGGGGAAGAAACCAAACGGAGTAACATATATACAGTTGAAGTCGGAAGTTTACATACACCTTAGTCAAACACATTTAAACTCAGTTTTTCACAATTCCTGACATTTAGTCCTAGTAAAAATTCCCTGTCTTAAGCCAGTTAGTATCACCACTTTATTTTAAGAATGTGAAATGTCAGAATAATAGTAGAGAGAATTATTTATTCGTTCATCACATTCCCAGTGGGTCAGAAGTTTACGTACACTCAATGAGTATTTGCTAGCATTACCTTTAAATTGTTTAACTTGGGTAAAACATTTTGGGTAGCCTTCCACAAGCTTCCCACAGTAAGTTGGGTGAATTTTGGCCCATTCCTCCTGACAGAGCTGGTGTAACTGAGTCAGGTTTGTAGGCCTCCTTGCTCGCACACACATTTTCAGTTCTGCCCACATATTTTCGAAAGGATTGAGATCAGGGCTTTGTGATGACCACTCCAATAACTTTTCCACGAGCTTCTTCTCCATTCACATGCTGAACCGGAACTCCAAGAATGATATTTTTTTCTGATCATAACCTAGGCCTACGTCATAAAGTGGCAACAACACAGTGGATTCCAATGCAGATGTTCATGCATATTTGGTACATCATGTGTGAATTTCATAAGGGCTTGTGGTTCGTGATCTGTGTAATACATAATATTTGTCTATGATGGATATATACTGCGTACTGTAGCTGTCAGAAGTCATAATCTTCCTAGGTCGGTAGATGAAAGATGTGCCACATCCCTTTTTATAAGTCTATAGAACCCAGAGAACATATACAGCTGTTACGGTTTTCTTCCAGTGAAAGATAGGAGGACCAAAATGCAGCGTGGTTATTTATAAACATCTTTAATAAAGATGAAAATACGAACAATATACAAAAACAATAAACGTGAAAAACCGAAACAGCCCTATCTGGTGCAACAAACACAGAGACAGGAACAATCACCCACAAAACACTCAAAGAATATGGCTGCCTAAATCAGAGACAACGATAAACACCTGCCTCTGATTGAGAACCACTCTAGGCAACCATAGACTTACCTAGACTACTTCACTAAACCACAATCTCATAACCTACAAAAAAAAACCTAGACAAAACACACCACATAAATACCCATGTCACACCCTGGCCTGACCAAAATAATAAAGAAAACACAAAATACTAAGGCCAGGGCGTGACAACAGCTCTCCTATTTTAAACTTGAAGTATCTGTCCTCAAGTCTTTCCTACTCCATCTCTCCATCTCTGTTAAATGTTGCATCGGGATGAAAGGGGGGATGGAGGGAGGGGGAGAGGGAGCGGCCTGGGTTATTCTGGAGGGAAGTAACAAGTCCTACAGTAAAACTGTGTTCCCATAGTCACCTTGTTAGCCCTCCGCTGCATCTAAAACCTCAGATGAGAAGACATTCATATGAATCTTACGTTTTAGTATAATGTTCTCATATTCAATCAAATACTGTAATTTCAAGGAAAACAATGATGCTTCAATTTGAGATTGTCAGCACTAGCCTGTGACCATTTGAAATGCAGATCCATCATAATTATGAAGGGAACATGTCATACAACAGGCAAATGAATGTGGTACTGGAGTGTAAGGTAACCCATTTACTGTAGTAATCCATATACAGCTGTAGTAGCCCAACTAATAATAGTAAATTAAATGACAGTAACAGGTTGACACGTGGCTTGTGATCCCTTGAAAGCACAACAGAGGTCAACAGGGTTAACTCATGATGATATATGCATCCCTAGAGTTACAGCAGGCTTTACTAAAGCAATCCAGCATTTTGAGATTATTCTAGAAATCAGGAGATATGGTTTACCAGGTAATCCATTTGAACAACTGAAAAACATTCAACAATAAAACTAAACATATATTTTTTATAGCCTAAACTGTATCTTTGTTCATCTAAAAAGGTTAGAATTAGTTCACTATAAAGTAGGAATAGGGCCATAGATTATCCTAGAAAACCACCCATATTGTGCGAAAAATGACAGAAGCAGGATGTGGCTGCTCCAGCACAGCAGAAACCATCTCTCTTGTAAAAAGCCCTACGGACCTTATTAGAGAATAGAATTAAAGTAAAGGTCATTTGGTATTTGTCAGGATACATATTTTTTGTTCATTCAAGTAAGAAGAACCTGTGTGGGCTTCATGGAGAAAAAAGGCAATTATTATATAGAACAGAATGCATGCTGAATTATGACTAACTATAAAACAAATTTCTCTTGTCTATGTTTGTCACTGTAATGATTTTCCTACTCTTCTGAGGAGGAGTAGGAAGGATCAGATTAATATGCAACGTGGTACGTGTCCATGTTAATATTTATTAAAACAAAAACAAATAAAAATAACAAGAGAACGAACAAAAACGAAACAGTTCTGTCTGGTGCAGACACAGAGACAGAAAACAATCACCCACAACTCAAAATGGGAAAACAGGCTACATAAGTATGGCTCTCAATCAGAGACAATGATAGACAGCTGCCTCTGACTGAGAACCATACCAAGCCAAACACATAGACAAAGAAAGAATACCCACATCACACCCTGACCAAACTAAAAATAGAAACATACAAAGCAATCTACGGTCAGGGCGTGACAGTCACGGCCGTCTTCCTGGAAGGAATAAGTGGACCAAAGTGCAGCGTGGTGAGCGTACATTTTCCTTTATTATGGAATGACGCCAACAAAACAAGAAACCAGATAAACAACCATGAAGCTTACAAGGGCTAAATGCCACTAACACAAGTCAACTACCCACACTGAAGGAGGGATAAAGGGCTACCTAAGTATGATTCCCAATCAGAGACAACGATAGACAGCTGTTCCTGATTGAGAAACATACCCGGCCAAAACATAGAAATAAAGAAACATAGAAAACAAAACATATAATGCCCACCCCACATCACACCCTGACCTAACCAAATAGAGAAATAAAACGTCTCTCTAAGGTCAGGGCGTGACAATGTTTATGTGAACAAGCGAAACACTTATAATTTGACAATCAATAATTTGACACTGGTTGACTAAGACAGCGGCCTCTTCCAAACCATAATGACGGTCCATCTGATATACAGTTGAAGTCGGAATTTTACATACACTTAGTCATTAAAACTTGTTTTTCAACCACTCCACAAATTAATTGTTAACAAGCTGTAGTTTTGGCAAGTCGGTTAAGACATCTACTTGGTGCATGACACAAGACATTTTTCCAACAATTGTTTACAGACAGATTATTTCACTTATAATTCACTGTATCACAATTCCAGTGGGTCAGAGGTTTACATACACTAAGTTGACTGTGCCTTTAAACAGCTTGGAAAATTCCAGAAAATTATGTCATGGCTTTAGAAGCTTCTGATTGACATCATTTGAGTCAATTGGAGTTGTACCTGTGGATGTATTTCAAGGCCTACCTTCAAACTCAGTGCCTCTTTGCTTGACATCATCAGAAAATGGGAAAAAGAAATCAGCCAAGATCCTCAGAAAAAACCTTGTAGACCTCCACAAGTCTGGTTCATCCTTGGGAGCAATTTCCAAACGCCTGAAGGTACCAAGTTCATCTGTACAAACAATAGTACGCAAGTATAAACACCATGGGACCACACAGCCGTCATACCGCTCAGGAAGGAGACACGTTCTGTCTCCTAGAGATGAACGTACTTTGGTGCGAAAAGTGCAAATCAATCCCAGAACAACAGCAAAGGACCTTGTGAAGATGCTGTAGGAAACAGTTACAAAAGTATCTATATCCACAGTAAAACGAGTCCTATATTGACATAACCTGAAAGGCCGCTCAGCAAGGAAGAAGCCACTGCTCCAAAACCGGCATAAATAATTGGCAGGGTAGCCTAGTGGTTAGAGTGTTAGAGTGTTGGACTAGTATCCGGAAGGTTGCAAGTTCAAATCCCTGAGCTGACAAGGTACAAATCTGTCGTTCTGCCCCTGAACAGGCAGTTAACCCACTGTTCCTAGGCCTTCATTGAAAATAATAATGTGTTCTTAACTGACTTGCAAGTTAAATAAAGATAAAATAACATAAAAAAGCCAGAATATGGTTTGCAACTGCACATGTGGACAAAGATTGTACTTTTTGGAGAAATGTCCTCTGGTCTGATGAAAGAAAAATTGAAATTTGACCATAATGACCATTGTTGTTTGGCGGAAAAAGGGGGATGCTTGCAAGCTGAAGAATACCATCCCAACCGTGAAGCGTGGGGGTGGCAGCATCATGTTGTGGGGTTGCTTTGCTGCAGGGGGGAATGGTCCACTTCACAAAATAGATGGCAACATGAGGAAGGAAAATTATGTGGATATATTGAAGCAACATCTCAAGACATCAGTTAAAGTTAAAGCTTTGTCGCATATGGGTCTTCCAAATGGACAATGACCCCAAGCATACTTCCGAAGTTGTGGCAAAATGGCTTAAGGACAACAAAGTCAAGGTATTGGAGTGGCCATCACAAAGACCTGACCTCAATCCTATCGAAAATGTGTGGCAAGAACTGAAAAAGCGTGTGCGAGTAAGGAGGCCTACAAACCAGACTCAGTTACACCAGCTCTGTCAGGAGGAATGGGCTAAAAATCACCCAACTTATTGTGGGAAGCTTTTGGAAGGCTTTTGCTCTGACCGTGCATGTCAGAGCAAAACCCAAGCCATGAGGTCAAAGGAATGAGCTCCGAGACAGGATTGTGTCGAGGAACAGCTCTGGGGAAGGGTACCCAAGAACACATTGAAGGTCCCCAAGAACACAGTGGCCTTCATCATTCATAAATGGAAGAAGTTTGGAACCACCAAGACTCTAGAGCTGGCCACCCAGGCAAACTGATCAATCGGGGGAGAAGGGCCGTGGTCAGGGAGATGACCAAGAACCCGATGGTCACTCTGACAGAGCTCCAGAGTTCCGTTGTGAAGATGGGAGAACCTTCCAGGACAACCATCTCGAGCCTGAATTCCAAGAGGCACGTCTGGAGGAAACCTGGCACCATCCCTACAGTGAAGCATGGTGGTGGTACCATCATGCTGTGGGGATGTTTTTCTGCTGAAGGGACTGGAAGACTTGTCAGGATTGAGGGGAAAGATAAACAGAGCAAAGTACCGAGAGATCCTTCATGAAAACCTGCTCCAGTGCGCTCAGGACCTCAGACTGGAGTGAAAGTTCACCTTCCAACAGGACAACGGCCTTAAGCACACAACCAAGACAACGCAGTAGTGGCTTCGGGACAAGTCTCTGAATGTTCTTGAGTGGCCCAGCCAGAGCCTGGACTTGAACCCGATCTAACATCTCCAGAGTGATCTGAAAATAGCTGTGTAGTGATGCTCCCCTTCCAAGCTGACAGAGCTTCAGAGGATCTGCAGAGAAGAATGGGAGAAACTCCCCAAATACAGGTGTGCCAAGCTTTTAGCGTCTTACCAAGAAAACTCAAGGTTGTAATCACTGCCAAAGGTGCTTCAACAAAATACTGAGTAAAGTGTCTGAATACTTATGTAAATGTGATATTTCAGTTTAAAAATAAAAAAATGTCTAAACCTGTTTTTGCTTTGTCATTATGGGGTAGGTTGATAAGATATATTTTTTTAAATCAATTTATTTTATACTGAATTGTAATAAAATGTGGAAAAAGCGAAGGGGTATGAATACTTTCCGAATGCACCGTATGTCACAAGCAGCAAGAGCAGTCTTTTCCCATGACTCTGTGTGTGTGTGTGTGTGTGTGTGTGTGTGTGTGTGTGTGTGTGTGTGTGTGTGTGTGTGTGTGTGTGTGTGTGTGTGTGTGTGTGTGTGTGTGTGTGTGTGTGTGTGTGTGTGTGTGTGTGTGTGTGTGTGTGTGTGTGTGTGACTATAGCCTGCAGGTGTGATGCCAGGACGACTGCTGCTTGTGAGATGGGGACAGGACGCTGCCGATGCCGTGCAGAATTCACGGGAAACAACTGTGAACGCTGTGCAGATGGTTACTATGGCTACCCGCAGTGCATCAGTACGTAAACTCTCCTCATTTCTAAGCTGTACCAATTATTTGTATAAAGCGATTATTTGGGATTGGAAATATGTTGTACGCAGAGGAAATGAATGACTGAATGAATGGATGGCTGGCGGGACAGATAAACGAATTAACCAACGAACACCAAATAAATGACTGAACGACCAGTGGGAGAATGAACAAATGTATGAATGAATAACAAATAATAAGGTGTATAATATAGCCCTGCCCTAGCTTGGTTTACATTTGGACACAGGGTGAGGAAGGAAACTCGTTCAGAAGCTCTTAATTGAGGAAGTCCAGCTTTTGACCTCAGAGGAAGCTTTACTATACAGTAAGAGCCCATGCAGAATGTTGTGAGGAGTTGGGATCGGAAGAAGGCTAATTGACCTCATTCCTATATAACATGTAAGAATATTTGTTGAATTATTTCATGTTTTGGATCAACATTCCCAGATCTAAAGAGAAAAAAAAACAAGTATACAGGATATGTTTTCTGTGGAGCTGTGTGAGGGAGCTGGCTGACGCCCTCACATTGACGAGACAGAGATGGTGATAGGCTATTTTTATTAAAACTTTCATGCAATACCAGCAGTCCTCCTCACACTGAACATCATCCTCCATTTTTAAAGAAACTGAGCACTTGAAGCAGGAAGCCACAGGTGTGTGCAATTAGGTAATTAGAAAGGCTCACAAGTAGTCAACTGACAATTAAAGGGACATTCTACATTCTATGTGGCGACGTCCTTTAAGTAAGGGCTTGTCAGTCATGGACTTTGGTCTGACACCATGAGAAGCACGAAGAATGTTCTGATTACAGAGTTGAAATACTGTACATTCACACAAAGGTAAAGTTTGAGTTGATTGGAAAATATCAATGAACTGGATTTGCATGTAATAATGAATTTACATTTTAGGATCATAGATATATAAACACACAATAACTACATTAATACAAATTACAGTGAAGGCTACACATCCAAAGACTGCAGTACTGCTACAACATATTCTCAGAAGAAATTAAATGTCAGTCCTTTACCACACTCTCCTCATTCTGTCGTACCTTCACCTTAGCACGTCAACACAGACACACGCCTCACCCTGCATGTCTTTAGGTTGAGTTGTTCATTCTTCTCGTATTCTGATTATTGACCTTTAGACATTGTGTCAGTGTGTGATGATGCATAAGGTCATGTTTCAACTCTGTATTCAGAACATTCCTCGTGCTTCACATGGTGTCCGACCAAAAGCCATGATTGACAAGCCCTTACAATCCCCATGTGTCACACTATGTGTTTGTGAGAGAGTTTGGCAGTTCTACTGTACTGTCTTATCTATTCTCCCAAAGGAGCTTGTCTATTTTCTTAAATGACCAAGTCTTTATTTATTAGAAACACAGTTGACTAATATATGTTACCTTCATGCCTACTCTCATGTCTTTCCACACTTGCTGTATTAACAAGGACAGTGCCATCTTGAAGATGCGTTCTGTTTCTCACTGTTTACTGATATTGTAAATCTGGAATCTGTTTAACTGATGTTCTCTGGATCAGTCCAATCCCATAGAAAGTGAAACATGATGTTGTCCTGGCTAAATTCCACAACAAACCTCCTCATCCCCATAGTCTAATCATGCCTTCCACAGTAAAAACTAAAGGGGCTGTATACATATCTTGATTACCCCGTTGATTTAGCTATGGTAGACACAAATCATTAACTAAACCTTCCATGTCAACTTTTATACAGAGGTTTTATACAGAAATTCTAATGGGTGAGTAATCGACCCCAGGTGGTTAGCTTTCCCTTGTCATATAAACAGAAGATTTAATGTGGAATGAAGAATTTGGGTTGGCATTTTATTAATACAGTGGAGAGATTTATGACTGGATGCGATTATTAAAAGCAGGATTTTATCTTTTGGAGGCTGTGAGTGCTCCAAGAGCAGTCTAAACATGAATAGTAGACAGACTCCCTGGTAGTGACTAAATCAGGTTCTGTTTGGGGTGGGCTGCTATCATCAGCAATATCTCTATTTGCCAGGAGGTTTTCTTTTTGGTCTTTGTCTTAAAGCTCATGAATCATCATGATTAAAATGATGTTGCAGTATTTTGCATTTTCATGGGGTGCTCAGTACAATTTCTTTCCTACTAGCTCTTAGCTTGTTCCTCGTACCAAGTCGATTATGAGATTACTGGGGTAGAGCACAGCACACAAACCACTGTAGATATTCATGGTGTTGAAATAGATTTGACGCTTTTCTTTTAAATCAGGATATCCGATCTACCAGCCCACCACTAAATCTCCTGCCGGCCATATAGTGGGTAAGTGTTGTACACATTATACTATAATGTAACCACATGTAATCTAACATACCCTTTTATAACAAGACAAAACATGACCACATAAACATAAACTACCAATTTTTTCTCGTTATATGTTAGTCTGATCACTCTGATAATGATCTTGTTTATCTGATTTAGTTTATCACCTTTACACCTCTCTTTTTCTCTCTTTCTCCCTCCCTCCCTGCACCCCCCTCTCTCTCAC
This sequence comes from Oncorhynchus keta, assembly GCF_023373465.1. Taxonomy (NCBI): domain Eukaryota; kingdom Metazoa; phylum Chordata; class Actinopteri; order Salmoniformes; family Salmonidae; genus Oncorhynchus; species Oncorhynchus keta. Next base: position 23,980,900 of record NC_068443.1, on the reverse strand, counting down.
TCTGTCTCTGTGTCTCCCTCTCCTTCCCCCTCCTTCTTTCATCTCTATCCACAGGGCCCACTGCCTGCCCTGCTGGTTATTTCGGACCACCCAGCTGTCAACGTGAGTGTGATTAGACTACCCTATGCTAGACTAACAGCTTTTACAGCACCTCAGCTCTGACTCCTGTAAGGCAGTAGGGCTCCTGACACCTCTAAAGGAATGAGGCTGAGAATCTGTCTCTGTGTTTTTTCTTTCTCTTTCTCTCTCTCTCTTTCTCTCTCTTTCTCTCTCTCTCTCTCTCTTATCCTCTCTCTCTCTGCTTTCTCTCCCTTCTCATCCTCTCTCTCTCTCTTTATCACTCTCGCCTCTCATCCTCTCTCTCCGCTTTCTCTCCCCCCTCATCCTCTCTCTCTCTCTCTCTCCCTCCCACTCTCTCTCTATTTGAGATGTCCTGCTTGTAGAGAGCACTGCCTCAGACTCTTTCTGTGGGCCATGCCTTTGAGTTATATATGGACAGGGCAGGTCATAAAACAGAGGATTACTAGACCTTTTAGGGGACCACTCAATCCAAATGTGTTTACTTTGTGTCAAACTGCATTGTGTACTCATCTGATTTCAAGATCCCGACTTTGGAATATCAGCATGTTTTCTTTAATGGGGTTCTGAAGGTTAAGTGCTCTTTCTTGCCTGATGGTTGCCAGCATGTCTTCTTCCCATGATGCCACTGGGTCAGCTGGGATGGTTCAGGGAGAAACAAACAGACATTCTATTAATATCTATGAACGGTCCCCTCCCAAATTTCCGGTTGACTTTGTTTTCTCTCTTGCTGGGATCAACTTGGGGGAAAATGCCAGATTAGAAAAATAGCTTGTTTTTATTTGACACAAGGATATAAAGGATGTCTTTTACTCTGTTTCAGTCTCCGATTTTTATTGTTTGTCTGGGAATGTGGGCGACAAAAATCATTTACTTTCATCCAGTGTCCTGACAAGAAGGAATTTAATCTTAAACTGTGTTAAAGAAAGGCCCATTGCTAATGGCACATGTCGTGGGAAAGGCTGTGGGGCTTCCCATTATATATTGAGCCTCAATCTAGCTTTTCTGGTGTTGTGTGATGAAATGTGTCTTCTGTGTTTATTTACATTCAGATAGTGTGTCTGCAGTCAATCATGTATTTTTATTTTGTATTTATTTTCAGAGTGTTTGTGTGACCGACGTGGATCAGTTCCGGAGCTGTGTGATGCGTCAGGGCGCTGTGTGTGCCGTGAAGGGGTGGAAGGCAGGCAATGTGACCGCTGTCGACCAGGACACCACACCTTCCCTAACTGCCAAAGTGAGGAACCGTTCCCTCTCACCAAACCACAGCACAAATAGATCAACCATTTTCATTCTCTAAACCTCTTTGAAGTAAATTTTACAGCAAAATATGACCCCACAAGATTCATTAATTGTTTTGTTTCATTATTGACAAAATTCAACCTGTAGTAGACAGAAACAGTCATCTCTTTCCCACCACTTCTTTTCACAGTGACAGTTTGTCGTTGTGACGGTGCAGGTGCGACTGACAGAGTCTGCGGGCCCAACGGACAGTGCCATTGCCTTGCCAACTATGTGGGACAGCAATGTGACCAGTGTGCCCCCAGTTACTATGGATACCCAGACTGTGCCTGTGCGTGTTTTCACCCTTTTGTTTTGGCCACACCCACGGGAGGGCTATTGCACTGCAGACACTGATTCGCCCACATCAACCTTTACATAACCTAGCTGCTGCTGACGGAAAAACTGATGCGTAGTCTCACAGGGTTTAATGACCCTATTCAGCATGTAACTACAGATTCTCCCACAATGACCCTTAAAGCAAAGGTTGATTTACCCCACATAAATAAAATCTGTCTTATCTAGTCATTCTATTTTTATGATTTACCCATAGTTGTCTGAACAAAACAAATCACTGAAAGCAAAGCCGACCCATATAGACTTGATCCATTTAAACACGAGTGCATTCCTGTCTTTAAAAGATACATATTGCAGATTTACTATGATCTGTGCTGTTAGAGGCATTTGATTTGACACTACGTCATCTCATTCTCCCATGACACATCTCACAGTCCCTCTCTCTGTGCCTTTCTCTCTCCCCAGTCTGGCAGTTTTCTGGGGAGGGTTCCTATGACCCCATGTGTAACCCAGTATCAGGCCATTGTCTGTGTCGCCCTGGGTTTGGTGGGCCAGCAATGTGATCGTTGTTCTGTGTCAGGCCTCCGCTTTCCACAGTGTTCAGGATACCTCACTAGATTCTTTCTTTGCATTTAAAAAAAAAACTCCCTTCATATTTTGGGGGTTTATTTAGACAGTATAGAAGTAGAGGGGGACATAAACTCAGTGTACAAAACATTAGGAGCCCCTGCTTGAATCAAGGTCTTTCCATGACGTAGACTGACCAGATGAATCCAGGTGAAAGCTATGATCCCTTATTGATGTCACTTGTTAAATCTGCTTCAATTAGTGTAGATGAAGGGGAGGAGACATGTTAAAGAAGGATTTTTAAGCATTGAGACAATTGAGACATGGATTGTATATGTGTTCCAATCAGAGGGTGAATGGGCAGGACAAAAGATTTAAGTGACTTTGAACGAAGTATGGTAGTAGGTGCCAGGTTTATCACACTCAACAGTTTTCTGTGTGTATTAAGAATGGTCCACCACCCAAAGGACATCCAGCCAACTTGACACAACTGGCCCATAAGCATGTATCCAGTATCCCTGTGGACCCCCTGTTTTCAATACTCCAGTACCCTCCCCCTGCGGGGATAATGGCACGGAGCCTTGGAGAACACATTGGGAGGGATCTTAGAGGATCTTTTAGACCATTCCTCCATACAGAATCTTTCCATGTCCTTTGTCTGTACTTATGGACTGTTTTTCAATGGGTTTGAAGTATAGAGACTGAGATGGCCATTGCAAAAATGTTGATTTTGTGGGGCCCGTTAAGGTCAATGGCATCATGAATTTGACTAACTACCAGGACGTTTTAGCCTAAAACCTGGTTGCCTCTGTCAGGACTGAAACTTGGCCACTAGTGGATCTTTCAGCAAGACAATACCCTAAGCACACACCAAATCCACAAAGAAATGGTTAATTGACCACAGAATCATTGAAAACCTGTGGTTTGAATTGAAGAGGGCAGCCCAAAGCCCATAAGTGCAAATGAAGGATAACAAGAATCTGAAAATACTATTTATAAAGGAATGTCTATGTCGTTGAAAACGGGACCCAATATTTTTACCCCCATCTTTTTGAGATTTGTATTACTTGTTAAACAAAATCTCTTTCTCAGAGAAATTGTATTAGTATAGAAGAATATAATACCAAACAAGTTTTACATACAATAAAGCTCAGTATTTGTATTTATTTTAAATAGTGTTTTTGCTCATCTTTATCAAGGGATCCAATAATTCCGGACCCCCCTGTATTTGGTAGAAACTAGATGTGTTACCACAAGACTCGCTCCCAAGTGGCTCAGCGGTCTAAGGCACTGCTTCTCAGTGCTAGAGGCGTCACTACAGACCCTGGTTTGATTCCAGGCTGCATCACAACCGGCTGTGATTGGGAATCCTATAGGGCGGTGCACAATTGGCTCATTATCAGCCGTGTTAGGGTTTGGCCAGGGTAGGCCGTCATTGTAAATAAGAATTTGTTATTTACTTGCCTAGTTAAATAAAGGTTAAATAAAATGTTAAAAAGACCACAGGCTCTGTTCTCTAAACAATTCCATTGACTACCTGTAACCTAAACCATCTTTGTGATGTGGAGGTAGAGCTGGTTTTAAGATATGCTATCCCCACGGGAGATGGTTCAATGGTTATGTTTCACGGGGGGGGTGTTTCACCAAATATTAGGCAAACATTTCTCAATGTGATTTATACAACGTGTAAAATTGATAATTGTAGAGAGAGTTTTCGTATCCAGCCGTGTGATATAAGTTACTTCAGTCACCCCTGGTGTGACCTTGCCAACAAAGTACTGTTCTGTAAATGTATTCCGTGGAGCACAGCTGTCTTTCTTCTTCATAAAATAACAATTTGCCGTGAAGTTTTTACAGACGTTTTTACATCTTCTATTCCAGCCTCTATCAGCCAGTGTAACCCAGCAGGGTCAGAGGTCACCACAGCAGATCCACAAACGGTATGCAACCTATGCCCTCCCCCAACATGGCCCACTGTAAGCCTCTTCGTTCTTTATATTCTTTATAGTTTTATTAGCTGAGGTAATGGGAGGACCTACAAGAGAAAAAGCGACTTCCTTAAATATTACAGAGGAAAAAGATGTAGCAATGCTTCTGAATAACAGGATTTCCAGAGGTGTGACGGGGTTGCTTTGCGTGAAATGTTTTGTTGGAAAGAAAACATCACTACCATTGTGAATGGTTATTGAAACATTTTACCTTAGTTGTAGGGTTTTGTTTCCGCATTTTAAAAAAGCATATCTACTACTGTTTAAGCAATACGCTGTAAGTACGTAGCCTTGTTTAAGCCAGATGGGCCCATGGGGCAGGAACCTATCTCCTCTTTCTGTAGTGTGAGGCAGTAATTCACCCCCTGGACTCCCCCAATCCGTCTCCTTAGAGATAGCAGGAAGGCCAAAACATGTTTTATTTAAAAAAAAAAAAACATTTTTTCTTTTTGACACTTCAAGGGGTCTTAAAATTCCAAATCAAATATCTAAATGATCTTTGGGATGTGTCTGTCTGCACGTGTGTGTCATCCTGATATAGGGTTCCTGTGGCTGCCTGCCCAATGTGGATGGAACCCTGTGTGATACATGTAAACCGCTCTACTGGAACCTAGCAACAGAGAACCCCAGCGGCTGTATAGGTGGGTGACCTGAATATGATCTTACTCGACTAATGTATCTCTGCAGCTATACTGTCCTGCTCCACTCATAACAGATACTCATTTTAAAATGAAGCCTTCATGACATCCTGATGTACACTGAACAGAAATATAAACGGAACGTGTTTCATGAGGTGAAATGAAAGATCCCAGATATGTTCCATACGCACAAAAAGCTTCCTTCTCTACAATTTTATGCACAAAAAGCTTCCTTCTCTACAATTTTATGCACAAATTTGTTTACATCCTTTGCCAAGATAATCCATCCACCTGACAGGTGTGGCATATAAAGAAGCTGATTAAACAGCATGATCACTACATAGGTGCAACTTGTGCTGGTGACAATATAAGGCCACTTTAAAATGTGCAGTTTTGTCACACAATGCCACAGTTTTGAGGAAGTGTGCAATTGGCAGGCATATTGCAGGGATGTCCACCAGAGCTGTTGCCAGAGAATTGAATGTTGATTTCCTTACCATAAACCGCTTCCAAAGTCATTTTAGAGAATTTAATGTTGATTTCCTTACTATAAACCGCTTCCAACGTCATTTCAGAGAATTTAGCCGTACGTCCATCCGGCTGCACAACCGCAGACCTGTCACGCCCTGACCATAGAGAGCCTTTTTATTCTCTATTTAGGTTAGGTCGAGGTGTGACTAGGGTGGGTAATCTAGGTTGTTTTATTTCTATGTTGGCCTGGACAGAGATGGCCGCCTCACTTCGCGTTCCTAGGAAACTATGCAGTTTTTTGTTTTTTTTACGTGTTATTTCTTACATTAGTACCCCAGGTCATCTTAGGTTTCAGCGTCAACTCACCATCAGTACGACCAAGAATATGTTCCGCGACGCAGATCCTGTGTTCTGCCTATCAAACAGGACAACGGAATGGATCACATGCAGCGACCCAAAAAACGACTCAGAAAAAGAGGGAAACGAGGCGGTCTTCTGGTCAGACTCCGGAGACGGGCACACCGTGCACCACTCCCTGGCATTCTTCTTGCCAATGTCCAGTCTCTTGACAACAAGGTTGATGAAATCCGAGCAAGGGTAGCATTCCAGAGGGACATCAGAGACTGTAACGTTCTTTGCTTCACGGAAACATGGCTCACTGGAGAGACGCAATCAGAGGCGGTGCAGCCAACGGGTTTCTCCACGCATCGCGCCGACAGAAACAAACATCTTTCTGGTAAGAAGAGGGGCGGGGGCGTATGCCTTATGGCTAACGAGACATGGTGTGATGAAAGAAACATACATGAACTCAAATCCTTCTGTTCACCTGATTTAGAATTCCTCACAGTCAAATGTAGACCGCATTATCTACCAAGAGAATTCTCTTCGATTATAATTACAGCGTATATATCCCCCCCCAAGCAGACACATCGATGGCTCTGAACAAACTTTATTTAACTCTTTGCAAACTGGAAACCATTTATCTGGAGGCTGCATTCATTGTAGCTGGGGATTTTAACAAAAATAATCTGAAAACAAGACTCCCTAAATTTTATCAGCATATCGATTGCGCAACCAGGGGTGGAAAAACCTTGGATCATTGTTACTCTAACTTCCGCGATGCATATAAGGCCCTGCCCCGCCCCCTTTCGGAAAAGCTGACCATGACTCCATTTTGTTGATCCCTGCCTACAGACAGAAACTAAAACAAGAGGCTCCCACGCTGAGGTCTGTCCAACGCTGGTCCGACCAAGCTGACTCCACACTCCAAGACTGCTTCTATCACGTGGACTGGGATATGTTTCGTATTGCGTCAGATAACAATATTGACGAATACGCTGATTCGGTGTGCGAGTTCATTAGAACATGCGTTGAAGATGTCGTTCCCATAGCAACGATTAAAACATTCCCTAACCAGAAACCGTGGATTGATGGCAGCATTCGCGTTAAACTGAAAGCGCGAACCACTGCTTTTAATCAGGGCAAGGTGTCTGGTAACATGACCGAATACAAACAGTGCAGCTATTCCCTCCGCAAGGCTATCAAACAAGCTAAGCGTCAGTACAGAGACAAAGTAGAATCTCAAGTCAACGGCTCAGACACAAGAGGCATGTGGCAGGGTCTACAGTCAATCACGGACTACAAGAAGAAACCCAGCCCAGTCACGGACCAGGATGTCTTGCTCCCAGGCAGACTAAATCACTTTTTTGCCCGCTATAGGACAATACAGTGCCACTGACACGGCCTGCAACGAAAACATGCGGTCTCTCCTTCACTGCAGCCGAGGTGAGTAAGACATTTAAACGTGTTAACCCTCGCAAGGCTGCAGGCCCAGGCGGCATCCCCAGCCGCGCCCTCAGAGCATGCGCAGACCAGCTGGCCGGTGTGTTTACGGACATATTCAATCAATCCCTATACCAGTCTGCTGTTCCCACATGCTTCAAGAGGGCCACCATTGTTCCGGTTCCCAAGAAAGCTAAGGTAACTGAGCTAAACGACTACCGCCCGTAGCACTCACTTCCGTCATCATGAAGTGCTTTGAGAGACTAGTCAAGGACCATATCACCTCCACCCTACCTGACACCCTAGACCCACTCCAATTTGCTTACCGCCAAATAGGTCCACAGACGATGCAATCTCAACCACACTGCACACTGCCCTAACCCATCTGGACAAGAGGAATACCTATGTGAGAATGCTGTTCATCGACTACAGCTCGGCATTCAACACCATAGTACCCTCCAAGCTCGTCATCAAGCTCGAGACCCTGGGTCTCGACCCCGCCCTGTGCAACTGGGTACTGGACTTCCTGACAGGCCGCCCCCAGGTGGTGAGGGTAGGCAACAACATCTCCTCCCAGCTGATCCTCAACACTGGGGCCCCACAAGGGTGCGTTCTGAGCCCTCTCCTGTACTCCCTGTTGACCCACGACTGCGTGGCCACGCACGCCTCCAACTCAATCATCAAGTTTGCGGACGACACAACAGTGGTAGGCTTGATTACCAACAACGACGAGATGGCCTACAGGGAGGAGGTGAGGGCCCTCGGAGTGTGGTGTCAGGAAAATAACCTCACACTCAACGTCAACAAAATGAAGGAGATGATTGTGGACTTCAGGAAACAGCAGAGGGAACACCCCCCTATCCACATCGATGGAACAGTAGTGGAGAGGGTAGCAATTTTTAAGTTCCTCGGCATACACATCACAGACAAACTGAATTGGTCCACTCACACAGACAGCATCGTGAAGAAGGCGCAGCAGCGCCTCTTCAACCTCAGGAGGCTGAAGAAATTTGGCTTGTTACCAAAAGCACTCACAAACTTCTACAGATGCACAATCGAGAGCATCCTGGCGGGCTGTATCACCGCCTGGTACGGCAACTGCTCCGCCCTCAACCGTAAGGCTCTCCAGAGGGTAGTGAGGTCTGCACAACGCATCACCGGGGGCAAACTACCTGCCCTCCAGGACACCTACACCACCCGATGTTACAGGAAGGCCATAAAGATCATCAAGGACATCAACCACCTGAGCCATTGCCTGATCACCCCGCTATCATCCAGAAGGTGAGGTCAGTACAGGTGCATCAAAGCTGGGACCGAGAGACTGAAAAACAGCTTCTATCTCAAGGCCATCAGACTGTTAAACAGCCACCACTAACATTGAGTGGCTGCTGCCAACACACTGACACTGACACTGACTCAACTCCAGCCACTTTAATAATGGGAATTGATGGGAAATGATGTAAATATATCACTAGCCACTTTAAACAATGCTACCTTATATAATGTTACTTACCCTACATTATTCATCTCATATGCATACGTATATACTGTACTCTATATCATTGACTGCATCCTTATGTAATACATGTATCACTAGCCACTTTAATTATGCCACTTTGTTTACATACTCATCTCATATGTATATACTGTACTCGATACCATCTACTGTATCTTGCCTATGCTGCTCTGTACCATCACTCATTCATATATCATTATGTACATATTCTTTATCCCCTTACACTGTGTATAAGACAGTAGTTTTGGAATTGTTAGTTAGATTACTTGTTGGTTATTACTGCATTGTCGGAACTAGAAGCACAAGCATTTCGCTACACTCGCATTAACATCTGCTAACCATGTGTATGTGACAAATAAAATTTGATTTGATTTGGTATGGTTCCCAATCAGAACTAGCTGTTTATCGTTGTCTCTGATTGGGAATCATATTTAGGCAGCCATTTCCCCACTGTGTATTGTGGGATCTTGTTTTTGTGTTGTTGCCTGTGAGCACTCCAGAACGTCACGTTTCATTTATTCTTTATTGTTTTTGTACGGTTCACTTCAAATAAAATATGTCGAACCGATTTCACACTGCGCTTTGGTCTGAATGTGATTACGATGATCGTAACAAGACCACATGTAACCACGCCAGCCCAGGACTACCTCATCCGACTTCGAAACCAGCGGTATCAAATGAAACCAGCCTTCCGGACAGCTGGTGAAGCTGTGGGTTTGCAAAACATAAGAATTCCTGCACAAACTGTCTCAGGGATGCTCATCTGCGTGCTCGTCATCCTCACCAGGGTCTTAACCTGACTGCAGTTTGGCGTCGTCACTGACTTCAGTAGGGGAATGCTCACCTTTGATGGCCACTGGCACGTTGGAGAAGAGTGCTCTTCATGGATTAATCTGGTTTCAACTGTACCAGGCAGTTGGCAAGCAGTTTTCTGATGTCATTGTTGTGAACGAAGTGCCCCATGGTGGCGGTGGGATTATGATTTGGGCAGGCATACAGTTCATTCGGAAAGTGTCCAGCCTTATTCTAAAATTGATTAAATATCAAATGTTCCTCATCAATCTACACACAGTGCCCCATAATGGCAAAGCGAAAACAGTTTTTTAGAATGTTTACAAATGTATTAACACTAAAAAACCTTATTTACATAAGTATTTAGACCCTTTGCTCTGAGCTCAGGTGCATCCTGTTTCCATTGATCATCCTTGAAATGTTTCTACGACAGGATTGGAGACCACATGTGGTAAGTTCTATTGATTGGACATGATTTGGAAAAGCACACCCCTGTGCATGTCAGAGCAAAAAGCAAGCCATGAGGTCGAAGGAATTGTCCGTAGAGCTCCGAGACAGGATTGTATCGAGACACAGATCAAGGAAGCATACCAAAATATTTCTGCAGCATTGAAGGTCCCCAAGAACACAGTGGCCTCCATCATTATTAAATGGAAGAAGTTTGGAACCACCTAGATTCTTCCAAGAGCTGGCCGCCCGGCCAAACTGAGCAACCGGGGAGGTGACCAAGAACCTAATGGTCATTCTGACAGAGCTCCAGAGTTCCTCTGTGGAGATGGGAGAACCTTGTAGAAGACCAACCATCTCTACAGCACTCCACCAATTAGGTGGAGTGGCCAGATGGAAGCCATTCCTCAGTAAAATGCACATGACATCCCACTTGGAGTTTACCAAAAGGCACCTAAAGGACTCTCAGGCCATGAGAAACAAGATTCTCTGGTCTGATGAAGCCAAGATTGAACACTTTGGCTTGAAGCGTCACGTCTGGATTAAAACCTGGCACCATCCCTACGGTGAAGCATGGTGGTGGCACCATCATGCTGTGGGGACTAGTCAGGATCGAGGGAATGATAAACAGAGAAAAGTAGAGAGATCCTTGATGAAAAACTGCTCCAGAGCACTCAGGACCTCAGACTGGGGCGAAGGTTCAGCTTTCAACAGGACCCTGAGCACACAGCCAAGACAACGCAGGAGTGGCTTCAGGACAAGTGTCTGAATGTCCTTGAGCCGCCCAGCCAGAGCCCAGACTTGAACCCGATCGAACATCTCTGGAGAGACCTTAAAATAGTTGTGCGCTCCCCATCCAACCCGACAGAGCTTGAGAGGATCTACAGAGAAGAATGGGAGAAACTTCCCCAAATACAGGTGTGCCAAACATGTAGCGTCATACCCAAGTAGACTCGAGGCTGTAATCACTGCCAAAGGGGCTTCAACAAGGTACTGAGTAAAGGGTCTGAATATTTGTGTAAATGTGATGTTTTTGTTTTATTTCCTTTCACATTTTATTTTACTTTATCTCTTTGGTGTTTAACTAACAGCAGTCATTTGAACTGTGTTTCAGGAGGTAAAAGCTCAAGGTTTTAAATGAATATCTTTGTGAAAGTCCAAGAATGACCTTACAGTGGAATTGTAGCACATACAATACCAGTCAAAGGTTTAGACACCTACTCATTCAAGGGTTTTTAATTTTTTTTTATTATTTCTACATTGTAGAATAATAGTGAAGACATCAAAACTATGAAATAACACATATTGAATCATGTAGTAACCAAAAAAGTATTAAACAAATCAAAATATATTTGAGATTCTTCAAAGTAGCCAACCTTTGCCTTGATGACAGCTTTGCACACTCTTGACATTCTCTCAACCATTCTCTCAACCATTGACATTCTCTCAATTCTCTCAATCTCTTCATGAGGTAGTCACCTGCATTGCATTTAAATTAACAGGTGTGCCTTGTTAGAAGTTAATTTGTGGAATTTCTGTCCTTAATGCATTTGTGTCAACCAGTTGTGTTGTGATAAGGTAGGGGTGGTATACAGAAGATAGCCCTATTTTGTAAAATACCAAGTCCGTGTTATGGCAAGAACAGCTCAAATAAGCAAAGGGAAACAACAGCCCATCAATACTAAGTCATGAAGGCCTGTCAGTCCACAAAATGCCAAGACATTTGAAAGTTTCTTCAAGTGCAGTCGCAAAAACCATCAAGCACTATGATGAAACTGGTTCTCATGAGGACCGCCACAGGAAAGGAAGACCCAGAGTAACCTCTGCTACAGAGGATAAGTTCATCAGAAATTGGAGCCAAAATAAATGCTTCAGAGTTCAAGTAACAGACACATCTCAACATCAACTGTTCAGAGGAGACTGCATGAATCAGGCATTCATGTTCGATTTGCTGTAAAGAAACCACTACTAAAGGACACCAATAAGAAGAAGAGACTTGATGGGCCTAGAAACATGAGCAATGGGCATTAGACTGGTGGAAATCTGTCCTTTGGTCTGATTTGTCCAAATTTGAGATTTTTGGTTCCAACCGCCGTGTATTTGGGATGTGGACTAGGTGAACGGATGTGATGGTGTGGGGGTGCGTTGCTGGTGGCACTGTCAGTGATTTAAACTCAGCAAAAAAAGAAACGTCCTCACTGTCAACTGCGATTATTTTCAGCAAACTTAACATGCCAAAATATTTGTATGAACATAACAAGATTCAACAACTGAGACATAAACTGAAAAAGTTCCACAGACATCTAACTAACAGAAATTGAATAATGTGTCCCCTGAACAAAGGGGAGGTCAAAATCAAAAGTAACAGTCAGTATCTGGTGTGGCCACAAACTGTATTAAGTACTGCAGTGCATCTCCCCATGGACTGCACCAGATTTACCAGTTCTTGAGATGTTACCCCACACTTCCACCAAGGCACCTGTAAGTTCCCGGACATTTCTGGGAGGAATGGCCCTCACCCTCCCATCCCGCTCCAGATTACAGGCCTCAGTGTAGCTCATTCCTTCAACGATAAATGCGAATCTGACCATCACCCCTGGTGAAACAAAACCACGACTCGTCAGTGAAGAGCACTTTTTGCCAATCCTGTCTGGTCCAGGCGACGTTGTTGCCGCTGATGTCTGGTGAGGACCTGCCTTACAACAGGCCTACAGCCCTCAGTCCAGCTTCTCTCAACCTATTGTGGACAGTCTGAGCACTAATGGAGTGATTGTGCGTTCCTGGTGTAACTTGAGCAGTTGTTGCCACCCTGTACCTGTCCCGCAGGTGTAATGTTCAGATGTACCGATCCTGTGCTGGTGTTGTTACACGTGGTCTGCCACTGCTAGGACGATCAGGTGTCCGTCATGTCTCCCTGTAGTGTTGTCTTAGGCGTCTCACAGTACGGACATTGCAATTTAATGCCCTGGCCACATCTGCAGTCCTCATGCCTCCTTGCAGCATGCCTAAGGCACGTTCACGCAGATGAGCAGAGACCCTGGGCATCTTTCTTTTGGTGTTTTTCAGAGTCAGTAGAAAGGCCTCTTTTAGTCTCCTAAGTGTTCATAACTGTGACCTTAATTTCTTTCCATCTCTAAGCTGTTAGTGTCTTAATGACCGTTCAACAGGTTCATGATCATTAATTGTTTATGGTTCATTGAACAAGCATGGGAAACAGTGTTTAAACCCTTTACAATGAAGATCTGTGAAGTTATTTGGATTTTTACGAATTATCTTTGAAAGACAGGGTCCTGAAAGGGGGACTTTTCTTTTATTGCTGAGTTTATTTAGAATTTAAGGGACTCTTAACCAGCATGGCTACCACAGCATTCTGCAGCGATACGCCATCCCATATGGTTTGTGCTTAGTGGGACTATCATTTGTTTTTCAACAGGACAATTGCCCAGCACACCTCCAGGCTGTGTAAGGGCTATTTGACCAAGGAGAGTAATGGAGTGCTGCAGCCAATGACCTGGCCTCAACCCAATTGAGATGGTTTAGGATGAGTTGGACCGCAGAGTGAACGAAAAGCAGCCAACAAGTGCTCAGCATATGCGGGAACTCCTTCAAAACTGTTGGAAAAGCATTCCAGGTGAAGCTGGTTGAGAGAACGCCAAGAGTGTGCAAAGCTGTCATCAAGGCAAAGGGTGGCTACTTTGAAGAATCTCAAATACAACATATATAACTTTTTTTGGTTACTACATGATTCCATATATGTTATTTCAATATTTTGATGTTCACTATGATTCTACAATGTAGAAAATAGTACAAATAAAGAAAAACCATTGAATGAGTAGTTGTGTCCAAACTTTTGACTGGTACTATATGTGGGTTATTGTGGAGAGAACTCTGCCCCCCCATCCTCATAATTCTACCATGTACAGAACTGCCTCTCCTCAACCAGCCAGTGAGTACAGTGTAGAAATAGCCCCAGCCTTTGTCCAGATACCTGTCTAAAGTTACAGTTCTGCAAGAATGTTATCACCACTGCTTTACCTGCCTGCTGCCAGGAGATACAGTATATGGATGGAGGGACGTTAGAAATAAGATATTTTAATATTTAGGAATTCCTCAGGTTTTACTGTGGCCGGATGAATACTGAGGATTGTTCTCTGACGGTTGACAGGGTTAGGAGAGTAAGAGAGCAGTGGTCTTTTGTGGATATTTGCAGCTCAGAAGATTTACATTTGTTGTTGCTGCTGTTTTTCACCCATGAAAGTGGTGGAATCCTGTAAATAGAGTCTTGTTCCCTATACCCTACAGTACCCTACAGTACCCTACAGTGCCCTACCTCTTCATTCCCCCCCTCTGTTTCTCTCTCTCTGTTTCTCACTCTTTTAATCTTCCCTTTTACCGTGTTTGTTATTCTATCACCTCTCTGCTTATTCTCTGTTGTATTGTCATTGCATCACTGAATAATGTGTGACTCATTTGTTTCAAGTTGTACCTATAGAGCAGACTTTTCTCACGTTATACTTCCTATCTCTCTCCCAGAGTGTCACTGTGATGTCAAAGGGACCCTGAGTGGGGTAGGAGAGTGTCAACAGGTGAGTCTGTCTACCTCTGTCTGCTCATACTCTACTGCCATATGTCCAGCACACCAGTACTAACTGATTTATACACCATTTTACCATAAATCGCTTAATGTTTAACTAAGGGGTCCATTTGTTTTGGATATTTCCCTTTAAACCATGGCATTGTTGAAGGCCTTTCTATAACGCACTGTATATATGCACGGTATAATTCAGTGGCTATTGTTTGAGCTGCTTTTGAAAGCAACGTCGAATTGAAAACATTATTGGCATTGTTGAATTCGATTTTCATAATGGCAAACAAGTCTGTTGTTTGGTTACCAGTGAAATAACTGTAGCTATCTAGTAAACTTGCTAGCTACTTCAGTGGATGTTGAACACATTTCTACCAGCAAATGTGTTAAATTACAGCCATGGTATAAAAGGGATAATCAATTCAGGGCTCTGTGCGTTCTCTGGAAAATAATGCAACTAGCGCAGAATTCATTATTTTCCATAGAAGGCATAGTCCCTCGTTGATTATCCCTGAATTTTTACACTACTAAATCACAATTTACTTTGCAACGTTCACCTCTCACAAGCAGTTCCCCATTAACCTCAGCATTGTCTACTATTGTAGAAAAGTGGGCAGTGTTTCTGCAAGCCCAACGTGTGCAGCCATACCTGTGACACATGCAAGGAGGGCTACTACCTGCTGCAGAAGAGGAACTATTTTGGCTGTCAAGGTGAGTCACCTACCATGAAGCAGACTGTGTATTTATAGAAAGCCAATCTTCTTTTTATCTTATCAGTTTGTCTAACGTGTGGGGAAGTAGCTTAATCAACCATAGAATGTGTAACAAAGGTGTGTCTTTGTCTCACAAAGACTGTCTCACTTGACCGAACATGTTGTGTGAGTAATAGATCAATGATTAACATGTAAGGTAGTGAACTACCTCGAGTCAGGAGTTGACTTTATGATCTGTTATGGTTGTTTTAATCAGAATGACCTCATTGACCTGCTGCCTCTCTCTGATAGGCTGCCAGTGTGATGTGGGTGGGGCCATCAGCAGAGGGTGTGACGAGATGTCTGGACAGTGCCAGTGTCGGAAGAACATAGTGGGCCGCACCTGCAATGAGTAAGGACTGACTGAAACTAAACACACGATGACAGGATTTATTGCTTCTCAAGTTATCACGTAAATTAAAAAAAAAATTCTTCCATTGAAACCCTTGGGTGGGCCGCTTAGCATTTTTTCAGTGTCTAGTTCTGAGTGACGAACCAAAATTTCTGTTTTGGGGTTTTTAAACAACTAATTGACCAACATTGGTTAAATTATTTGAATTCCATTATTTTTTTTCTATGAGGGCAATGCACAATCTCTCTAAAGATAAATCAGATCAAGCCCAAACTGTGTGTGTAACATCTGCTTCCAACTCATACTCTCAAACACGTAGATCCCTTGAACGCAGCTCACTCGCCAGATTCCAATCATCTGAATTCTGATCACCTGTTCACACACCTGTATGTCATTATCACACACTATTTAGTTCAGTTCTTTGTACCCCATCATTGTGAGGTATTGTTTGTTTTGTGACACGCTTCTATTCTGAGCTCTGTTTTTCACATCATGTAATCCTTCCGTGTATGATAGTGTTTGCCTGCCTCACTAACGATGCCTTTTGCCTATTCCCTGCCTGTACTTTAGCCTATCAGATTTCCTGTTATCAACCTATTGCCCGATCTCCCAGACGACGTTACTAGCCTTTTCCCTGCCTATACGGTTGCCTTTTTGGACCCACTGTGTATGCCCTTCTGACTGCCCCTGGACCCAGCTACCTGCCTCCTCCTGTGGCCCTTTACAAATAAACACCTGCTGCGCACTACGCTTGGAAACCAGCTCGCTGTCTCCCATTGTGTTCATTACAGTGTGATGAAGTACAGAGTTGTAGTTTCCAACAGGCCAATATACACATACACAAAAGTATGTGGACACCCCTTCAAATGAGTGGATTCGGCTATTTCAGCCACACCCGTTGCTGACAGGTGTATAAAATCTCCATGGTCAAACATTGGCAGTAGAATGGTCTTACTGAAGAGCTCCGTGACTTTCAACATGGCACTTTCACAGGATGCCACCTTTCCAACAGGTCAGTTCGTCAAATTTCTGCCCTGCTAGAGCTGCGCTGGTCGACTGTAAGTGCTGTTATTGGGAAGTGAAACGTCTAGGAGCAACAGCGGCTCAGCCGTGAAGCGCGTAGCATGTAGAAATGGTCTGTCCTTGTTTGCAACACTCACTACCGAGTTCCAAACTGCCTCTGGAAACGTCAGCACAAGAACTGTTCCTCGGGAGCTTTTTGAAATGGGTTTCCAGAGGCAGATTATCATGCGCAATGCCAAGCGTCGGCTAGTGTTGTAAAGCCCGCGTCATTGGACTCTGGAGCAGTGGAAACGCGTTCTCTGGAGTGATGAATTACGCTTCACCACCTGGAAGTCCCGGCGGACGAATCTGGGTTTGGCGGATGCCAGGAGAATGCTACCTGCCCCAATTCATAGTGCCAACTGTACATTTTGGTGGAGGAGGAATAATTGTCTGGGGCTGTTTTTCATGGTTCAGACTCATTAGTTCCAGTGAAGGGAAATCTTAATGCTACAGCATACAATGACATTCTGGATGGTTCTGTTCTTCCAACTTTGTGGCAACAATTTGGGGAAGGGCCCTGACCTCAACCCCACCTAACACCTTTGGGATTAATTGGAATGCTGACTGCAAGCCAGGCCTAATTGCCCAACATCAATGCCCGACCTCACTACTGCTCTTGTGGTTGGTTGGAAGCATATTTCCACAGAAATCTAGTGAACATCTAGTGAAAAGCCTTCCCAGAAGAGTGGAGATTGTTGCTATAACAAACCAACCAAATTAAAGCCCATGATTTTGGAATGAGATATTTGACGAGCAGGTGTTCAAATACTTTTGGTCATGTAGTTTAGCAGAGAAAGCGTGGTAATTAACTACAATGACCATAATCCATTGCATGCCTACTTGTCTGGTCTGAGACGAAGAGAAGAGAGGGATAGAGAGCAGTTGCTTCGTGAGCTATCTCTATCTGAAAATAAATCATCTAAGTGATTGATAGTTGGTATTCAGCAGTCATAAAAATATGCCTTATTTACTTTGAAGAACTACTAAAATAGTGATTTTGCCAGACAGCATAGGCAGCAGCTCTATGGAGATGACTTGGAATGAAATAATCAAGTCATCAAATAGTCTTAACACAATTGTAATACACACAACAACTGAAATATTATGTTGAAGGAAAGCAATGTGATTAAATGGTGGTTAGTAAGTGATAAGCAGTAATGGTCAGTCACTAGCATCATGGGACTGTCATTCATTCTTTATTGTTACAGCACTCAACCCACATAATGCATAGAGCATTTAACGTAAAAAATATATATATATATCGAAGTCGAACACCGTAATTAATTATTAATAATCAAACCAAAACCGAACCAACCTCAAAAAGCACTATTTGCTCAGCAGTCAGAAGTTTCCATCCACCTGTCAGAATAATAGTAGAGAGAATGATTTATTTCAGCTTTTATTTCTTTCATCACATTCCCAGTGGGTCAGAAGTTTACATACACTCAATTAGTATTTGGTAGCATTGCCTATAAATTGTTTAACTTTGGTCAAACGTTTCGGGTAACCTTCACAAGCTTTCCACAATAAGTTGGGTGAATTTTGGCCCATTCCTCCTGACAGAGCTGGTGTAACTGAGTCAGGTTTGTAGGCCTCCTTGCTCGCACACACTTTTTCAGTTCTGCCCACAAATTTCCTATAGGATTGAGGTCAGGGCTTTGCGATGGCCACCCCAATACCTTGATTTTGTTGTCCTTAAGCCATTTTGCCACAACTTTGGAAGTGTGCTTGGGGTCATTGTCCATTTAGAAGACCCATTTGTGACCAAGCTTTAACTTCCTGACTCAGGTCTTGAGATGCTTCAATATATCCACATCATTTTCCTGCCGCATGATGCCATCTATTTTGTGAAGTGCACCAGTCCCTCCTGCAGCAAAGCAACCCCAAGTACACAGCTCCATGGCAGAGTATGTAGAATCACATGAAATGTGCTTTAAAACTGCAAAAATATATCTCAGCTCCATGGAGCATTTGTACATTTGAAGGACATTTGTTTAAAAATGTTAAAATGTTGCTACACCGCCAAGATGGGGGCCTCAAAAATGTTCTCTGAAATTCAGCCACACCGATGAGCTGACCATGCTCTGGCCAAGCCCACCACCTAAGGCTCTTCTTGATCCTGAAAGAAACCTGGATTTGGAGCAAATGTTGTTACATACTGATGAATGGCAAGAAACAAACTGAAAAAGTCATCTTCACATAATAGGATAAATGCATTATAAATCAAGACTGCCATGATTATGTTCCAAACATATGAAACATAGTTTAAGTGTTTTGTTTTTCCTCTTTCCCTCCTTCTTGCTCCTCCTGTCTGACAATACCAGGCCAGCACCGAACTACTACTTCCCCAGCCTGCACCACCTGAGGTATGAGGTGGAGGATGGCATCACCC
The DNA here is from genome assembly GCF_023373465.1 of Oncorhynchus keta. Lineage (NCBI taxonomy): Eukaryota > Metazoa > Chordata > Actinopteri > Salmoniformes > Salmonidae > Oncorhynchus > Oncorhynchus keta. The sequence goes on along the minus strand of NC_068443.1, from coordinate 23,961,897 downwards.
CTAACGCCAGGTCTGTGCGCTTTGGCTACGACCCCAAGGAGTTCCCGGAATTCAGTTGGAGAGGATACGCCATCATGTCCCCAGCACAGGTAAGACACATGTTGATCTTGATAAAAGGACCTCCAGTCTGTGCTTGCCTGACCTGCCTGTCATTTCAATGATTTAGTAGTGGCTTTTTCCTTTTTGCTTTAAACCTCATTTCTGCTGTACGTTCTCTGTGGAAGTGCTCCTACAAGCATTTCTTATGATGGATATTCTTGGTGGTTCCTTGCAGGTTAGAACCTGTCGAATGTGTTGGGTCTGGCGGTCGTGGATGGTAGTTGGGTTTTGTGGTGAATGTTGTGGTGGCTGTGTTTTTCTTTTGAGTGTGTTGGTGAGAATGTTGGTTGTAGCTTTCTGGAAAGAAGCAGGCCATTCTCCCAGTCAGTCTTAACCCTTGGTGTGTCTGAAATGGCACCCTATTCTCTATTTAGTGCATTACTTTTCACCAGGCTCTGGTCAAAAGGAGTGCACTATATAGGGAATAGGGTGCCATGAATTCAGACTCCACCCCTGTTTCTCCTCAGCCAGAGGTGATCCTATCGCTAGCTGTGGGTTTCCCCGGCCCCTTCCACATAGTGTTTCGCTACATCACCACTACCCCCCTCAGGCCCACACAGGGATGGCGGCACAGGGGGCTAGTCCGAGCCAGGATCTTGGTGGTGGACGAGTCTGGTTTTCACTCTTGCTGTGACTGTAAGTGATGGGTGTTTCCCCTTTGCTGCCCAGCTAGCTCTGCTATAAACTGGTCTTAGATCTGTTTGTGCTGTCTTACTACTCCTGTGGTCATGGGACCAGGCTAGCTCTGCTCTGCTCTCCTCTGTTGATCATATTAGCTTACTGCTTGCACTTCTTCTCCTCTAACTCTTTCTATATCTCCAGCTGTCTACCAGCATGGCCTTCTATTCTACTAACAGTAGAGAGTAACACCCACCCCCTCCCCCCGACCATCACCACCACCATCCTGCACCCCCTCCATAAGTCTGTTTAACTCCTGTCCCTGCAGAGTGAAGTGAGAGTAACAGTGCATGTGGACAAGGCAAGGCGATCCTTGTTCCGACTTGTCCTGCGGTACGCTAACCCCAGCAGCCAGGACAGTGTGACTGGTAGTGTAACGGCTACCTATATTCGAGGTGGCCAAGGTAAGGCTGCCTCTCTAACTCCTGCTTCACACAAGTCATATTAATCTCCTAACAATCGAACACAAACAGTTTTATCTCCCATACACCCTCAAAAACACAGATACTGTACATAGATAAGCCTACTGTATAGGCTGTTAAAGGGTTTGAGCTTTCATCGAAGTCTTTCGTTGATCCTTGCTTTTTTGTTTGGCAATGCATTACTACCCTGAAATGGCATGGAGTGCCTCGACACACCCTTGATATTCAGTGTACCTTGAACTACATAAAAACATGTCAACATGTGTGCTGTTAGCTGTGGCGTCTTGTGTTGCTGTGTTTAGCTGCATTCAGCTGTATCCTGACTGACTGATTGATTGTATCCTGCAGGGTCAGGTCAGAGTAAGGAAGTAGTGTTTCCTCCTAGCTCCTCCCCTGCCTACCTCACAGTCCCTGGCGATGGCTTCGCTGAGCTCTTCTCTCTGACCCCTGGGAAATGGATCATACGCATCCGGGCAGAGGGGCTTCTACTGGTGAGACCAGAATCTGTAATAACATATACAGACGAGAAAATAAGGATGCAAAAAGGTAGAGGGATAGATCATATATCTGTTATTTTCTCTCTCTGCTCTTCACCCCCCTCCCAGGATTACGTGGTGCTGCTGCCAAGTGATTACTACGAGGCTCCCGTCCTCCAGGAGAAGATCACCCAGCCCTGCACGTACACATCCACCGCCAACAGAGACGCAAAGTAATCCCTGTGTTCCCCCAATCCTCTTTACCATGCCATACTATTCTGTCATGTGAATGTTGGCTCCAGACAGTGTGCCTGTTGAATGTATGGACGCATGGGGAGTGAGTAGCTCCGTTTTGTACTGACAAAACTGTGGTTATATGTAGAAGCCAGACAACAGAGTTTAAATTAAGCTTCTAAAATCGACAGATCAATATATCCCCAAGCAACTGGGAGAGAGTGAGTGGTCAGTTATGTACAACCGTGAACCAATCAGTTGGTAACGCAACGCAGCGACACAAACCCAACAAGCCATGTCTTCCTCAGAGGGAAAGACAAGGAGCAACTTGGAGACGGAAACGAGAGTAATGAACAGCTAAGGATATCCAGGAAAACATGGCTAAAATGCTCTCAATGCCACCAAAACAAACCAACTGTTACAATCTGTTGTTAAGAAAGTAGATTTGTTCTGAAAGAATGTGAAGTCTATCGTGTCAGACATGCATGAACGATCAAGACAACAACATTTGCCTTCTGGGAACAGGGTTGCACACTTTAGAATATGAACTGGACCAGCAGAAAATAGAATGAGATGAAACATGAGAATATTGTCCTTACCAGAAGAAGGAAAAAGGAGACCTTTCAGCTCATGGTCAAACGGATATCAGAGGAGCTTGGCGTGGATATATCACCAGAGAATCTGGAACGATGCCGTCGGATCGGCGTGAAACAGAAGAATGTTAAATACCGTTGTGTGTTAATTCTCAAGTTGTGGAACTATAAGATCAAAATCAACATTCTGCAGGCACAGGGGAAATCAAAATCCACTGTCAGTCCATTGGATTCGTCCAGGACCTGTCCTTTAAGCTGAGAAAAAACTTGCAAGCAATTCATTCCGATCAGACATTCAATGGCAGAAAAAGGAATCAAGTCTCAACTCTGCTTCCCAGAAGTGCTATGGGTATGGAAAGGAACATGAAAGATGGAATTCACAAGCGCAGATGAAACCCTTTCCAGTTTAAGAAGAGCTCACTGCTCTTCTTCAAAGTGTGAAACGAAGTGTGAAAAAGCGATAAACACACTAGGTTACATACAATGATATCTAAGACCAGCTTATCAAAGTAATGATAGAAGTAGCCGATGCCAATGAGCGACATGGAAAGACAATACAAAAGAGGAATTATAAACGGGGTGGTTTGAGTCCTGAATGCTGATTGGCTGACAGCCGTGGTATATCAGACCGTATACCACGGGTATGACAAAACATTAATTTTTTACTGCTCTAATTACGTAGGTAAACAGTTTCAAGTAGCAATAAGGAACCTCAAGGGTTTGTGATACAGTATATGGCCAATATACCACGGCTAAGGGCTGCCTCCAGGCACTTCGCATTGCATCATGCATAACAGCACTTAGCCGTGGTATATTAAACATATCACCCCCCCCCATACACACACACACACACACACTCTCAGTGGACCCACTTTCCCCAAGTAGACCCCTATCAGCCACTATACGTTAATTTAATTTACAAGGTAATACAAACTGACCACAGTACTTAAGTGGCATTTTTCGTCCAATTACATAATCCAGTCTTTTGGTACATTAGGAGAGGAGTTGGAGCTTAAAAGCACTAAAAAGGCACCTCAAAGTACGAAGAAGTACTTTGCTTTATGTTTTTTTGTGTGTTCTGTCTATTCAGACCACATGCTCACATGCTCTATATGCATGTAGGCATCTATGTATATGTATATAATAACTATGTATTCATACCATGACTCCCATTTCATGGAATGCCCAACGCCCTCAAATGACATGTCTGCTAAAATATTTAATCTTTGATTCTATAAAGACCAATAAAATCCAACTTACTTTACTTGGAATGTGCACAGGAGGGGGGATCATATGGTTCTGGAACAGCAGATGTGGTCTTCCTTCAAGAGTTACATTAAAAATAACAAAAGGAGAAATGTAATATTTCTGCTGCCAATGACTGGAACGAACTGCAAAAATCACTAAAGCTGGAGACTCTTATCTCCCTCACTAGCTTTAAACACCAGCTGTCAGAGCAGCTCACAAATCCCTGCACCTGTACATAGCCTATCTGTAAATAGCCCATCCAACTACCTCATCCCCATACTGTATTTATTTATTTATCTTGTTACTTTGCACCCCAGTATCTCTACTTGCACATTCATCTTCTGCACATTCTACCATTCCAGTGTTTAATTGCTATATTTTAATTACCTCGCCACCATGGCCCTATTTATTGCCTTTACCTCCCTTATCCTTCCTCATTTGCACCTGCTGTATATAGACTTTTTCTACTGTATTATTGATTGTATGTTTGTTTACTCCATGTGTAACTCTGTGTTGTTGTATGTGTCGAACTGCTTTGCTTTATCTTGGCCAGGTCGCAGTTGCAATCTTGTTCTCAACTAGCCTACCTGGTTAAATAAAGGTGAAATAAAACAAATATTTAAAGAGGAGCTAGGCTGGAGAGGCCTATGCTGCCACCTACTGTAGTAACAGCAGAGGTATAGGCATCCTGATGAATAAGAACACCACATTTTTCCTTATATCCGAGCACACCTTACATGGTGACAAATACACATATCACACCAGGGGCAAATCTGGTGTTTTTAGATGGAATTGAAGCTATATCCAGACAGGAACTATTATCCAGACAGGAACTATTATTTTAGCAGGCGACCTATATCATATATTCTATAAGATTGACAGACGGCGTAATAAAAAAGGCAAATACATTTTTATCTCAGTAAATAATTAACTGGACACCTGGAGACTGACATTCCCAACTACAAAAGTTCTCTAAGTAAGAAAAGCTATTCAATCATTTTTATTTCCAAAAATGCACTCAAATTTACTGGGTTCAAAAATCCCTAAAATAGTGAGTGATATAGGATCTTTCTCCGTTATCATGCTTAATTACATCAATCGCAAATACACTTAGCGACAGAGTATGGAGAATGAACAGAGTAAATCTTCAAGACCCGAAATGTATTAAATACGTAAATATATATATTTTTAAACCTTTACCATTACAAATGTAGACATGGAGAAAAGCCAGTTCCGGATTATAATTTGGAATGATTTTAAGGTTTACATTGGGGGAATGATAATCTCATGCTCTACAAAAGTTAAATCTGAGTTATACATTTTTATTAAATTAATAAGTATCTTAGAACTAGCCCATTAAAACAATCTTTACAAAGTAAAGACAAAAATAAAATGTCTGAACAAGCAGGTAGATAATGACAAATAAACCTGGTAAAAATCTCGCAGCCCTCACAAAACGAATACACACCAAACCAGTTATAATCTTAGAAGATAAAGATACAGATGTGTTAATTATAAACAACAACGTGATTAATGACAATTTTAAAAGCTTCTTAGAAAATCTATATAAAATCAGACTTAAACAGCAGGGTCACCCCAAAATAATTATTAGACACTGTATTTTGTACAAAAACATTCACACAGAGAAAAGCACCAGGAATGGATGGCTTTCCCATAGAATTCTATTTAATATTTTTGTACAAAATAGCGCTCCCATTTACACAAATGACAACACACGTCACTCAATTCAGTGCCTCCTAGTTTAATGTATCAAAGAGTTCTCAGTTATGTTAAAATCAGATACATCTGGAGTCTCCTGCTGATTACAGACCCATAAGTTTAATAAAGTGTGACAATAACATTTTAACAAAGCTCATAAGCAATAGAATGGCAAACATTTTACCGGACTTGATACATATTCATCATACAGGGTTTATTAAAAACATACACTTACTGTCACGTTCGTTGAATTGACCTAACCAAAATAATAAAGAAAACAAAGAATACTAAGGCCAGGGCGTGCCACTTACAAATAAACACAAGAACGGGTTTCAGTTTAATAGGATACGCATAAAAACAAGATATAGATTGATCAATAATGGCTGATGCTGAAAAGGCTTTCGACTGTCTTGAATGGCCTTTTCTATTCAAAACTTTGGAAATGTTTAACTTTCCATCTGAAATAGTACATTTTAATAAAAATATTATATAAATGTCCTAAAGCATAAATATACACAAATAATACATTATCGGATGAAATTGCTTTAGAAAGGGGCACAAGACCGAGATGTCCTCTCTCCCCTCCTGTTTGTACTGGCAATTGAACCACTAGACAGGACCCACAGGTAACAGGTATCAGTATTGGTAAACATGAATATAAACTAAACTTATTTGCAGACAATCTTCTGATATACCTGACCAATATTGAAAAGTCAATGCCCCCCCTGCTAAAAATATTTTCAGAATACTCTAAAATCTCAGGATATAAAATTTATGTGGGAAAAAATGAAATAATGGCAATAGGCTAAATAAAAATAACTCAATAAACTACAGCAATCCTTTAAGTGGACTACAACAAATATCAATTACTTAGGATGTTTAAAAAGTGACAACAAATATATAAAGATAACTTTATCCCATTTCTCAACAATATGAAACCAGACCTTATTAAATGGAACAATCTTCCCATAAATCTAACGGGTAGACTAAACTTCTTCAGGATGGCATGGCTCCCAAAGTTTATATTCTTATTCTTGGAAATACCAATTAACCCACCAAAGAAGTTCTTTAAAAAAATATACTCTGTCATAACAGACTTCATATGGGCAAATGAAACTCAGAATAAAAAGGAAAGTTTTACATGTCCCTAAATCTGAGGCTGGTTTTAACCTTCTAGATTTGGAATTGTATTAAGCTTTTACTTGCGACATATAAATGCACTAAAGAGGAACTATGGGTACATATTGAAGATGCACATGCTCATCCCCACAATCTTTTCATGAGTCTATTTTCCAAGGATAAAGCTAAGAACATTAACAACTTCCTAGTTAAGTACAATATAACATTATGGAAGAAAGTGAAACAGATTCTACAAGAACCAACATCCCTCCCTAAAAACACAACCTTGTGGAACAATCCTTGGATAGCTATTCAGAATTCACCCATAAATTGGTCCACGTGGAAAACGTAGAACCCGTAAATTACTTGGTAATAGGAAATATGTTTGTTTCCATGACAGCATTAAAAAGCCATTTTGCACTGACCAATGTAGATATTTTCAAATACATGCAACTTTATGCAAGTTTATCACAAAATGTAGATTTTAAATATTTTCAGCCTCAGAGCAACCTTGAGAAGCCTATTTGAGTCAGAAAAGTGCTGGAGATGGGGGTGTGAGCATATCACTGTGAGCAGGGGTGATGTAGTTGATGTTTGAGTTATGTTGTTGTTTGTATGTTTTGTATTGTTAATACATTTTTTTATAAAATCTTACAAAAAACATGTTGTACTGTACATGCTGTAGACGGAGTGATGTTGTCTTTGTCTCCTCTGTGTTTTAAATGCATGCCATCCCCAGACTATTAACCACTCTTGTGTCTCCCTCCCTTGGTCCAGCTGTCTGCTGTATAAGCATGTGGCGATGGACAGGTTGAGCTCTGTGCTGGGCTCTCAGGGCCAGTTTTCCAGCCGGAGGAGACGCAGGAGCAGACAGGCTCGTGTCCGCCGGCCCACCCCAGACCACCCTGACATGGCCTCTCTCACCGGGAGACAGGTGGGTCTAGGTCTGGGGCTTTGCTGATCCACGCTCACACACATGCATGCTTGCACATACGCACACACACAAACACGCTCACAAACATACTTTTTGTTGCTATGATTGGATAGTTTATGGTTAAAAAACATTTTCTAGTTTGACGGTATGTTGACAGTGTGACACTGGGAGAATGTATCTGACCTCCACTATGTCTGTGTGTGTCCTGTAGGCCCAGTTACAGCTGAACCTGCGTGTGTCTCGCCCCGGTCCCTACATCCTGGTCCTGGAGTATGCCAGCGAGGTGGACACGGTCCAGAACGTCAACCTGATCATCACTGGCCAATCAGAGAGCCAGATCCAGGCCAGAGCCAACATCTACAGCTGCCAATTCAGGTTTGTGGGTTTACTGTATGTGAGTGTGTATTCATGTATGCATTATTCATTCCTGTCCTTCTTGAACACAATATATTGTTTATATCGTATGTACTTGAGAGGCAGTTTTGACATGTCATTTGTGTAATAAACCTGTTTTAATGCAGCTCTCCAGCTCTATAATGCCATTGATCATTGAGAGTGTTTACCTAATACAGCTTCCTGTGTCGGAGTGTGGCAGTAGATGGAATAAATCGCATGGCAGTGTTCCAGCTTACCCATAAGGCCGAGCTCCTTCTCCAGACCTCCACAGCCTCACTGTTGCTGGTGAGAATGAACTACACCTCTCATTGCATGACAATAACTTGTGCATCCTCTTCTGCTTTGTCGTCCATTTCTTATTTTGAAGTGTGCATGTTATTTAGTAAGAGGAAGGATACCGTCCCTATAAGCGAGTTTATAAAGTTTATATTAAAATTAAGTATACTTTTATTTCCTGTCACCATATTAACTGTATGTTCCTCTCAGTATAAAGTGTATGCAGTGCCTGCGGAGGAGTTCTCCATGGAGTATGTGGACCCCAAGGTGCTTTGTGTATCTATCCATGGACGCTTCACTGAGGACAGGTAAGCCATTTTACATAATAATACTATGTTTTTCGATTGCCAGATGACTTAGTGACTTCTTCAAACACTCTCTAAAATAGACAGCTGGTGCCTTTGACAGCTAGTCATCAGCAGCAATTACCAAACGTGGCAGTAAAGGTAGTGTTTTATATTTTACAGGCAGTCGGCTGTTGTGCAACCAGTACCCCTGTCTCTGGGGGTGGGTACTAGCTGTTGTATTGTAGATGCTTATCTTCCACACCTGTTTTCCAGGTGTGATTCCATGCATTCCTCATGCAGGGCACAGAGTCTCCTACCTGAAGCTGTCTGATCTATGGGCCAACCTCTCACTTTCCCCTCTCCCTCTCCTAACCCCTCTCCTACAGTATGTATGGACTGTAACCTCTCCCTCTCCTACCCCCCCCTCCCTCTCCTAACCCCTCTCCCTCTCCTAACCCCTCTCCTACAGTATGTATGGACTGTACCCTCTCCCTCTCCCACCCCCCCTCCCTCTCCTAACCCCTCTCCCTCTCCTAACCCCTCTCCCTCTCCTAACCCCTCTCCCTCTCCTAACCCCTCTCCCTCTCCTATCCCCTCTCCCTCTCCTAACCCCTCTTCCTCTCTTAACCCCTCCCCTCTCCTATCCCCTAACCCCTCTCCCAAACCCTCTCCCTCTCCTAATCCCTTTCCTAACCCCTCTCCCGCTCCTATCCACTCTCCCCTCTCCTAGGCCCTCTCCCCACACACCTCTGTTCTCCACAAAGCACAACTGTGCTTGATTAAGCTTGCCTGGTGCAATGGAACCAATGGAATAGTCCCAAAAGTGCACATCTGCACTTTTGGAACGAGTGTATGAAATAAAGCAAATCATATTTGAACCCAGGTCTGACAGCCAGGGACCACGCCAAGATTTACTACCATGTTTGCTCCTGATGACTAGCTGTCAACAGCAACAGTTTTGTTATTGTACAGCTGTTTTTTTCTGTCTGTTTTACTCCACTTTACCCACTGACTGTAAATTGACTGCCTGCCTGGCTCCACTATTGTTGAAGGCAATTAGCAAGTTCATATTTGATTGAAAATAGTGAAGGGGGGTCTATTGTCAAGACACTTGAAATAACTAATTTCTTTGATGGTGATGGTTTATGCACATTACAGAAGGCCTTTACTTTCATGGTGCTCTGCTGTTTCCACTAAAACAAATACGGAGGGACGGCATTAAAAGATCCGGCCTGAGAAAACAAAAAGCTTGCCATGTGTTGGTGATAAGAGCAAAGATAAGGACTTAAAACTGAGAAAAGAAAGAGTGAGCGTTTGACTAAAAGGGATGTTTTGTCAGATTGTGAAAGGAGTCAGGCTCCAGTATTAGACTTCAGTAAGAGGAACAAAGAAAAAGGGAGAGGTAACCTTTTACTGCAGTGCACCAAATCAGGGTCATACAGAGTGTTTCTTGGTACATTAGTCTTAAACAAATCTACTTTGAAACAAAAGTATTCTCCTCATACATACGTTTATGGGCTTAAAAAAAGAAGGCAGCTGTACCATGTCAGATATATAGTTGAAATGTATTCAATTTTGAGTTTGCATTCCAATATTACACTTTATATATACTGAACAAAAAATATAAACGCAACATTTAAAGTGTTGGTCCCATGTTTCATGAGCTGAAATAAAAAATCCCAGAAATGTTCCTAATGCACAAAAAGCACATTTCTCCTTTGCCAAGATAATCCATATCAAGAAGCTGATTAAACAGCTGTACCTTGTGTTCGGGACAATAAAAGGCCACTCTAACATGTGCAGTTTTGTCACACAACACAATGCCACAGTTTTGAGGAAGTGTGCAATTGGCATGCATATTGCAGGGATGTCCACCAGATCTGTTGACAGAGAATTTAATGTTAATTTCTTTACCATAAGCCGCTTCCAACGTCATTTTAGAGAATTTGGCAGTACGTCCAACTGGCTGCATTTGCATGCTTGTCATCCTCACCAGGGTCTTAAAGTGTTGAGTGAGTGTGCAATTGGCATGCTGACTGCAGGAATGTCCACCAGAGTGGTTGCCAGAGAATTTAATGTTAATTTCCTCTACCATAAGCCGCCTCCAAAGTTGTTTTAGAGAATTTTCCAGTACGTCCAACCGGCCTCACAACCGGAGACCATGCCAGCCCTGGACCACCACATCCGGCTTCTTCACCTGTGGGATCGTCTGAGACCAACCACCTGGAAAGCTTATTAAACTGAGTATTTCTGCCTGTAATAAAACCCTTTTTGTGGGGAAAAACGCATTCTGATTGGCTGGGCCTGGCTCCCCAGTGGGTGAGCCTATGCCCTCCCAGGCCCACCTTCGGGCCATGGATCATCACTACAGGCTCTGGGCCATGGATCATCACTGGAGGCTTCGTGCCATGGATCATCACTACAGGCTCCGGGCCATGGATCATCACTGGAGGCTTCGGGTCATGGATTATCACTACAGACTCCGGGCCATGGATCATCACTAGAGGCTTCGTGCCATGGATCATCAATAGAGGCTTCGTACGTGGAGCCGGAACAGGTCTCACCGGACTGAGGGGACGTACTGGAAGCCTGGTGCGTGGAGCTGCCACAGGGCTTAACAGGCTGGGGAGACATACTGGAGTCCTGGTACGTGGAACCTGAACAGGTCTCACCGGACTGGGGAGATGCACTGGAAGCCTGGTGCGTGGAGCAGGCACCGGATACACTGGGCCATGGAGGCGCACTGGTGGTCTCGAGCGTAGAGCTGGCACAACCCGTCCTGGCTGGATGCCCACTTCCGCCCGGCAAATGCGGGGCGCTGGCACAGAGTGCACCGGCCTGTGAATGCTCACTGGAGACACAGTGTGCATCACCGCATAACACCGGTCACATGCTCCCCACGGTAAGCACGGGGAGTTGGCTCAGGTCTAAACCCTGACTCTGCCAATCTCCCCGTGTTCCCCCCCAAAAAAATTTTTTTGGAGCTGCTTCTCGGGCTTCCGTGAATGGGTCTTGTCCCCTTCCATAATCTCCAGCCCGGTCCAGCTCGACCTCCAAGTTGGCGCACGCTGCTTGGTCTTTTTGTGGTGGGTAATTCTGTCACGTTCACGGTCTTCAAACTCCCTGTCATAAATTAGCCAAGGCGCAGCGTGCATGTAATTCCACAGCTTTAATAAAGTGAAACCTTCACAAAAAAACAGGTAAACAGAAACCGAACGTGATGCAACCGTGGCGCACACAAACACACACAGAAAAATAAATAATGACCCACAACATTAGGTGGGAAAAAGGCTGCCTAATTATGATTCCCAATCAGAGACAACGATAGGCAGCTGCCTCTGATTGGGAACCACACTCAGCCAAATACAAAGAAATAGAAAACATAGAATGCCCACCCAAATCACACCCTGCCCAAACCAAATAGAGGAATAAAACGTCTCTCTAAGGTCAGGGCGTGACAGAACCCTTTCCACAGAACCAACAAGGTTCGACATGGAACCAAAAAAGGTTAACTTATGGAGACAGCCCAAGAACCCTTTTTGAACCCTTTTTTCTAAGACTGTAGTGCACTATATATAGGGAATAGGGTGCCACTTTAGATGCGCCCTCAGAGTTGCTTTAACCAACCTTCCCCTCATCTGTTCTGTTCCCCCTCCTCTCATCCCTCCTTCCATCCCTCCCTCCAGTCAGTACTGTATTCCCAGCCAATATGAAAGGCCCTCCTCAGCTCTGGTTCTGGACGCAGCTCGTGACGGGCGCCTCTCCTCCCACCGGGTCGTCCCCCAGCAGAGGGAGATTGAGGAGTGGAGACAGAGACGACAGTCAGGGGCAGGGGGGTTCCCTCTCCCTGGAGTTCAGAGTGAAGGGGTACTACTAAAATCTCCCCAGGTACATGCATGGAGATGGCCCACATAATGCTGCTGCTGCTTGGAGTGGGACCTGGCACTGGAAAGCATGTGGGGCTTGAGACATGAAGCCCTCAGCTTCACTATCATTAATGGCAGTAACTCTGACATATTTAGTTCTAAATATATTATAGCTGTATGTTAGATAATGAGCATGTTTCAAATGATGCAAACACACTTTCTCTCATCTCTTACTGTCTCTGTGGTATTGACCAGAGGATGTTTCTCAACATGTGTTCATCCTGTGTTGTGTTTCTCCAGAATGAGATCCGTTTCAGTGCCAGAGTGGAAGCTCCTGGCAGGTATGTGTTTGTGGTTCACTACTGCCAACCTGAACACACCACCTTCCCTGTAGAGGTGCGGGTGGAGGCTGGACGCACCTGGACTGGTGAGTTTGGTGCGCAATGTGGGTGTATAAAGAGGTTGACCCAGATAGATATGGTTGGATAGAGAGTGTATATGATACAGGATCTTACTGACCCCCGACATCACCGTCCAAGATGTTATGAAATCTACAAAGAATGAATGTGATATCAATTGTCATAAACATAGTAGCTAGTTCCTTATTCTATGGTATTGTTGTAGAAGGAAAGGTTTTGGGGGGATTCTAGTGGTCTCTGGTGATGGGGGTGATTCTCTTTTAAGAGCAGATTAGGCATCTGACTCTCGCCCCACATGACAAGATGATCAAAGGTCTCGGACACACTTTTGATGGGAATTGGGGTTGATGGGGAGGGATTACCGCGTGGCGCAACTGATGTCTTTTCCCCTTCCCTCTTTCTACTCCCTCTCTCTCCTTTACCTTGCCTCTGCTCCTCCCCCACATCCCTCTCTCCCCCCAGGCTTTGTAAACGCCTCCTTCTGCCCTGGTGTCTCTTGCTGCAGGAAGGTGGTCATCGCTGAGAGGCGCATTGCTCTGGACCTTCCCCAGCAAGACCTGGCCATCTCTCTCAAGGTTCCACCCAGGAAGACTCTCACTCTGGTCAGTCACATACAATTTGTTGGTCAGTCATGGTCACTGGGTCAATTCCTTACTCTGGCAATGTTCAATGTCTATACTAGCATTCCACTAAGAATACATGCCCAAATTGTTGCTTCAATGGCCTCCCGGGTGGCGCAGTGGTCTAAGGTGCCACCAGAGATTCTAGGTTCGAGCCCAGGCTCTGCCGCAGCCGGCTGCGACTGGGAGGCTCATGGGGCGCTGCACAATTGGCCCAGCGTCATCCGGAGTTAGGGAGGGTTTGGCCAGGCAGGGATATCCTTGTCTCATCGCGCACTAGCGACTCCTGTGGCGGACCGGGTGCAGTGCACACTGACCAGGTCGCTAGGTGTACGGTGTTTCCTCCGACACATTGGTACGTTTGGCTTCCGGGTTGGATGCGCGTTGTGTAAAGAAGCAGTGTGGCTTGGTTGGGTTGTGTTTCGAAAAATGCATGGCTCTCGACCTTCGCCTCTCCTGAGTCCGTTCTCGACCTTCGCCTCGCCCGAGTCCGTACGGGAGTTGCAGCGATGAGACAAGACAGTAACTACTACCAATTGGATACCTCAAAATTGGGGAGAAAAAGGGGTAAAAAAAAAAGATATAAAAAAAAATATTTAAAAAAATATATACCTAGGATAGGATAAAGTAATCCTTCTCACCCCCCCTTAAAAGATTTAGATGCACTATTGTAAAGTGGCTGTTCCACTGGATGTCATAAGGTGAATGCACCAATTTGTAAGTCGCTCTGGATAAGAGCGTCTGCTAAATGACTTAAATGTAAATGTATATATATATATAAAATTGCTGCTTCATTTCAAGCAGCATGTTAATGTGGATCGTAGAAGAGAACAGAGACAGTTTGTCAGTTGATCATCTTTGCCCATACTGTAAGGTGGTGAACAGATATTCCTGTCTTAAAGAAAACCCAGACTAGGTGATGCCTGTAGTGTAATTTAGGAGCCAAGAATCTCGGCCTTTAGTATGCTGTATTAGAGGTTTACAAGGTTGGCACTGTGAGACTCTCTCCTCTGTGTTATATCATGTCCCAAACAACAACAATGTGGTACTGTATTCTACCTGGCAACCCTCACTGCACACTGTTAGAGCTTTCCAACCTTGTAACAAAGTGAAACACACAGCTAAGTTTGTATTTGCTGTAGAGCAGGGGTAGTCAACTAGATTTAGATGCGGGCAAATGTTTTTGTTCGGAGTAGATGGTTGGGGCTCCGGAACATAATTATAATCATTTGTACACTGCAAATTTACCAAATTTAAGCCCAAAAAGAGAAAGAAAATTGCATAGAGACAAGATTACATACCCTATGTCTATTTTTTTTATTTGTGGGAATACTTGGGGACAGATTTCCTAAATGAAACACATTTTTATCTGGATTACTGGTGATTTTAGTCTTTTTTTTCACCCCAAACAAACCCCTGAGGTGCCTTATTGCTTTTATAAACTGGTTAGCAATGTAATTAGAGCAGTAAAAATAAATATTTTGTCATACTTGTGGTATACAGTCGAATATACAGTACCATGTCTGTCAGCCAATCAGCATCCAGGGCTCGAACCACCCAGTTTATAATGCAGCATACCCCACATAGTATGCCACTGCAGACCAACAACAACAAAACAGCTCAACGTATCACTGAAATGCCCAGTCTTTTGTTTGTTTTGAAACCTTTTTTCAATTTAAAGTCTGTCAGATAAAACGGTTTCTTAAGCTATGATAAGTATCAAAGTGGAAGTAATTCAGAGAGACAAGCCTACAGCATTGTTTGGTTTTGACAAGATTTGTTATGTTTTCTTCCTTTTCTTCAGGATTATATCTTGGTGGTTCCTGATGATAGCTACACCCCTGATCTACTGAAAGAGAAGCCACTGGATAAGTCATCTGATTTCACCAGACAGTGTGAAGGTCAAGGCTTTTATATCGAGTAAGTATTCAGTTCACTGACCGTGCTCTCAAGACTTAGCCCTAGCAAAACAACCTGCCTTGTGGAATGGGTTCAACTGCTTTGCTGAGTGATTTGACGATTAGATGAATGAGTATGATTGATATTGTAGGATCATTTGATGTTTATTTGAAACTTAAGTATATTTGAGGTATTTGCTTCCTACACTAATATATTACCAGAATATCCTTCCTAGGGAATCCCATCCACAATACCGTCCTGGGATGTTATTCTAAATAAAGCCCTCTAGTGGTTGATCAGTGGTGAATTTTCCAATATTTTACAAGCTTTTACAATGCATGTTAAAGGTAAAGGTAGACTCGGCCTGCCTCGCAGTTTCTAGCTGTGCCACTAGAGATCCTGGTTCGAGTCCAGGCTCTGTCGCAGCCGGCCTCCACCGGGAGACCCATGGGGCAACGCACAATTGGTCCAACGTCACCCGGGTTAGGGGATGGTTTGGCTGGCAAGGATGTCATTGTCCCATCGTGCTCTAGCGACTCCTGTGGCGGGCCGGGCACAGTGCACGCTGACATGATCGCCAGGTGTACGGTGTTTCCTCCGACACATTGGTGTGGCTGGCTTCCTGCTTAAGCGGGCATTGTGTCAAGAAGCAGTGCGGCTTGTTTGGGTCGTGTTTCGGAGGACCTCCCGAGTCCGTACGGAGTTGCAGCGATGAGACAAGACTGTAACTACCAATTGGATATCACAAGATTGTGGAGAAAAAAGGGGTACAAGTTTTAAAAAATGCATTAAATACTTTGTAAAGGTAGACTCAGCTATTTGACGTATTTGCAGAAAGTAAACATCATAGTGGGTACATTTTCGCAACAACACCACTGTTTGGTGGCCTGGCTACTTTGCTCTGAACAGCGTGAGGCGAACCCGCGAACATGCGCAGATACTGTGTGTGACTGTGTGAGAGCGAAGTCTTGCGTCTCGTTCAACTCAATATCTGTGGTGCTGCTCTTGGAAATGTAATTTTGCTTTGTCTACCTTTAAATGCGTGGATGTAAAAACTGTAACTGGAGAATTTCAGAATTACTTTTTTTGATTGACCCCTGACCTGAATGTTCTCGTCCTGATCCAACTTCCCACAGCCCTAGAACCTCCTCCCAGTTCTGCCAAGTCTCAACACGCTCCCTGGTAGCAGCCTACAGTGATGGGGCCCTGCCTTGCTACTGTGATAAGTTAGGAGCCACGGGGCCCACCTGTAACCCTGTAGGGGGCCAGTGTCCCTGTCGGCCCCATGTCATTGGTCGACAGTGTACACGATGCGCCACAGGATACTACGGCTTCCCTTACTGCAAACGTGAGTGGATTTGACTTACTAAAATGTCTCTCTCTCTCTCTCTCTCACACACACACACACACACACACACACACACACACACACACACACACACACACACACACACACACACACACACACACACACACACACACACACACACACACACACACACACACACACACACAGTGTCCTACCTTAACCTGTCTATATCCTTTGTTCCCCTTCAGCCTGTGAGTGTGGCCAGCGGCTGTGCCATGAGGTGACAGGCCAGTGTATCTGCCCGCCCCAGACAGTGAAGCCAGGCTGTGATGTGTGTGAGAGCCAGACATTTAGCTACCACCCTCTAGTGGGCTGTGAGGGCTGTGACTGCTCCCCCAGCGGAGTCAGGCCCAACGCAGGGAGAGACTGTGACCGCGATACCGGACAATGCATGTGAGTGGCCTTCTGTCTGATCTGACATACACCATACTGTATGTGTCACTAATGCCAGTGTGTATCATATGTGGTGATTGTGAATTATTGTTAGATTATTGTGTGTTTATTCGTATATGCCTATTCCCTCCAAATTTGACCCTGTTTTGACATGCTTTGTGTGTGTGTGTGTGTGCGTGTGCGTGTGCGTGTGCGTGCGTGTGTGTGTGTGTGTGTGTGTGTGTGTGTGTGTGTGTGTGCGTGTGTGCGTACGTGCGCGGGTGCCTGTAGATGTAAGCCCAGGATCGGGGGGCGCCAGTGTGACCGGTGCGCTGCAGGTTTCTACAGGTTCCCTGAGTGTCTCCCATGTAGCTGTAACCAGGGAGGAGTCACAACAGACGTCTGCCACCCTGACACAGGACAGTGCCTCTGCAAGGTGACTGACTATACACGATAAATATACTACTTGTAAAAGGAAGAATGATTATCTACAGTACTGTATGTGACATTTACAAATAGGAAGACTCTGTACACTGCCATATAATTCCCTTAAGTGTTTACGTACGCCATAACAATATTTTGACCACTGGCTTTCGCAGTTTAACATGTTTTTTCTGTTGTTGTAGAGAAACGTCCAGGGAGCCCTCTGTGATGCCTGTAGAGACGGGTCCTTCCACTTTGACCCCTCCCACCCCAGGGGCTGCATCAGCTGCTTCTGCTTTGGAACCAACAGCCAGTGTCAGAGCACCCGCAAACGCAGGGGGAAGGTGCGTGTGTGTGCGTGTGTGTGCGTGTGTGTGTGTGTGTGTGTGTGTGTGTGTGTGTGTGTGTGTGTGTGTGTGTGTGTGTGTGTGTGTGTGCGTGCATGCATTTGTATGGTTGTGTGTTTGTATATGTGTGTGTGAAGATTTAAAGGTGTTTTCATTGATACATTATTGGGTTTCTGGTCTATAGAAATCTAAGATGGCGTGTTATTATTATTATTATGTACTTGTTCAGACACATGATCCAACAAACACTGATCTCGCCACATAACCAGTGTTGCATCAACCCAAATTCCATAGACTGGATATACCCACAGCTTTGCCACACCTGCGGAACATAAACCCATTGCACTCCATTGCATACCACAGCATGCTATTCTATTCCTATAATGGTATTTCACCTAATCACAGACCTATAATATATAGTACAATTCTCTTTCCATCCGCTTCCACTAGTTTGTGGACATGCATGGCTGGCGTCTGGAGAGAGCTGACCAGGAGGAGGTGACATCAGTTCTCAACCCATCCAGTAACACAGTGGTAGCAGACATACAGGAGCTGCCTGGCACTACTCAGCTCCTCCACTGGGTGGCGCCTCCATCCTACTTGGGAGACAGGGTGAGTGGAGCGAGTGGGACTCAGGAGGAGCACATGTACTGTTTATAGAATAGTTCAGTTTATTTGGAAGGCCTTTTTATATTAGACTTGAGCATTTTAAGCTAGAATCCTTAGTTACTACATCCATTTTTTGGGCTCATGAGATTAGTTCAACTGTTATACACCGACGGAACCCAAAATATAAGCTTGTTTTGCTCCAATGTTTGTAAACAATGTAAATGTAAACAAACACTATCTAGCGTTAAAACTATAATTTTGATATCATGGATGGTCAATCCTTGCATCCAGAGCTCTGCCTGTGAATTTGAGAGTGGTTACATGTCTCCAGGCCCATCCCTCATCTTTTTTTAACCAAAACAGCGACCGCTTTATTGTTTTAATTAAGGACTCTAGCTTTAACATTTGACCAATTGTTATTTAGTGGTGAATTCAGTGTCAACAGGAAAAGTATACGAGGAGTCAGTCTTAGCAGCTGTCATAGAGCCTAACCGATAATGCTTTGACCTGGGGGGTATGCTACAAAGTAGGATCTATGCGTTATCCAGCTAACTTCAATAAACAACCAGAAGTCAACTTGGATGTGTGTTCTTGGTTGCTGAGTCAATTAGACCATGCCCATTTCAAGCTTGTCTTAAATATACAATATATACCCTACCATTCAAAAGTTTGGGGTCACTTAGAAATGTCCTTTAAAATAAAAGCACTTTTTTTTAATCCATTAAAATAACATCAAATTGATCAGAAATACAGTGTAGACATTGTTAATTTTGGAAATTACTATTGTAGCTGGAAACGGCAGATGTTTTATGGAATATCTCCATAGGTGTACAGAGGCCCATTTTCAGCAAACATCACTCCTGTGTTCCAATGGCACGTTGTGTTAGCTAATCCAAGTTTATCATTTTAAAAGGCTAATTGATCATTATAAAACCATTTTTGCAATTAGATTAGCACATGTTGTTCTGATTAAAGAAGCAATACAACTGGCCTTTTCTTAAGACTTGGTGAGTATCTGGAGCATCAGCATTTGTGGGTTTAATTTCAGGCTCAAAATGGCCCAAAACAAAGAACGTTCTTCTGAACCTCGTCTATGTTTTCTTGTTCTGAGAAATGAAGGCTATTTCATGCGAGAAATTGCCAAGAAACTGAAGATCTCGTACAACGCTGTGTACTACTCCCTTCACAGAACAGCGTAAACTGTCTCTAACCAGAATAGAAAGAGGAGTGGGAAGCCCCGGAGCACAACTGAGCAGGAGGACAAATACATTAGTGTCTAGTTTGAGAAACAGACGCCTCACACGTCCTCAACTGGCAGCTTCGTTAAACAGTACCTGCAAAACACCAGTCTCAACGTCAACAGTGAAGAGGCGAATCCGGGATGCTGGCCTTCTAGGCAGAGTTCCTCTTTCCAGTGTCTGTTCTTTTGCCCATCTTAATCTTTTATTTTTATTGGCCAGTCTGAGATATGGCTTTTTCTTTGCAACTCTGCCCAGAAGGCCAGCATCCCGAGTAGAGCAGCGGTCGAAGTCACTGCATCTCAGTGCTAGAGGCGTCACGACAGACCCTAGTTCAATTCCAGGCTGTATCACAACCGGCCGTGATTGGGAGTCCCATAGAGCAGCACACAATTCGCCCAGCATCGTCTGGGTTAGGGTTTGGCCGGGGTAGGCCGTCATTGTAAATAAGAATTTGTTCTTATCTGACTAGCCTAGTTAAATAAAGGTTCAATAAAAAAATCTCCTTGTTCCTGCTTTGTAATATACCCCCAAGTTCTGCACTGATTCAGACCATAGAATTAGAATGATTGCTAAGTCATTCATGAATGTTCTATTCATTCTATTTCTATAGTTTAGACCCAGTCCCAGTGACTCTGACGGTATGCTCTGCTCCTGTCTCAGGTGTCTTCCTATGGGGGCTACCTGACCTACCAGGCCAAGTCATTTGGGATTCCTAGTGAGGGGATGTCTTTGTTGGACCGCAGACCTGATGTCTTGCTCAGTGTATGTACAGTATGACATATCATCAATTATGACATCTCTCTTATTGGTGTATAAGTCGTGTATAACTCACTTCCTGTTGTGACTAACCTAGTGTTGTTTCTCTGTGATGTCCTCAGGGCAAGGAGATGGCCCTGGTCCACATGGCCCCAAAGACCCCCGAACCAGACAGACTCCACCAGGGCAGAGTCCAGCTAGTGGAGGTATAGAAAACAGTTTTTCCTACCTAAAACGTGGTCAAACTGAGTCCTTATTCCATTCTATCTGTTGTGAACAACACCTTTAAAGCACTTCAAAGTGTACACTCCCTCACTAATACCTATCTGTGTGTTATGTGCAGGGGAACTGGCGTCACGCCGGCACCAACCGGCCTGTGTCCAGGGAGGATCTGATGGTGGTCCTGGCTGGGCTGGTGGCTCTGAGGGTGCGGGCTCTTTACTTCACCCAGAGCCAGAGACTCAGTTTGGGGGAGGTAGGCCTGGAGGAGGCTACAGACACGGGGTCCGGGGGCCCTGCCAGCACCGTGGAGCAGTGTGCCTGTTCCCCTCTCTACAGAGGAGACTCCTGCCAGGTTTGACACGGGCCGTAATGATCTTGTTCACTCCTAGTCCCCTAGGTGTTTCATATTGACATACAGGGGTTATACAGGCATAAGCAATATGGTTAAAGATTTTAAGAGTACTCCTGAGGTGCCTTGGAGTCTTATTTTGGAAATGGTAGTATGTCCAAGGCAAGTTGGACTTTTAGCTCTCAGGTGCACAACAAGCAGGGCTGGGAGCTTGGGTTAAAGGTCAGTTTGGGATTGGGAAGGAGAGGTGGGAAAGACAGTGGGAGAGCGAAAAGGATTAGGAGACGGTAGTAGAGAGAGAAAGAATACAGGAGGGGCTGAGAGAGAGAGAGGTGACGACTGATAGGTATAGTCATTTTAGAAAAGAGAAGAGTTGTGACACGCCCAAACAATGGTGCCACGCCCGGGGTGAGTGAGGTCACTGGCAGGCAGAGGAAAAACCCTTCAGCCCATCAAAGAGACGACGGTTTAAACAACCCTGTGTGGAATGTCCTGGAAAAAAACCCTGTGTGTCTGTGTGTGTGTGTGTGTGTGTCTGAGTTCATCAGCCAAACCCAGTAGCTCCAGGCAGAGGGAGAAGATGTACAATCACCATGACATAATATTAGACATTCAATTACTGCTGTAAAGTGCTCCACTGTGGCATGGTAACAGCAGTTAAAATAAAATACAATAAAAAAACATTTACAGTACGATGGTCGTCAAGTTTCAACAGAATTCTTCCCCTTGGGGTGTTTAGTGCATGGGTGGGTCTCTGTAAGCATTTTCCCCCTGAAAATACACATATTAAATTGAATGTAGATGAAACCATTTTTGGTGTGTAACCCCCTAGGGATGGGCGGCTGACAGTGAAGATGTGGTCTTGTTACCCTGGCAACAGTGTCCTGATGACTTTACAATAGATTTTCATTTGACTTGATTGAGTTGTTTTTCCCCCATTTTGTGGTTGTGCTCTAAGCAGTGTTATTTTGTGTGTGTGTGTGTGTGTGTTTGACATCAACGTCCTGTAATCAGGTGTGTTCAGAGGAAATGGAAAATAATATATAGCCGGCGGCAGTAATGAAAAGGAGAGGCACGCTGACACACAGCCAGTGTGGTATTTGGCAACCTGGGACGGTGTTACTCACCGCCCTGAACCAGACAGACACAATGTGTGTGTGTGTATTCTAGGTGTGAGTGATCTTCTGTACTGTCTGGAGGTCTATGAGTATTATTCACAGAACCACACAATCACACTGGAATACTCACAAGGTTACCCTATGGACACACATTAACACACACGATCCAAAACACACTCATTCAGTCTCCCAGGTGGAACCACACCCGAGCAACATTATGATTTTCCTTTAGACTGTTTGTTAGTGCAAGCGAAGTTGTATTTTTGAAAATAGTTATGAGAATAAATGTGTGTGTGACGTGCACGTATGTCAGTGTGTGTGTGGGTGTGCATGCGGCTACATTGCTCTGACTGCGGCACTGACTCAGGTGCTGTACGTGAGTGATGGGGCGTGTCCTCTACGTGTGAGTCTGTGAGTGTTTAAGAGGCAGAGGCAGGGAGTTATTTCAGACTAAACGGGAGTGATGTCAGGCACGAGTGCACACAGACACCAGAGAGGGAGAGACGTGCTACTACAGGTCCTGCTATGGGGAACCTTACTGGGACTATGCAGCGCAGGACACAGACCATATTCCAGGGGAGAGAGGAACCGCTATCCCAGACAGCATGACCGAGAGGCACAGAGAATAGATTATCCTTTTATACATGACCAGGGAGGACAAAGAGTACATTACCCTTCTGTGAATGATCAGGGGACCCAACGAGTCCAATACCCTTCTGTGAATGATCAGGGGACCCAAAGAGTACATTACCCTTCTGTGAATGATCAGGGGACCCAACGAGTCCAGTACCATTCTGTGAATGATCAGGGGACCCAACGAGTCCAGTACCCTTCTGTGAATGATCAGGGGACCCAACGAGTCCAGTACCCTTCTGTGAATGATCAGGGGACCCAACGAGTCCAGTACCCTTCTGTGAATGATCAGGGGACCCAACGAGTCCAGTACCCTTCTGTGAATGATCAGGGGACCCAAAGAGTCCAGTACCCTTCTGTGAATGACAGAGGACAGACTGTTCAGTATCCGTATTTTGATGACCAAGGTTCCAGTTCTCAGATCCAGGTAAACCTATGGAAGTCAAGCAGTGGTGAAGTCTGCTGGCTTACAAACGGATGTACTGTCTGTAATGTATGTGTGGCTGCTCTGTGCATGAGTTAGACCTGTAGGACATCAGTTGACTTCCAGACTGTTATCTTACAGAGCAAAGGGTATGTTTGGCAGTGGTGCGTGGTGCGATGTCTTGTATTCAGCATGGTGCTGGTGACACACCCCACCTGGGAACAGTTTGGAACATTTGTGAGATCAGTCATTCTCTGTTGCTAGGCAGATTAGCTGAGGTATACTCAGACAGCCTTTATCTACTCAAACACTGCCACTTTGAATGGTAAAATGTTATTCTGTGTGTTTTTTTTAAACGTGTATTTAGTATTGTGTTCTGTTTGTGATAGAACTTGTGTGGCTCTTTCATATTTTTTGTTATTCATCCATTGAGTCCCATTGAGCTAGACATCACTTTTAAAGCTCTGACTTTCCATGAAGTATTGCTGTATCTACTGAATGTATTTGATGTGTCTGTATTCTTGTCTGATGTTTCTGTTTCTCTGTTCCAGAAATGTGCCACTGGTTACTATAGAGACGGCAGTGGACCCTACCTGGGTCGCTGTGTGCCCTGCACCTGTAACGGCCTGGCCAACGAGTGTGACGAGAGGACTGGGAGGTGTCTGGTAAGACACACACACACACACACACACACACACACACACACACACACACACACACACACACACACACACACACACACACACACACACACACACACACACACACACACACACACACACACACACACACACACACACACACACACACACACACACACACACACACACACACACACACACACACACACACACACACACACACACACACACACACACACACACACACACACACACACACACACACACACACACACACACACACACACACACACACACACACACACACACAGAACACATACACACACACACACACACACACACACACACACACACCACACACACACACACACCACACCACACCACACACACACACACCACACCACACCACACCACACACACACACACACCACACCACACACACACACACACAACACACACACAACACAACACACACACACACACACACAGAGGTTCTGACTCAGCACTCAAGAGTGAAGTGACCATAAGCACATATAAAGGTGCAATACCTAAGTCATCCCATCTGACTCCAAGGTAAGCCACAGTCCAGTAATCAGTCATAGTCTGAACATCTTACCCATGCCACTGGGCATTTCTGTGGGTCCCCCATGGTCATCCCACCCTACCCGGGGTGTTACCACATACTGTTCTGTACCATAGCAAGCTAACCACATTAAAGTATTGGCTGATGTGGGTCTGTGTTAGTAGATGTGATCACGTATAAATGTGATATGGGTCTACATTAGCCCCTAGGGGAGCCTTCATCTGTCTCCTTCTGTCACGGATGGCAGGGTGGAGTGGAGGGTGAAACTCTAGATCTCTAAAATCCCATGCAGCACTCTATATTCTCCTCTCTCTCGTTCTCCCTTTCTCTCTCTCTTATCTCCCTCTATCTCGCCCTCCTCTCCCTCCCTCTCTTTCTCTCTCACCATCTATTTCATTCTCGCTCGCTCTCTCTCTCTCTCCCTCCATTACTCTCTTATCTCCTCTCATCTTACACAAGCCCCTCAAGAGCAGTGCCTCTCTCCAGGCCTAAGGAACCCAGAGCAGTACGGACAGACAGACGCACATGGCTGAGCACGCTTTCTCTCTGCAGTGAATGTCCATCAAAATCACTTTAGTGAATGGATTAGAACAGAAATGTTTGGAATCCCCCTATCATCATCCTCCTCTCTCATAAAAACAACCACCCTCCTTTGTGGTAAAAATAGGATTTATGGAATGTACAGTTAGATCTACCCTGTGGTGGGGTATGGCAGTGTGGTTATGTCTACAAAAGGACAAAGAGTGTTTCGACTCACTATGATCTTTATTATGGTATTTTCATTAAATTAGTGAGGCTATAGATTATTTTTGTTACTTGGTTATTTAATAAGAGAGCACATAACTACCTTGTGCTCCTCGCTGTCTAAACAGATATGAACATGTACACTATGATGGATCACAGCTCTATTACTTTAAGACTCTACTATTTAGATTCTCAAGTGCTCAAGTGCTCT